>NC_060064.1:39729637-40331751 GCF_020283565.1 Trifolium pratense | reverse complement strand
AAGACTTTCCTTATTCAGCTAACAAAACTGAAGACCCACGTTCTCAAGTTAGGACAGACAAACAGAGGGTAGCTGAACTGATCAGGCTTGAAAGGTCCTTTTCTTCATTGATAGAAGAGTTGACTTGCAAAGAGAATCTTCACAGATATCAAAAAGATCTTCAGAGGTTGATGACGCTTTAGTCACTCAAGAAGTTCTGAAGACTTCATCCTCTGAATGTTGTAACTTCTGAAGTCCAACATCTTCTGAGCGTCTGTGAACTTCTGAATTCACATCCTCTGAACTTCACTCAGAGCTTGTATGATGCTTATATCTGCGCACTTTAAAATAAATTTTTAGTCCTTCCAATTGTTAATTAATACTTTGTTATCATCAAAACCTTTATAGATTTAGGGGCAAACATTTTTAAATCAATTTTGTTCCAACAGTATATTAAGGTGTTAATCAACTTAATAAAGAAGTATATCGAATTATGTTATTCGATAAAGACGGATATTAAGGTATTGATTATCTTAATAAAGACGAACGTTGGATAGTGTTCCACGTTATTGTTGATGGGCTATATGCCATAATTGTTGATGAATATATTCATGAGTTTTGAGTGCATGCATCATGAATATTTAGGGATATTGGCTTGTCCAATAAAGAAGGATATCGAACTGTATTTGTTTGATAAAGAAGGATATTGGAGGTGAAATACTCTGATAAAGACGATGGTACCACATGCATTAGAGGTGTCTAGAGGACATAACATGAATGTGAAGCATTAGATTGCATTAGGGATTATGTGTGCATTTTATAATAAATGAAGTTTGACACATACTTGGTAAATGTTGATTGTTAATCCGTATGTGAGGAACAGAGTCCGTCATGACTATAAAATGAACAACGCAGGGTCCGTCATGACCATAATCTGAACAATGTATTTGTTGATGTTTTGGTATTGTCCGAGACGACGTGAAACTATATGTTTGGTGTATTTTGTGGATGATTGATTAGGTGATAAATGAAGTATATGCATGATATATGAATATGCATGAATGATGGTGATGTATATGTATAATGTATGATTATGCATGTTTTTATGAAGGAGTGTTTAAGTACCATTTACTTACACTTGTATATTTTGAGTATGTTATCTAACTCTCTTTTATGTGTTATGTGATGGACCGTTGGGGGTCCAGATTTACAGGTTTTGTGATATTCGATGTCGAGTCGTCGGTGAAGCTCTGCTCTGATTGTGACACGGGAAAGGGTTTTATATTGTATATAAAGTCTATTGTCTAGGTTGTTTTGTATAATCAATAAATACATTATTTGATTCAAAGATTTGTATAAACACTATTTTTACTAATTAATTACATTAGTATTATTTTGATAGAGGAGTGTAATACTCGAACCGATATTCAATAAATTAAATGTGATTTTCCGTTGCGTATTTTGAAAAAGATTTTACTAAAGGTAGAAATATATAAATAATGGGTTTGGGTGTTACAATTGGTATCAGAGCCCCGTTGTCTTCGGACTGTGTGGGTTATGTGTCGATCAGAGCAGGTCTGTGCAGTCAGACCAAGTGAGTATTGTGTGTCAGTCGTGTTTGTCTAACAATTTTGTTGTGTTTGTTTTGTGAAATCATTCATGTTGTTCGTTTAGGGACTATGAGTGATGTGAATTGAATTAGATTATCCATTCTTCTTGTGAGTAGATGTGTGAGTATTATACTTCTATGTTTATAATAGTTGTATATGCTTAGTGTTTAACCTTTGTGTAGTTTAAACTTGGTTGGTTGACGCTTATTTGCTAATTGTTGATGATCCGACATGATATAAAACTGCATGTGACGATCCGACATGATATAAAACTGCATGTGGTAATGATTTGAAATAATTTTAAAAACTAATATTATTTCTTGAAGATTTTGGTGAAAATACAGGGTTATTTTCTTTTGGGTAAGTGAAAATTAAATTTTCAAAATTGTGAGAAGAGTAGGATATTAATGTGTCCTGGTATGTGTTTGTTATATGTTTGTTTATAACATGTGCTAGATGATTACTAGGCATTTGAATTGCTATGCGTTTTATGAGTAAAAAAAAAAATATAAAGATCTCATAATTCTATGTTGTGTTTGTTGATGCGTGATTTTAATTGTACCTTCAAGTCTATAATGATGTTATATGCTTGATGTTTTGGATTTTGTGGATTAGTGAGTCGAGAAAACGAGAGTTTAGTGAGCGTAAGTTCAAAACCGTAGCAGAGCACCCAGATTTTTGGATGTGCTCGCTAGGCGAAGAATGAACCTCGCTGAGTCTCGCTAAGTCTTGCTAAGTCCTGTGAATGTTTTGACTTGTCTCGCCGGGAGCTCGCTAGCGTTTGCTAAGCGAGGGAGCTAGACAAGAATTTTATTTTGTTGATGTCTTGTCCTAAGTTGATTAGATGTGAGATTCTTGTCTTCTTGTGTTTGCTAGGACTAGAATAAATGTGAATATGAATTATTGCTATGCAATGTTCATTTTTCTTGTGTTGTTTTGATTTCCTAACTTTGAGAAGTGAGAGAAGTATAGGTTACTTGAATGCTTGCATGAATTTGTGTTAGTGTTTAGGTATCGTGGGTTGGGTTTTGCCCCTGTATATGACATGCGTGTAAACGATGTCGATACTAGTTTCTTCTTTTGGGAAGAATATGTTTAGAGACGATAGAACCGTTAGGTGTGAGCACCGGAAGTTCTAGTGGAAGAGTACGAGTGAGCTTGAGATAAGTGGGGGAGAAGGCTATATCCCTCCGAGATGTTTCGAACGTGAGAAGATGAGATGAGTAGAGATGTTCTTGAAGCGGAATATTCAGGAATTGGCGACGTTGTTCGAAGTGGAATGAATGGGAACAACAAGTTGTGAGAAACTACTAGAAGGGAAGTTGTCAGACCAAGTGTTTCGCCGTGGGGCGTTAGTGAGATTGGTTAAGTCAGATGAAGAGTATTCAGAATGATTGGAGATCGTGTGTTGCACTAAAAGTATGGAGGCGTGTTTTGTGGACCAAAGTTGAAGTATCTGTTTGATCGAAATGAGTCGAATATGAAGAAGAGGGAGTGATTAAGATTCTTGAGGAGGTGATGATTTTGAAGTAAGTTGTCATCCAAGTGGATCGGATGTTGTACCGGATTCTTGAGTAAGAAGCTTTATGTGAGTCGTGCATTTGGTAGTAGGTTGAATTGGTTGAACAATTTGGAGTTCTAAGTCTAGTGTGTGAAGTAATTTTCATAAGAGATGTGAAGATTAGTGAACCGTCGGTGTTCATTAATCGATGAAGGGAAGTAGGCTTTAAAGTAGACGAGAATGGAATTGAGAAATATCATAATAGGATTGGTATGTTTGTTGAATCGTTGGAAGTAAGGATTGTATGGGTAGTCGAGTTTATTCGAAGATGGAAGTAGGATAACAATTCGAAAGATTTTGTGAGAGGCTTGTCGAAGAAAGAGTGATTGGATTTGGATAATGACCGGACAAATTGTGTCACATGTTGAACGAGGACGTAGAGTCTTAGAGGTTGAGACGAAGCTAAATGAGAGGTATCATTTTTGAATGATGAAGAATAAGGAAGTTAGCCGTTGAGGGACGTGAGAAGAATGAGTATATGAGGTCATGTTGGAAGTGACTTGTGTTAAGTGAGAATTTGCGAAAAGGATTATCGCACATGTGAGTAGATGTCGTGTTTTAGCACTTATAGTAAGGAGTTGAAGGCGATGCCTAAAGTAAGTGTCGGAGGGCATTTTGTAATGCCCAAAAGATAAAAGTGAGTAAGTATTTGCTAAGGAATTTGGATTTGTGGAATAGGAAAGTCAGTGGAGACTAGTGTTGTTAGATGCATCGTGGATGTTGGTGTAGTATGGTCATAATTGGTGATAATGGAGTAAAGGATTTTAAATTGTTTCATCATGGATGATGGAACGGTAGTGATTTGGTGTATAAACTTAAGATGTATTTTGGATGAGAATTTTTAGAAATTTTCGAGAAATGTCAAATTGGGAGTAGACAAGGAGTCATTAGTAAGAGTACTAAGACAAAAGTTGATTAGAATTCAATGGATAGAATTAGATCGTATGGCGAATATTTGGAGCTTTGTAGATTAAATTCAAGAGTTTGATTTTGGTATCAAATGTACTAAGGAGGAGTTTAAAGATAGCTATCCAAAGAGAGATGATGATTGGTAGAGGTCGTAAGTGAATAAGAATTCGATGAGTGAATAAACGGAGAAGATTATGCTTGTTGCAATGCAAGATGATGAGGAACATCGATAGATGGATTATGGGCGAATTGAAGATGTCGTTTGGAATCAACGAGATAGAGGTTATGATTGTTTGGGGAACCAATTTTAGGCGGTAGCCTAATTTTGAAATAGCAAATTGCTAAGGGATTAAGGAGAAGTGGTATTGGGAATGTTTGCGTTAAGGAATGCAAAGGTTGGATGAGAGATTACTCGGGAACGGAGTAGTCGTATTGGGATTTGACTCAATGACTAGGGTTATGTGAGAAAATGAATTTGACGGTTAGAAACGATAATTTCTAGGATGTGTCGAGGAAGATTGAGAATGTTGGTCATCAAGTGATTGTTGGAATTGATTTATCAAGTGATAAGTTGGAATAAGATTCGAATATGAATAAGTGGTGTAGCACAGTTAAGTGATTCATGAGGGAATCAAAGAATTATGGAGTTGTGGAAGTATTCCACGGAAGTATCTTTCGGAGAGTTCGATTGGTTGTACCTATTTTGGGGGTAACGTTGTGAGGTCGTAGAATGTGAGTCTATGGATGTTTCGTGCGAAGTTGACGTTTTAGCGGTTTGATAAGAATGGTTTGTGCCGATATCATGATTGTTGAATATTTATCGACAAATTGAGGAATTGGCCGTCCTTGATCTCTTGTTGATAAATGGACAAAAATTGTGTTGGATGGGATAAACTAATTTTGTCAAACTTAGTAATGTGTAACGTTTTGAGCGTTTTGTTGGAGAGTCGGATAAAGGAGTTATCCGGAGTTGTTTTAGTCGCGTAATTTTTGAGGGCGAAAATCTTTTAAGTGAGGGAGAGTTGTAACGACCCGAATTTATTATTCACTATTTAAGTGTTTAATTATTTGGTGACGTGGTTTTAAGTAAGATAGTAACTTTATGTTATTTATCGAGAGTTTTAGTTAACGCGCGAGTAGAGTGAGTTAACGCGCTATTGGGCCAAGCCAATTGGGCTTGAGGCCCAACGGGCCTTGTGTGTGTGAGGGGCGCCCATAAGGGCATAGTGAGGAGGAGAATTCATTTCTCATGTTTCTTTTGTGTTCTTGAGAGGAGAAGAGAGAGCTTGAGGAGCTAGGGCAAGGGGAGAGCTAGGGATTCAAGAGCTTCGTCGTGTTTTCTTCGAATCCAGGTAAGAGAGTAGATTTCATATTCGTGGGTGACTCGAGGAAGGGGAGAATGTCGATTTCTCCTCACCCGAACTTCCTCCACCCCATTTTCGTTTTAGTTGTGAATGGATTTTCTTAATGGAAATCAATTCTAAGGTTCATAACATGTTTAACATGCTCTTATCATGATGTATGAACGAATCTAATGGTTAAAAACGAGTTTATGAAAGATTAAATTCAAGAACTTTGTGTTTCTTGAGTGTTTTGAGTAAAAGTGATAAATCTCTACTTTTTCGTAGTAAAAATGGTAGATAGGTGAAATGAACCGTCCTTTTGTGTTTAGATATGCTTGTTGTGCTTGAATATAAACTTATTTGGGGTTTATAACATGAAAAATGGGATTTTTGGGTGAATTGGTGTGGAAAACGCAGGTTTTGAACTGTCCTGACAGGAGGCACTCGCTAGGCCTTCGCTTAGCGAAAGTGTGGCGAACAGCTCGCCACAGCTTCGCTACAGCTTCGCCACGAGCAGGTGATCCTCTGGTGAGCTTCGCTAAGCCTTCGCTTAGCGAACAGCTTCGTTAAGCCTTCGCTAAGCCTTCGCTTAGCGAACAGCACTGTGACAGCAACTTTTTGATAGTTGTTTTAAGTGCAATTAGGCACTTGTAACATGGATTTGGGGTATCCTAGCATGCAATTAAGTGTTTGTAACCATGATTGATTGCTTGTTGATGAATTGTTGTTGATTATGATTATGATTATGATGATGTTTATTTAAATGTCAAAGAAGTATATTAAGGTGTTAATCAACTTAATAAAGAAGTATATCGAATTATGTTATTCGATAAAGACGGATATTAAGGTATTGATTATCTTAATAAAGACGAACGTTGGATAGTGTTCCACGTTATTGTTGATGGGCTATATGCCATAATTGTTGATGAATATATTCATGAGTTTTGAGTGCATGCATCATGAATATTTAGGGATATTGGCTTGTCCAATAAAGAAGGATATCGAACTGTATTTGTTTGATAAAGAAGGATATCGGAGGTGAAATACTCTGATAAAGACGATGGTACCACATGCATTAGAGGTGTCTAGAGGACATAACATGAATGTGAAGCATTAGATTGCATTAGGGATTATGTGTGCATTTTATAATAAATGATGTTTGACACATACTTGGTAAATGTTGATTGTTAATCCGTATGTGAGGAACAGAGTCCGTCATGACTATAAAATGAACAACGCAGGGTCCGTCATGACCATAATCTGAACAATGTATTTGTTGATGTTTTGGTATTGTCCGAGACGACGTGAAACTATATGTTTGGTGTATTTTGTGGATGATTGATTAGGTGATAAATGAAGTATATGCATGATATATGAATATGCATGAATGATGGTGATGTATATGTATAATGTATGATTATGCATGTTTTTATGAAGGAGTGTTTAAGTACCATTTACTTACACTTGTATATTTTGAGTATGTTATCTAACTCTCTTTTATGTGTTATGTGCTGGACCGTTGGGGGTCCAGATTTACAGGTTTTGTGATATTCGATGTCGAGTCGTCGGTGAAGCTCTGCTCTGATTGTGACACGGGAAAGGGTTTTATATTGTATATAAAGTCTATTGTCTAGGTTGTTTTGTATAATCAATAAATACATTATTTGATTCAAAGATTTGTATAAACACTATTTTTACTAATTAATTACATTAGTATTATTTTGATAGAGGAGTGTAATACTCGAACCGATATTCAATAAATTAAATGTGATTTTCCGTTGCGTATTTTGAAAAAGATTTTACTAAAGGTAGAAATATATAAATAATGGGTTTGGGTGTTACATTTTACACCGAACGTGTATTTTTCGGGATTGAATCTCATGTTAAACTTTCTCGCTTGGTCAAACACTCATTTCAAATGGGCTTAATGATCGACTTCCTCTTCGGATTTGATGATCATATCATCCATGTACACTTCGAGCATGTCTCCGATTTCATTATTGAAGACTTTGTTCATCATCCTTTGGTATGTGGCGCCTGCGTTTTTAAGCCCGAAAGGCATTACGTTGTAATAATAATTACCGGATTCGGTCATAAACGCTGTTTTCTTTTTATCGATTTCAGCCATTTTTATTTGATTATAACCCGAGTACGCGTCCATAATCGATAGTAATTTAAATTCTGATGAATTATCTACTAATTTGTCTATGTTAGATAAAGGGTAAGCGTCTTTAGGGCAAGACCTATTAAGATCGGTATAATCAACACACATGCGCCATTTTCCATTCGATTTCTTAACAAGTACAACATTGGATAGCCAGGTGGTGTACCTGGCTTCCGAAATGAAATTTGCCTCGAGGAGGTCTTTTACAGCTTTTTCAGCAGCCTCCGCTTTCTCGGGAGACTGCTTCCTACGCCGCTGAACAACGGCACTAGCCCTAGGATCTAAAGTCAATTGATGACAAGCGACCTCAGGGTCGATTCCGGGCATATCTACAGCGCTCCAGGCGAACAGTTCAGCGTTGTCCCTCAGGCAGGCGATCAGTTGCTTTTTGACCAAGTCGGGGAGTCCAGTTCCAATCTTGATTCCTTTGAGGGGATCTTCGCCCAATGGCACCAGCTCGAAATCTTCGTCCGGAATTGGACGGTAGATTTTCTTTTCAGCAACGGGGAGGTCCTTCTGTTTATCTTCATGATGCTCCTTTTTTGTTAGTCGAGCATCGATGTCGACAGAAGTTCCAATAGTGTTTACCCCCGGATTTTTCTTTGGTTCTGATTTCTTGGGGGTCACCACGGTGCTCAGATTTTTCGCCGCAGCTTCAAAACATCTTCTAGCAGCAGCTATATCCCCGTTGATGGTTGCGACCTGATCATCTTGGGTGTAGTATTTCAGCTTCAGATGGATGGTGGATGTAACGACCCATTTTTCGTATTCGTATATTTTATTAAATGTTATTTTATTTATTAATTGGCTTTTATTATTTTAGTGAGCGGCGAATAATTATTTAGCCGAGCGTAAGTTATTAGACGCGAGAACCATTGTTTTGGGCTTAATGGGCGTGAGAGGCATTGGGCCTAAGCCATTTGGGCTTGGTTCATGACAATGGAAAGTAGTATAAGTAGCAAGTCAAACACATGAATAGTATCACAATTCATTTCTTTGAGTTTTGAGTGAGTAAGAGCAAGAGCAAAGCTAAGCTAGGGTTTTGGCTAGGAGAATCACGAGCAAGAGAGGAGAGGAAAGGCTTGGATCATCATCTTTGCTTAAGGTAAGAGATTAGAATTCATGATTCTTGAGTGGCAAGGAGAGGGGAGATTGTCTATGTCTCCATTACCGAACTCTCCCACTCAATTTCTTTTAGACTTTTGATTAAGCTTTTGTATGTGAGTGTGATGTTCTTCATCATCACTTTGTATGTGTTAATCACTAGCTTGATTTCATGAAAAATATGCATGTGTTTGGATCATGTTGAAAAAGTTTATGAAAGTTGCTTAAAACCCAAGAAATTGGCATGATTTTGATTGTTTGAGGTATTTGGATGTTTGGAAGGGATGATTAATGTTCCTTGATACCATATATGCTTGAAATAGCTGTTTATAAGAATTTATAACATGTTTGAATGAATTTTTGAGTTGATTCAATGTTAAACCGCCTTATTGAAACTCAAGAACAGATATTTTTCTGGTATAGTTCGCTAAGCGACCAGGAGTTCGCTGTAGCGAACATGTTCGCCGAAGCTCGCCAATGCTCGCCATGAGCAGGTGACTTCCTGGTGATGTTCGCGTAGGCTCGCTAAGCCTTCGCTCAGCGAATAGTTCGCTGAAGCTCGCCAATGCTCGCCATGAGCAGGTGACTTCCTGGTGAGATTCGCCATGTCTCGCTGAGGCTTCGCTTAGCGAAGGCCTCTGTGACAGCAATTCTTGTTGATGTTTGTAAGTGTGATTAGGCACTTGTAACATGGTTTAAGGGTATCCTTACATGATTGTTGATACATGTTGATACTGTTAATGCTTATTGTTAATCGTTATATGATTGATAAACGCGTATGCAATAAGTTGTAGCTTAAAATGAGCAATGTGATGTTTTGGCATTAAATTGTAATGTTAAGTGAATGTGTTAGGATTGTGTTCCCGCATTCATAAAAGAGTAGCTTCGAGCTAGAGAATATCATATGGTTGATATGTGTATACATACATGCATTCATGATTGTATGTGAACATTGGAAACTTGGGTTCCAATAACGAAAATGGATTATGTGTCCATAATGAAGCCGAGGATCGGATTAGATGAATCCATGAGTCCGGAGTTGCTATCCAACAGGATATAAAACTGTGTTGGCTTATCCAAGGGAGATAAGATGGTTCGGTAAGTTCCGACATATCCAGCAAGATATAAAACTGTTCTTGGTCCACCGTTGGTGAGACACCTTGGTACCACATGCATTTAGTTATGTCTAGGGATGGCATGACAGTGAATTGATTGGCATTAGATACCTTAGGGTAAATGCGCATATATTTGATAAATGGTATGTGACATTATCTGGTTGAATTGTGTTGAACCTTATTAATTGATAATTGTTTAGTGCGATGTTTTGGCGTGAGTTAGAATATGTATGATGTAGTTCGAAAGTGTAAGACCTTTCTTATACTCGTATGATATGCGATTATGTTTTCTAACTCTCTGCTTTGTGTTATTTGCTGGACCTTTGGGGGTTCAGATATTCAGGCTGAGGACTGTGCCAACGTTTAGACTGCTGTTTTAGCTTGGTGTTGAAGTACCTTTTGGTGAGGAGACTTAGCATAGATCTCTCCTTTTAGTACTAGCTTTTGACTAGAGGTTGTAAATAGTAAATGCTCTGGTAATGTAACATCGAGTCGGGGATTACGCTTGGATTTCATCGTATATCGGTGTTACCTTTTGTTATGCTAGATCTTGTATAAGTGACATCCTTAGGGATGAATATGGCTTATGTATATATATATGTATATATATGCATGCTTGGTTTGATTGAATCCGCTGTTGCTTTTCATGTTAAACTTCATGACGCTCTGTGTGTATGCTTGTGTTTTAATTACCGCGTGGCACTCTGCCTTTACACTTGTTGAAAAGTTTTTAAAATTACGTTTTTAAGGGTAGTATGGGTTAGGGTGTTACAATAGTGGTATCAGAGCAGGTCGGTTCGTGTGAACCAATTAGGACTTTTCTTTTCCCCGTATGAGCATGTGTAGGGAACACTGTTAGTACTTTCTAACGTCTAGTTGTGATTCGTTCAGGAATCATGGCTGCTGCGAGAACGAATGCCCAGATTGCGGAAGCTTTGGCCGCACTCACCAACATAGTGGTTAGAGATCATCAACCTGGAAGAGAGGTAGAGATGAGGTTGGAAAGGTTCATGAAGCAGAAACCGCCAACATTTACCGGAGGTTACAACCCGGATGGAGCTCACAAGTGGCTGGAGGAACTTGAAATAATTTTTGAAGCAATGGATTGTTCCGAGGAAGGGAAGACAACCCTTGGGACATATGTGTTGCGTGAGGAAGCGAACGTGCGGTGGAAGAACGCCAAGTTGAGGCTAGGACCCGGTGGTATGGCTATACCATGGGCAATGTTTAAAAGAGAATTTTTGGTTAAGTATTTTCCTGTTGATGTGAAGAATAAGAAGGTGGTGGAATTCATGGAGTTGAAACAGGGAAATATGACGGTAGCTGACTATGCCGTCAAGTTTGAGACTTTGTGTGCGTTTAGTCCGCATTACAACACTTTGGAAGCGGAGAACGACAAGTGCGTGAAGTTTGAAAGTGGTCTACGTCCAGACATTAAGCATATGATTGGATTTTCACAGATAAGGGATTTTGCGACCCTTGTGAACAAGAGTAGGATCTGTGATGAAGATGGTAGGGCAAAGGTGAACTACTACAAAGCTGTGAACGACCGAAAAGGGAAAGGACAAGAGCGCGGAAAACCTTATGACAACCGCGGTAAAGGGAATACAAGTGGTGGTAAGAAGCCGGTGAATGGGAATTGTTACAACTGTGGAGAACGGGGTCATATGTCTTATGATTGCCCGAAGAAGGGAGATAGGTGTAAGAATTGTGGAAAGCTGGGCCACAAGACCGAGGCTTGCAGAGTAAAAGTGGTGTGTTTCAATTGTGGTGAAGAAGGCCACAAGAGTCCGACTTGTAAGAAGCCCAAGAAGGTGATGGGCAAGGTGTTTGCTTTGAGTGGAGAGGATGCTAGCCTTGAGGACAATCTCATTAGAGGTACGTGTTTCATCTATGACACTCCTTTAATTGCGATTATAGATACGGGAGCGACGCATTCTTTTATTTCTTTGGATTGTGCGAAGCGTCTTAGTATTCCTTTAACGGATATGACGGGTAGGATGGAGATAGAAACTCCTGCTAATGGTTTAGTGATTACCCGACAAGTATGTCGTAACTGCCCCGTAACCATTTTTGGTAGGCACTTTGGTATGGATTTAGTGTGTATTCCACTTAGTGGTATGGATGTAATTTTTGGTATGAATTGGTTAATCTTCAACCGAATTCATATCAACTGTCGTGAGAAGGCCGTTGTTTTTCCGAAGCCGGAGGAGAACTTGCAATTGATGAGCGGGAAGGAAGTATCGGAATCGTTGAAAGAACATGCCGAGATGTTCATGATGTTTGCATCATTGAAACTCGAAGGAGGAGTTAAGATAGAAGAGTTACCGATCGTTTGTGAATTCCCAGATGTGTTTCCGGATGATATATCAGACGTGCCTCCAAAGCGAGAGGTAGAGTTTTCTATCGACCTAGTACCTGGAACTAGCCCGATATCGATGGCGCCGTATCGAATGTCAGCGTCAGAGTTGAATGAGTTGAAGAAGCAACTTGAAGAGCTGCTTGAGAAGAGGTTTGTTCGACCGAGTGTTTCGCCATGGGGAGCGCCGGTATTGCTTGTAAAGAAGAAAGACGGAAGCATGAGATTATGTATAGACTATCGTCAGTTGAACAAAGTGACGATCAAGAATAAATATCCACTTCCGAGGATAGATGATTTGATGGATCAACTAGTTGGAGCTTGCGTGTTTAGTAAGATCGATTTGAGATCTGGATACCATCAGATTAGAGTGAAGACGGAAGACATACCTAAGACTGCATTCAGGACGAGGTATGGGCACTACGAGTATTCAGTTATGCCGTTTGGTGTGACCAATGCACCCGGAGTTTTCATGGAGTATATGAACCGAATTTTCCATTCATTTTTGGATAGATTCGTGGTGGTGTTCATCGACGACATTTTGATTTACTCAAAGTCCGAGGAAGAGCACGAAGAGCACTTGAGGATTGTTTTGCAAGTCTTGAAGGAGAAGAAGTTGTATGCCAAGTTGTCGAAGTGTGAATTTTGGATGAAAGAGGTGAGTTTCCTAGGGCATATAATTTCAAGTGAAGGAATCGCGGTAGATCCTGCGAAGGTTGAAGCTGTGTCACAGTGGGGAACGCCGGAATCTGTTTCAGAGATTAGAAGTTTCCTTGGTTTAGCCGGTTATTATAGAAGATTCATCGAAGGTTTTTCGAAGTTGGCTTTACCGTTAACCAAGTTGACGAGGAAGGATCAAGCGTTTGTTTGGGATGGTATTTGTGAGAAGAGTTTCCAAGAGCTCAAGAGAAGATTGACTACTGCACCCGTGTTGATTTTACCTGATGCCAAAGAGTCGTTCGTCGTGTATTGCGATGCTTCGAAGTTAGGACTTGGCGGAGTGCTTATGCAAGGGGGTAATGTGGTAGCATATGCTTCAAGGCAACTGAAGGTTCACGAGAGGAACTATCCAACGCATGATTTGGAGTTAGCCGCAGTGGTGTTTGCTTTGAAAGTGTGGAGACACTACTTGTATGGATCGAGGTTTGAAGTGTTTAGTGATCACAAGAGTCTGAAATACTTATTCGACCAGAAGGAGTTGAATATGAGGCAACGAAGATGGCTCGAATTCTTAAAGGACTACGATTTTGAATTGAGTTATCACCCCGGAAAAGCCAATGTGGTGGCCGATGCATTAAGTAGGAAAACTTTGCATATGTCATCATTGATGGTGAGAGAGCTAGAGTTGATTGAAGAATTCCGAGACTTGAGTCTTGTGTGTGAGGTTACTTCTTCAAGTGTGAAGCTTGGAATGTTAAGGTTGACGAATCCTTTTCTGGAAGATATTAAAGAACGTCAGAAATCGGATAAGAAATTGATGGAGAAGATGGTACTCATCAATGAAGGCAATGAGACCAATATCAAGATTGACGAAAGTGGAGTCATGAGATTTCACGGAAGAGTTTGTGTACCGGATGTACCCGAATTGAAAAGAATGATCATGGAAGAAGGTCACAGAAGTGGTTTGAGTATTCATCCTGGAGTAACCAAGATGTATCAGGATTTGAGGAAGTTATTTTGGTGGCCGGGAATGAAGAGGCAAATTTCTGAATTTGTTTATTCCTGCTTAACTTGTCAGAAATCGAAGATTGAACATCAGAAGCCGTTTGGTTTGTTGCAACCAATGTTCATACCCGAATGGAAATGGGATAGCATTGCAATGGATTTTGTGGGAGGTTTACCGAAGACCAAGAAAGGTAACGAGGTGATTTGGGTAGTGGTAGATCGTCTGACGAAGTGTGCTCACTTCATTGCTATCAGGAAAGGTACTTTAGTGCCTAAGTTGGCCGAGATTTATGTGGAGCAGATTGTGAAGCTACATGGTATTCCAACAAGTATTATTTCGGATAGAGATCCGAGATTTACTTCCAGATTTTGGGAAAGCTTGCAAGAAGCTTTAGGAACGAAGTTAAGGTTGAGTTCAGCTTATCATCCTCAGACAGATGGTCAGTCGGAGAGGACGATACAATCCTTAGAGGATCTGTTGAGAGCTTGTGTTTTGGAGCAAAACGTGAATTGGGATTCTTGTTTGCCGTTGGTAGAGTTTACATACAACAACAGTTACCATTCTAGTATCGGAATGGCACCGTTTGAGGCTTTGTATGGGAGAAGGTGTAGGACACCTCTGTGTTGGTATGAAACTGGAGAAGGTGCAATTCTTGGACCAGAGATTGTACAAGAAACAACAGAGAAGATTCGGATGATTCGTGAGAAGATGAAAGCGTCTCAGAGTCGACAGAAGAGTTATCATGATAAGAGGAGGAAGGACATTGAATTCCAAGAGGGGGATCATGTATTCCTACGAGTTACATCGACTACTGGAGTAGGACGTGCGTTGAAGTCAAGGAAGTTGACATCGAGGTTTATTGGACCGTTTGAGATTTTGAAGCGAGTTGGGAAAGTTGCGTATAGGATTGCATTACCGCCATCATTGGCGAATTTGCACGATGTTTTCCATGTATCACAGTTGCGCAAGTATGTGTCTGATCCGACACACGTGATTGAATCGGACGATGTTCAAGTGAGGGATGACTTGACCATCGAGACTGTGCCTTTGAGAATCGAAGGAAGAGAAGTGAAGAGGTTGAGAAACAAAGAGATTGCATCCGTGAAAGTCGTGTGGGGAGGACCGGCTGGTGAGAATGCAACGTGGGAGCTAGAAAGCAAGATGAGAGATTCTTATCCCGATCTGTTTCTAGGTAATTTCGAGGGCGAAATTCTTTTAAGGGGGGTAGGATTGTAACGACCCATTTTTCGTATTCGTATATTTTATTAAATGTTATTTTATTTATTAATTGGCTTTTATTATTTTAGTGAGCGGCGAATAATTATTTAGCCGAGCGTAAGTTATTAGACGCGAGAACCATTGTTTTGGGCTTAATGGGCGTGAGAGGCATTGGGCCTAAGTCATTTGGGCTTGGTTCATGACAATGGAAAGTAGTATAAGTAGCAAGTCAAACACATGAATAGTATCACAATTCATTTCTTTGAGTTTTGAGTGAGTAAGAGCAAGAGCAAGAGCAAAGCTAAGCTAGGGTTTTGGCTAGGAGAATCACGAGCAAGAGAGGAGAGGAAAGGCTTGGATCATCATCTTTGCTTAAGGTAAGAGATTAGAATTCATGATTCTTGAGTGGCAAGGAGAGGGGAGATTGTCTATGTCTCCATTCCCGAACTCTCCCACTCAATTTCTTTTAGACTTTTGATTAAGCTTTTGTATGTGAGTGTGATGTTCTTCATCATCACTTTGTATGTGTTAATCACTAGCTTGATTTCATGAAAAATATGCATGTGTTTGGATCATGTTGAAAAAGTTTATGAAAGTTGCTTAAAACCCAAGAAATTGGCATGATTTTGATTGTTTGAGGTATTTGGATGTTTGGAAGGGATGATTAATGTTCCTTGATACCATATATGCTTGAAATAGCTGTTTATAAGAATTTATAACATGTTTGAATGAATTTTTGAGTTGATTCAATGTTAAACCGCCTTATTGAAACTCAAGAACAGATATTTTTCTGGTATAGTTCGCTAAGCGACCAGGAGTTCGCTGTAGCGAACATGTTCGCCGAAGCTCGCCAATGCTCGCCATGAGCAGGTGACTTCCTGGTGATGTTCACGTAGGCTCGCTAAGCCTTCGCTCAGCGAATAGTTCGCTGAAACTCGCCAATGCTCGCCATGAGCAGGTGACTTCCTGGTGAGATTCGCCATGTCTCGCTGAGGCTTCGCTTAGCGAAGGCCTCTGTGACAGCAATTCTTGTTGATGTTTGTAAGTGTGATTAGGCACTTGTAACATGGTTTAAGGGTATCCTTACATGATTGTTGATACATGTTGATACTGTTAATGCTTATTGTTAATCGTTATATGATTGATAAACGCGTATGCAATAAGTTGTAGCTTAAAATGAGCAATGTGATGTTTTGGCATTAAATTGTAATGTTAAGTGAATGTGTTAGGATTGTGTTCCCGCATTCATAAAAGAGTAGCTTCGAGCTAGAGAATATCATATGGTTGATATGTGTATACATACATGCATTCATGATTGTATGTGAACATTGGAAACTTGGGTTCCAATAACGAAAATGGATTATGTGTCCATAATGAAGCCGAGGATCGGATTAGATGAATCCATGAGTCCGGAGTTGCTATCCAACAGGATATAAAACTGTGTTGGCTTATCCAAGGGAGATAAGATGGTTCGGTAAGTTCCGACATATCCAGCAAGATATAAAACTGTTCTTGGTCCACCGTTGGTGAGACACCTTGGTACCACATGCATTTAGTTATGTCTAGGGATGGCATGACAGTGAATTGATTGGCATTAGATACCTTAGGGTAAATGCGCATATATTTGATAAATGGTATGTGACATTATCTGGTTGAATTGTGTTGAACCTTATTAATTGATAATTGTTTAGTGCGATGTTTTGGCGTGAGTTAGAATATGTATGATGTAGTTCGAAAGTGTAAGACCTTTCTTATACTCGTATGATATGCGATTATGTTTTCTAACTCTCTGCTTTGTGTTATTTGCTGGACCTTTGGGGGTTCAGATATTCAGGCTGAGGACTGTGCCAACGTTTAGACTGCTGTTTTAGCTTGGTGTTGAAGTACCTTTTGGTGAGGAGACTTAGCATAGATCTCTCCTTTTAGTACTAGCTTTTGACTAGAGGTTGTAAATAGTAAATGCTCTGGTAATGTAACATCGAGTCGGGGATTACGCTTGGATTTCATCGTATATCGGTGTTACCTTTTGTTATGCTAGATCTTGTATAAGTGACATCCTTAAGGATGAATATGGCTTATGTATATATATATGTATATATATGCATGCTTGGTTTGATTGAATCCGCTGTTGCTTTTCATGTTAAACTTCATGACGCTCTGTGTGTATGCTTGTGTTTTAATTACCGCGTGGCACTCTGCCTTTACACTTGTTGAAAAGTTTTTAAAATTACGTTTTTAAGGGTAGTATGGGTTAGGGTGTTACAGTGGACGACACAGCATACAGCTCCGCCAGTGTAGTTCTGCCAATGATGCAGTTGTACAGCGAGGGGCAGTCGACGACCATGAATTGTGTCCTCACGGATTTCATTGTTTTTTCCTCGCCGAAGGTGACGATGAGGTCCACGTATCCCCAAGGTTTGGTAGTCGACCCGTTGAACCCTTGGAGGTCAGGTCCTACATATGGGATCAGGTTCTTCTCCGACAGCTGTAGTGTTTTGAAGAGGCCTGAGTACATTACGTCGCACGAGCTCCCCTGATCTACGAGGATGCGGTGGACGTCGAAGTTCGCCATGCGAGCTCCTACTAGCAGTGGTATTTGGTAGTTTGGCGAGCCTCCAGGAACTTCTTCTTTGTAGAAAGCCAGTGGGTTGGAGCCTTCCTCGGGCTTAGAGACGGCGATGGGGTTCACCGAGCAAATGCTCTCCAGCTCTTCAAACTTTCTTTTTACTGACCCGATGGTGACTTTGCTGATTCCTCCCCCTGTTATTACCATTGCTTTGGGGAAATTTTCCCATGAGCCATTCATATGTGCGTTGAAATGCCTCATGAGTGCTTCTTCGTCCGACCATGGGGAGGGAAGGGGAATTTCTGGTGCTGAAATGGCGAGAGCCTGTGGGACTACGGCTCGGTTATTTTCCTGCTCGGAGACATCAATGGCCATGACGACCTCTTGAGGCTCCCGTTGTTGTACTTGTTCGTTGTTCTCAACATATTTTCGGGCGTAGCCCTTCTGTATCAGAATCTCGATGGCGTCTTTCAGGTGGACGCAGTCTTCGGTGACGTGTCCGTGGCTTTTATGATAGCGACAAAATTTTGTCCTATCAGTATTTGCCTTCATAGGCTGCTGTCTTGGGAAGTGGATCCCGGCCTTTTTGAAGTCCGCAGCGGAGACTTTTGCAAAAATGCGATCTCTGGGCGCATTTAGTGGAGTGTATGTTATGAACTTTCCGCGTGGAGGTTTGGACTCTTTGATCCTATCCTCCCTTCCTTTTTCGTTACCTCTTCGCGAGGTTCCAGCTTCATCCTTCTCATGGTTCCTGGGTTTTTCCTGACTTTTAGGCCTCCTCAAATCTATGGCCTTCTATTTTTCCTCGTAGGCGATGTATTTCTTTGCCTTTTCGAAGAAAGCATCCAACGTTTTTGGCTCTTCGATCCCGACAGCTTTGGCAAAGTCGCTGTCCCGACGAAGTCCCCTGTCGAGGAGGTACAGTTTCATACTCTCTTCGACCTTTACCTCGACAGCCGCTTTGTTGAAACGCTCGAGATAGGACCTAAGGGGCTCCGTTTTGCCTTGAATGATGGCTTCGAGTGTCGCTTCCGTTTTTGGATGGCGCCTCGAAGATGTGAAATGGGCCCGGAAGCGGGCGCAGAGATCCGACCAGGAATCTATGGATCCCGGCGCCAAGCTCTTATACCAAGCCATAGCGCCTTTCCTCAGGGTCGTGGGAAAGAGCTTACACTTGATAGAGCCTCGTACATTTCTGTACTCGAGGAGAGCCTCTAAATTCTTGATGTGTCCATTGCCGGTGGTTTTTCGAGACCGACCGGTAGAGGGAGTTCCCGGATCCTACGGGAGAGGGGGCCTTGGTGGCTGTCCCTTTCTTCCGGGGATCGGTGTCTTTGGTGGCGAGGAGGATTGTCCCTCCTAGGGGAGTGCCTCCTCAGTGGGGTGGAGTTTCGAGATATTTCCTCGTTTCTCCTCGGACTCATCCTCCTCTCGCTTCTTCTGCGAGGTGGTGAGCGTGACCTGGAGAAGGTTCTGCTCCTCGCACGTGTGGGTGAACGGTGATCTCGACGGGCTTGCACCGTCACCCTTGACTCAGCAATTGCGTCGATTCGACGGCTTTGGGATTCGAGCCTTTGGTTCTGCTGCTCGAATATTTGGTTCTGCTGCAGGATTAAATCCGACTGGCGATTGATTGCATTGACCAGCGCACCCATAATGTCCTGCACGGGAACACCCGGGGAGATAGTCATTGTTGGAGTCGCCTGTGGCGGATTAGCCACAGGGATCTGCGGTTCTTCTGGATTGTAGGGCTCATCGCGCATGTTTTGCCCTCCTTGGCTATCTTCCGTTACGGAGACGAACTGGCCGTCCTGCAGGTGGTAAGGCGCGTAGTCCATCGGTTGAGCGTTGTTCTCCGCCACGTGCTCCGGGGTTTGGTGGTTGTTGACGCCAGCCATTGATCGCGAAGTGGTTGTTTTTGAAGGAGGTTTTTAGTTTTTGGTTTGAATAAACAGGGAAACTATCTTCCCCACAGTCGGCGCCACTGATCGTGTCTGATCAGAAGTGTGCGACCGTGCCGGCGTTGATGATGGTGAAGCCCCTGTTGAAGCGGAGGGGGGTTGTGTACCTGCAGGCACTCCGACGCTCAAGTCAGTTTGTGTATGTGAAGGTTTTCTTGCTAAGAATATACGTACCTTGGGAGTGAAATGTGTTCACGTATATATAGCCTCCCAGCGCAGGGCCAAGGCCCTTGATGGCATTTATGGCCATCAAGTGGCTGCCGGAAAACGACTAAGGAGCCTTGATGAGCAGTTAATGCTCATCATTCCGGTGGTCTGACGTTACAGAAGCGATAGAGAAGTAGCTGTTGGTATCCCGAGCGTTTATGGTGTGTCCGGCGATTAGGGGTCATCTCGACTACACAAGCTCGTTGACTTGTGTTCCGAGTTTCTAAGCTCGGCCCAGAACACTTTTGTTTTTGTTTTTTTTTTTTATATTTTGGGATCTTTTTATATTTATTTTTTTGCATGATCTGCTCTTATTATTTTTTTTATTAAGATCTTATACTTTTTTTATTGTTCCAATAATAATAATAAAAAACCGAAAATAAAAAATAAAAATAATAATTTTAAAAAAACAATTTTTGTGACACATTTTTTTGAATAAAAAAACTTAAGTGAGACTCAAACTTGTGACATTGTGCTCACATGCACTTATAAACCATAGGTATTACCACACAAGCTAATAGACACATTTGAAAAAGATTGCATTACAAATAATATAACATTGGAAAAAGAAAGTCAAAATTTGGGGTGCGACACAAGTGACACAATTTAGAAATAAAAAAAATAATATATGCTTAGCCATATCAAGTGACACAAGTATAAGATCTTATAGATATTTTTTTTCAAGTAATATCAAGTGACACAAGTAATTTCTAAAATTGTGACACAAGTAATATCAAGTGACACAAAATAATATAAAATTAAGATCTTATAGATATTTTTTTTCAAGTAATATCAAGTGACACAAGTAATTTAGAATTTCTATTTTATTTCTTTTTATATTTATTTTTTTACAAATAATATATGCTTAGCAAGTGACACAAGTGACAACAATCATCAACTAATCTCAACCATTGATTTAATATTAATTACTACGCAACAGCTAATCATATTCAACCACAATATATACTCCCTCCGTCCCAAAAAGAATGACCCATTTTGAATATATGCACTATTCATATATATTGTTTTGACCATATTTTTCTACTAATAAATAAAAATAAATATTAACATATAAGATGTTGTTAGATTCGTCTCGATGAGTATTTTCAAAATATCAATTTTTTATAATTTTTACTATTATACAATTAAAGATATTAGTCGCCAAAGTTATGCATTGGCATGCGTGTTTCGGTCAACTGGGTCATTCTTTTTGGGACGGAGGGAGTATGTGCGTAGTTGATACCAAGTGTCAAAATTGATTTACACAACTTCAATTATTATCATAATTTTTGTATAATATACTGTAATAAAGTTAACTAGCACAACTATAAAATTAAAACTATCATTAAATTTGATAAAAGACTATCATTTAATAAACCAAATCTATAAAATTTCATACATTCTAAAACTACTTAATATTTCTTCACATCAAATTAACATATCCCCAGAACAAAGAGGAAACCAAACTCGATTTTCGTGGTAAAACTTGAATGACATTAATTACTCAATCTAACTGGAAAACTTGACCCTCACTGTTCCAAAGTTCACAATTACAGAGTTGATACACGTAACTAAATTATTTTGAAATGTTACATAAAAGGTCAAAATCTAAAACTTCATTCATTATCAATGTCTCTAAATAATGTTTTCTTTGGTAGACGAAACCAAACTATCATCTTCTACGCACACCAGGATTTGTTCCCCTCTGGACTGCAGTTCCTGGCTGCTGTGGTGCCCCACCTTGCCCACCAGCCTGTTCCTCGGGCATATTCATCGCTTGGGTAACGGCATTCATTACAATGAGTCCTAGAGGAATCACATACATCCACTGATATTTTGAAAGGTTTCATATAGAAAAATTAGTATGTATATATAGTTTAATTAAACAATTAAAAGAAAGGCTTAAAGATCAAAACCAGCAGCATGCATGTTGTATACTCACGTATTTAGCCCAAAAGGATCTTTCTGGTGGCTTTATAAGTTCCCCTTCTATCCCCTCTCCGCCAAGCACCTCTTCGGTAAATATTGGCGTCCTGAACAAATAATATTTGTTAAGAAAATACATAAAGTACACAAGTAAAAACATGTCATAAAATGATATAGTAATTATCGGTATCTTAAAATACACGCAAGTCGCAATTCGATTCAATACAAAATTAAACTCAATCAATATGAATCTCTATTGTGTAGCTATTTTGGACATGAATCTCATCTTAAATCTCAATTCATTCTAATGAATCACTGCATAAACGTTTTTAATGTAGCCGGCAACTTATGTTTGCCAACTTTGTCCTAAATGATTGTAAGATTAAGATTGTTGGTGGAATCCTGGTTATTTCAATACCCTGTGAAAACCAGAGCAATGCATCACACTTACTAACCAGAATATTTTCAGTTTGAGTTAAACAAGCTTTGGGTATCGCGACCAAGATTTTCATCTAAGTCAAATGGATGGTTATATCAGATTTAAAATAAACCATGTAGCCTAAACTTCTAAATGAAAATGATTGTGCAGAATAGTGAAAGCTAGACAGGGCCCTTTATTCATTGGCAATTTCATCCAATCAGACTTTATACAAACCATAATAAATATGTGAAAATTCAGCATTATGTGGACTTGAATTTTCAGAAGGAAAAAAAAAAACACTAAACACATTTTGTGTTTTCTATAGGGCAAATAATATTCAAAATTTTAGAAAGTTTATCCATAACCAATTATTGCTCCCGAAGCAACCTTGCTAGGAACACTTTGTATGCTATTCTTGTTACTCCTTTTTTTTATATTATATATCAGCAAAGAGGCATAAGATTAGTGCTACTAGATGTCCCTCTGATGTCTACTAGTCAATATGATGTCTTATAATACTCTTAATTTACCTAAATAATAAATAAAAAGTAACAAAAATAATTACAATTAAGACTGAAAATGTCAATCATAGAACATACCTTGGTGCCTGTTCAGTGTTCTTCAAAAGAGTGTGTGACTTGAAAGACCACTTTGCAGGCTAACACCCAAAAAAAAAAGTAAAGAAATAGTCTTCACAATAAAAAAAATCAGGCTTTACAACGACTTTTAAGCTTGCACAAGTTATGAACTATACTTAGTTACTCTTAAGAACAAGGACAAGAAGTAGCATTGCAGATAATCAAAACAACCAGAATATGCATATTGAATACTCAGTTAGACCAAGTTTATAGAAGGGTTCCTTGCACACAAATTTACTCTTTAAAACAAAGCATGAATTGGGTACATAATATATGTTAACAAGGTAAACCGTTTTCAGTCTAAACTTCCACTCCACGTTCCACTTATGGATCTAATCACATTGTCTCTCAAGGAATGCAAGATCGTAAAATCACCCTTCATGATGCTGACATACTGCAAACATTCTAGATGCTCAAACAAATGACTATGTGTGGAAGATATTAATATAAACATTGGATAATTTTTGTGTTTATATAATTTTTTAAATGTTATGGAAAGATAGTATTATTAAATATTGCCTTGTGCAAACAAGAAAGATGTCAAGAGTCGAGATGATAAGAATATAGATGACAACAATAAATGTTGAAAAGTTTTGAAGTTGAGCCTTTTTCAGTGAACAAACAAGAAATAATTGCATAACTTACAAGCTTCAGTTGCCGGGGATAAGGGCAAGCCCCAGGAGCACCGTAATTGACAGCCAAGATGTTAACACCTTCCTGAAACAGACAAAAGGGAAGAGAGAGACGGAGAGTCTCGGTAAGATTAAAAAAACTCAACAGAAAAAGAAAAAAAAAAAAAGAAACAAACGCACGCATAGATAGATACATAAGAAAAGTTATAACTTATATAAACCAGGTGCGGTTCTGTTTCCATATTGATATATTCTATACTACATGCAAAACTTCCAAGTTCCAAAGCATCCATGTTCACTTAGGTCTCTTCCATTTATTTGAAAACACAATTGCTAAAGATGGGAGTTGTCACTGTGACCAGGTGATCTTGTATTCAAGTTGTGGAATCAACATCTTGGAAAGGCAAGGTAAGACCGTGTACAGTAGATTCGTAATGGGGATCAGACGATCTCTTCTGTGGACTCGGTAAGGCAAGAGTTTTATAGTACCTACCAAGTTGCCATTTTATTTTATGAAAAGACAAATGCTAACAATTCTTGCATAATAACTTGTAACAAGTTATAACTTGTAACAAGTTACAAGTTAATGTTAGAGTGGGCTAATAACCTTTAATTTGTTTGAGAATTTTTTGAGTTAGAATTTTCATTTTTATCTTGACCAAAAAAAAAAAGAACTTTCATTTTTATTGTTGTTATATTATAAGTGTGTATTTATTTACATCAACAACAAAAAATACGTGTGTAGGGCTTTGCCGCGTGTCTTTAAAGATTGAAAATTATGAGCATACACGTGAAGTTTTTTTAAATTCCCAGTGCATCAAATGGTATATTTTCATTAAATAGTTTTCATTTTTTATTCCTTGAATACGTTTTTTACCGGCAAAAACCGATTATTAAAACCCGTTTACTTTACTTTTTTCCAAAATAAACTGTCAAACTATACAAAAAAATTACAGCTATTGAAGAGCTTAAAATAAACCCAGTTGTGGTCCAAGACATTCATTTTTTTTTTATATGTAAAAAGGTCCCTTGTGTTTTTTTTCATTGTTTTTTTCTTTATTAACTGTCAAACTATGTTTTTTATCGCTGAATCCAAGAAATTGAGGTAAATCCTAAAGGAAGCACTAAAGAAAACTAAAAACAGGAAACATAGTTTGAAGAGAAGAACTTCAAGAGACACCATTATGACATATCCTACTCTCAATAGTTTTTTCCTGATAAAACAAGACTATAGATTTTTCGTTGAGCTCGACCGGTTGTCTGATCTAGTTTTTTTATATATATATATATATATATATATATATAAACACAAACAAAAGATGTAATACACATCCCAAAAATCATTTGCAAAAGAGCTGGAGAAAAACAAGTCAATTATCCTAAAAAACAAAACTAGCTATAATTAACTATTATTTTTACCCATTTTCATAAGACTGGTTTTCCAATGACACGAGTATATATGGCAAGTCCCTTCGTGTATCAAAATTTGAACCGAATGAAGAAGTTATTTTTGCAGATATAATATTAGAGCATAAATACAGTATAAACAGCATATTTCATTATATATGAATGTAAATTACCGTGTGTATTACAAAGTGTTCTTCCAAACCATCCCCTGCAAGACATCTCTGGATTCAAAAAGGCACAACTGTCAGTTCTGATTGGAGACAGCAGTTTAAGCCGTAACCACAACACCAAATAAAAGAGCTGCAAGCTTGCAACTATCAAAATAGTGACAAAAACAGTAGCACCATCCCTGGTATTAAAGCTACTGAAAGGCATTCATAGAAAGATAACCGGGAAAAAATAAAAGAGAAGAAATGGATTATTATCATTTAATATCATGTGATGAGTGCAGAACAAACCATGCCCCGCATTACTAGACGAGTATCACAAACTAATATATATCATTTGATAGTACCACCACCATACATCTTATATCATCAAAAGGAATTCTGGAAAAGGAACAAACAGACCGCGAAACGAAAAGCATCTTTACATATCCCCAAGCATAAATTCAAATATAAAACCATAGATGAATAATCAATTGACACAACCACAACATTTGATTGAAAAAACAACCTTAACATTTTGATTCATACTACTACCAATAGATTAATTAGAATTCACACTTACAGCTTTCACCGAAGAAACGATATATTCCCTGCCGGGAGGACTCAAAACATTGGATGGAAGTCTAATCCTATAGAAATCATCTCCTTTCAACAGCTCCTGTAATAATAAAACAGTGCCAAATCTTAACCCAATTCTAAGAACTAACATACCAAACAAATATAAAATTACAAAATAGGTCAATGGAAAATAAAATAATACTAATTACTTGAAATTTATTCTTCTCAACAGCAGTAAAAGCATCTCGCGAAAACCGCAGCTTCGTCAGTGTCTGTCACATATCAAAATTGCTTCTCAGTACAGCAGCATATTGGGCCTTCAGATTTTTTACCAAAAAAATCTATTTTTTTTTATCTTTCTGGTGTTTGTTTCAGATTTTTTCAAAAATCATTTTTTTCATCAGAATGAGAATCTATTTTCAATAGCTTTTATCAAAATCCATTTTTTTTTATCATTCATCATCCCTCACCATCTTAAAAAAAAAAAAAATTGATTTTAATGATTGTAAACAAACAGCAAATAGCTTTAGATTTTCTTATAAAAAATTGATTTTCTTGAAAATAATTTTTTTCAATTTTTTTTTTTAAATCTCAAACAAATAGACCCATAATTTCAATAATAAATTCGATTTCGGCGCAATAAGTTGCTAAATTATTTGCAGGTTTATTTAGCATAAAAGTATATTCAAAATCGATTTAACACAGAACTAATCAAGGAATTATTATACAGATTTAAAAAGAAATTAAGGACGAGGAAGATGAAGGAACCTGAGCGCCGTGGCTCCAAGTTTTGAGACGAGCGGAGAAGTTACCGGCTTCGGAGAAATCAGAGTCACCGAAAGCGTGTTCGAGTGTGAACTGGATCTTGGAATCGGAAGCAGAGTCAGGAATCCTCTTACGAGTTGGTGTTGTGGTGGTGGTGGCGATGTTAGGTGATGGACGGGATTGGGGGCGTCCACCTTCGAGACCGAATTCTTCGTCGTCGAGGAGAAGCTCGTCGGATTGGAAAGCTGGTGAGAGAGTGATGAAGAAAGTGAGGAATAGAGTAACCGCCAAAATCGATCGGAATAGAGTCATTGTTTTCTCGGCGCGGCGGAGCAACCGAGTTTGGTTTGTCAGTAATAATGATTCAGTTTTAAATTAGTATGGACTTGTTTACGCTTCGATCGGGATCGATGAGTCCTCCTCCACCACGATACTACTCCTTCCTTCACTTTTTTTTTTCTTTTTTTTTTTCTTTTATTTAGGGTATGTTTGGTTCAACATAGGGGGAGGGGAGGTATTTTAATGAAGGGGAAGGGAGGTGAGGGGAGGGGAGGTGAAATTTGTACTTACACATATGTTTGGTTCAAAAGAAGGAAGGGGAGGGGGGTGAGGGATTTTAATTAGATATATGTTTGGTTCAAGAGGAGGAGGGGAGAGATTTTAAAACTAATTTACTTTTTTATCCTTATAATTTTCATGTAGTCTGACAATTTTATAGCTACTTGGTGCGAATTAACCTATATATCCACAATATTTTCTCAATTTTTATGATTGATCTAACCCAAAAATAATATTTATAAGTTTAAATTACCTATAAATATATTTAAAAGAATTTTTTGATAATTATTAACAAAAAAAACCTTGTACTGATACTAATATTGTACAAAAAAAAGTAATATTTATTTATAAGTATAAAGATCTTGTACTGATACTAATATTGTACAAAAAAAAATAATATTTATTTATAAGTATAAAGATCTTGTACTAATACTAATATTGTAAAAAAAAAAAAAAAACTCTTGTATTATAAGTTATAACGTAACAAAGTTAATGATATTTTAAAAAATATAATAGTGCATATAAATACTAACTAATATGATGCAGGTACAAAGTAAGTAACAATGTTGATTTTCTATAAAAAAATATAACAACGTTGATTCAAAAAAAATTTATATGAACTTTACAATATAACAATGTGATACAAAAAAAATTAGCACAACAGTTTATGAATATAAAAAGACATGCGTAACAATAAAAAAAGTTTGAAAAAAAAAATTAGAACTAAAAAATGGATAATTTTGGCATTTTAAAATAATTATGAGGACAATCATGTCAAAATAATTAAAATGGTAATGATATATTTCTCCTTCCTTCCCCTCCAAATCCCCCCAATTTGGGGGAAACAAAAATTGAGATTTGGAGGTATTTTGCTCACCTCCTCTCACCTCCCCTCGCCTCCTAAAAATTGAACCAAACACAATTAATTTAAAATATCCCCTCACCTCCCCTCCCCTCCCCTCCAAAACCCCCGAACCAAACAGACCCTTAGGCTTAATTAGTAAAATGGTCCCTTAAAGACATTTTTGGTTTCAGATTGGTCCTTAAAGAAAAAAAAAGGTCCAAATAGGTCCCTTAAAGAAAAAAAGTCTGAATAGGTCCCTTAAAGACATCTCTGTTAATCAGTTTGGTCCCTAAAAAGAGGTCTAAATAGGACCAAACTGATTAACGGAGATGTCTTTAAGGGACCTATTCAGACTTTTTTTTTCTTTAAGGACCTATTTGGACCTTTTTTTCTTTAAGGGACCAATCTGAAACCAAAAATGTCTTTAAAGGACCATTTTACTAATTAAGCCTTTTTATTACAACTAGTTTAAAGACTTATTAACTTTTTTTCATCGATATTTAAATTTAGGCTTAATACAGATTTGGTCTCTTACGTTTATTTTAGATTTCAATTTGGTCCCGTACGTATCAATTTAGTCTCTTACGTTTATTTTAGGTTTCAAGTTAGTCATTTCCGTCAATTTTGTCGCATTCCGGTAGCCAATTTGCATATGTGGACTGACATGTGGCATTTGGACACATTGACACATGTATTGTTCAAACGGTGTTAGTGACAAAACTAACGGAAATGACTAACTTGAAACCTAAAATAAACGTAAGAGAATAAATTGTTACTTTTTAAATATAAGGGATCAAATTAAAACCTAAAATAAACGTAAGGGACTAAATGTGTAATTAAACCTTAAATTTATAATTACATTAAGTTAAAAAAATTATAGGCTTAACTATACATTTGGTCCCTTACGTTTATTTTAGGTTTCAATTTGGTCCCTTACGTTTAAAAAGTATCAATTTGGTCCCTTACGTTTATTTTAGGTTTCAAGTTGGTCCTTTCCGTCAATTTTGTCACATGTGGCAGTCAATTTGCACATGTGGACTGACACGTGGCACTTGGACACACTGACACGTGTACTGTTCAAACGGTGTTAGTGACAAAATTGACAGAAAGGACTAACTTGAAACTCAAAATAAACGTAACGGACCAAATTGATACTTTTTAAACGTAAGGGACCAAATTGAAACCTAAAATAAACGTAAGGGACCAAATGTGTAGTTAAACCAAAATTATATTGACAAAAAATAAAATAAAAACAAATTTATTTAGAACTAGAGGCTTTCTGTGTTTGGTCCATATTTTCTAGTATTATGCAAACTTATATAAGAAAAAAATGATGTTATTGTGAGTTTGTTAAGGGAATGGATTGTCTCCCGTGGAGACAAAACTGCAGGAAATAATGTGGGCTAATCTCTATCCTTCATTTCTTATAGTGTCAGATCAATGGACAGGAATAAAAACACCAAAAATAAATGTCATTTTTTCCTCAAACATCTCAACAAAAGTCACAGATCTCTGCAACACCTATTGAAACTCAAATTTATAGACCTCCATTGTTACAAAAGGGTGGTGGCACTAGCAATCCTTGCTAGATTGTGCGATGGCTGGTAGGAGAACGCGATTCACACCTGCTGGTTGAAGCAGCAGTAACCGTTATGGCCGCACACGGAACATCTAATTGCTTGGAAACAATGACAATTGCTTCGAATTATATCAATTAGATGCTATTCAATTGATTTTGTTTGGTTTATCTTGTTTTAAATTTTGTTTTAAAAGAGGCTGAGTTATTAGATTGTATTAGAGAGTTTATGTAATCGTCCCCGGCCGATAAACTACTGAGAACACGATGGATGGTAGTATCAACAGAGCTGACGATAACATCAAAGAAGATGAAATAAAAGGCGTGAAAAGGGAGGAAGAAGAAATAGCCAAAACGACATTTATTTATGGTGTTTTTATTCTTATACATTAATATGTCACTTAAAAAAAATAAAGGGTTGAGATTAACCCACATTATTTCCTACAGTTTTGTCTCCACTGGAGACAATTCATTCCCATTTGTTAATAAGAGATGTTTGCTACTCAAAAAAAAAAAAATCAACGGTATTGTTGATATTATGAAAATTTCACACCAAATTTTTTTGTACCCTCTTTATATATAGGTATAGAAGATACAGATATAGCTATATAAATATTTTTGTACCCTATTTAAAAACAGATGATGTGTCACATTTATATAATATAAATTTTATAATTTTACAAAAATTCAAAATTATTTCATATGTTATTAAGACCCATTAAAATTAAATATTTTTTCATCTTTGTTGAACATTTTTAATTTTTATGAATATCAATAACGTATCAAATTATTTTATATTTGTGTAAAATTTTACATAGATGATCTAAATAATATACTTCTAATCAAACAGTAGATTTTATAAAAGGGTTTACAATATTGCATATTTAATCAAACCATAATTTTTAAGAACCTAAATTAGTCCACCCAAATTGACACCAGTGAGAATCGAAGTGAGAATCGAACCCAAGACCTTAAAAAGGACCACACTCCCAAGTTCCAAGCCAATCAAACAAATTTTAAGTTGGAGTTTATTTTAAGTTTTTTAAAAATGAAATCACCAAACAACTTTTAATTTTATTTCTAAAGCACTTACTTTGAACTTTGTTTTAAAGTAGCTTTTAGACCGTAAAAAAATCGGGCCAAACGATACCTAAGTCAGTTAACATTGTCACATGACTTAAAAACGATACATGTATACATTCAACATGTCCAAGATGATCATTGAGAACTGGGGCAGGAAAACTGTCCCTAAAGAAGATGCAACACTTGTATTTGTCTACAATTAGAAGGAATTCATTAACAACATAAAGTAGCAGAACATAAAAACAAAAGATAACACATCGAAACATAGAAAACCAATAAAAAAGTAAGCGGTGTGAATGAATAAAGGCAACTTTCCTTTAGATGTTTGCAACCATTAACAATGAGTACCAAGGTTGCACAATTCTTGTTTAACTTTGTAATAGTGAACAGTTTTTTTTTTTTTACAATAACAAACTTAATTAATTTCATTATTCAAATTCAAATAGTATTCAATATAAGGAGGAATCGACTCAAAAACATTGCGACTAGCTAAGGAATAGGCTGCCCTTGCTAAGTGGTGAGCTACCATATTTGCTTAGCCAACATCAGCAACTTATTTATCAAAAATTGAACAAGAATCCCACTGAATCTTGTCAGGTCATAAAATATTGAACAAAAATTCAAATTGCAGCTAGCATGCCGTGCAAATAATGGAACATCCAGTAGAATAACACAATTACATTAAAAATGACAAACTATACCTGTAATATTAATATATTAAGCACCGTCTGAATTACATCTTGATCTTCAAAAACTCAACATTTTGATGTGCCTGACCTATAATTTCCATCAATTTCTGCAGGGGGGGGGGGGGGGGGGGGGGGGGGGTGGGGGGTTGTAAATCACACGCATCAATTATCGTACTTGGTTTTCACAAAAACTCATAACATGAAGGATATTTGCCAAATGACGTGGCTTCTAAAGCAATCAAAATACCTGATTTGGGAGATGCATCAAACGCTGAATATATTCATCCCTCTTTTGTGCATCAGACTCTGCTTGAATCATATGAGAAACCTACAATTTAAAAAAATATAACTTTGCAAACACAATAATAATTATAGATATACAAAATATATATAATTAAATATGAATAAATTAAATTAAAGAGTGTAAGACATCTAAAAGGCCATAGAAGGAGTGTATCTGATGGGGTTCAAGATATGCAATAGTGATCGGAAGGCCTGATAGAAGTTCAGATACAAATGGCTAATTTTCACCAACCTGAAATAGCAATTACGTTGACGGTATGGATTATATCACATCACACACATAATATATATGGAAGAATTGTGGGAAAAATATTATTCTCGTTTTATTTTTTGAATTCAAGAGAATAGGAAAGAGAGGAAATTACAACCCTTATTACCTGGGTGATCATAAACTTTCGCTTGCACTTCTGAACTATTTTCAAAAAAGTGTCACATCACATGCCATATCCTAAAACAAATGCAACAGGATCAATATATAGATTAACAACACGGTACTATATTATTTAGAGTGTATTGCAGATAATTTCTGAATACTAGATTAGGATAATAGTACTCCACCAAATCATAAAGTGTTTACCCGCATATTTTTTTTGGTTACAAGAGAGAAAAAAAGAGAAAAACAAAACAAAAGGGACTACTCCCTAATAAAAATCACACCCCTAACGTCTGGGTCAATAAGGTTGAGCAACTCGGTAGGGGGAACCGTTAGCAACACTAGAGGAGAATTCGCTGAAGCTCCCAATTTAGCCAAAAGGTCTGCACACTTGTTGTCTTCCCGAAGAGTATGGTCAATCACCACCCTCCAAACTCTTCCTAATAATTGCCGAATTATGTGAACCTCATTTGCCAAACTATGACAGTTTGAGACACCCTCCTTTATCAACTTGACAGTAAGCAGAGAATCAGAGAAGCATACAACATCACGGAACCCCTTATTCCAGCATAATTCCAAACCATGTAACACTGCCATGATCTCAACATAAAGAATGTTTGACTGGCTCGCGGTACCATAAAAACCCTCAAGAAACGCGCCGACATTATTACGAATCAGTCCGCCGAAACCCGCAGTTTGCGGCGAGCCCAATAAGCTCCCGTCTACATTAAGACAAATCGTCCCTTCTGCTGGACGAGACCAGGAAACCTGCCGAGGATGAATAGACGGGATCGAATCCAGTAATTGCGTGTCAAAGGCAGAGGTGCGACAGGACAACAAGGAGTGAATTTTCGCCACACTCTCATGCATGTTGGATCTATGATTGTTAAAGAGAAAATCATTCCGCGCACACCACACAACCCACATAATAATAAAGATGATACTCCCATGAGAAGAATAAACTCTTCTCCTCCATGAGAATGGGTCACCACCTTGTAAAAAAGAAAGAGTAGAATCCAAACCATAGGTTTTCCAAACACAAACGGCCTCAACACAATGGAACAGACAATGCTCAATTGTTTCAGACCCAGTTAAACATCTCGGACAAAGGTTAGAAGTACACACCCGACGGTGGTGTAACACGTCTCTAGTAGGAATGGATCCATGCATCACCTGCCAAACAAAAAATTGGATGTTTGCTGGGAGCTTGAGCTGCCATATCCACTTCCAATTAACATGATTATTGATAGGGAGGGGCTTTAAGAGCCACTCATACGCATCTTTGGTAGAGAAAGTACCTGAACTTGAACTCTGCCAGACACAAACATCAGGCAGATCATAAACAATGCGAGGTTGGATTTGAAGGATGGCGGTTTTCACAAAATCTGGAAGTCTAGTATAGAGCTCCTCCAGATTCCACTTCCCATTACTCCACACTTCATTAATCTTGACTGTTGTGTCTTGAATCGCCATAAACGGTACCATCGAGCAGATTTTATCTTTAAACACCTAAGAATCATACCAAAAATTAGCATTACCATCACCAATCTTAAAGGTAAAACCATCTTGAAGCACCGTTAATGCTTTTGACATAGAGTTCCACACTACTGAGCCACCAGCCACTGAATTATTAAAAGGAAGACGACCCTTAAGGTATCTCTCCTCAAAAAATTTCACCCATAACTTTTCTGGTGAGTGGAGGATCTCCCAAACTAATTTACCAAGAAGAGAAACATTCTGAAACCGAGCAATACGAACACCTAACCCTCCAAAACGACGTGGCTGCGTAATTTTTTTCCAGCCGACTAAATACATACCGGAATCACCTGTACCTTTCCAAATGAATCGTCTGACAGCTCGGTCCAAGTCATCACATAGGCCTTGTGGGAGCCAGTTAATTTGCATATGGTACGACGGTAACGAGGAAATAACAGAGTTAGCTAACACCACTCTCCCTGGTTTGTTTAACAATCTACTCTTCCAAGATGCCAATTTAGCAGAGACTCTATCATAAATATTACTGAAATCTTGCTTACTGACTTTACCATAAAACATTTTGAAGCCTAAGTACTTATCAAAACGATCGGTGGCTTGTATCTGGGTTGAGACGCTGATTTGATCTCGGAGCTGCCGACACACACCTGCGGATGTACAGAACTTCGACTTTTCAAAGCTAACTTTTAGGCCAGAAAGACTGCAAAATTGATCTAGCACCTCTTTAATAATCCTAGCCTGGGATACACTAGCCTTCATAGAAAAGATGAGAAAGTTTAGTACCATTTTTAGATATCTGCATTGGTTTCCAAATCCCGTCACTCACATGTTTAGAAATCATTGCCTCAAGTCTTTCCATACACAACACAAAAAGGTATGGGGATAAGGGGTCTCCTTGTCGTAGCCCACGAACTGGATTAAAAGCATCTGTCTTGCTCCCATTCCAAAGAATAGTATTTGAGGATGAGGAGATCCCAAACATAATGAGAGAAATTAACTGCGACGGAAAGTTGAATTTTTCTAGCGTATCTTTAAGAAAACTCCAGTTAACTGTCATATGCTTTTTCCAAGTCAAGCTTGAAAACCATGTCACCACTCTTCTTAGACTTTCTCATAAAGTGTAACACTTCTTGAAGCACAATAGCATTGTCTTTGGTACTTCTCCCAGGTATGAAACTATTTTGTAGGGGGCTAATAATACCATCCAGGAACGGCCACAATCTACTCACAATAATTTTGAAGATCAGCTTATAAGTGACATTACATAAACTAATCGGACGAAAATCTTTGAAGGTGGTTTGGCTTTCACCTTTAGGCAGTAATACAATGAGTCTCACACACTTTTAAATCATACCTACCATTCTCGAATGCAAGCTTAACAAACTTCCAAAGGTCATCACCGAAATACCAAATTGACAAAGAAAAAAAGAAATTAAAAACAACAGTGAAATACTAAAACAAAATAATTGGATGCTCATTTTTCAGCAAATTTAGAAGTTAGCATATTGAGTTGTTAAATAGGCTATATAGCTCTACCATGAAGAGTGTGATGTATCTTGTCAAAATTTCTAAATAGTAAGAGGTCAAAATGGGAAGAAAAATTAGGCTGAAATCAGAAATCCATAATGAATAAGAAGTCAAAGTTCAGGTTAATCATATTTAAATTATTGCAGATAAGAAAAGCAACCCAGCTATGAGGGAAATAAATCACAGCCTGGATTTGTTTTTTACCAATTATAAATAAATAATAATACCATTACATGTAATACACAAGTGGAAACTGACTGAGCTTCAAAGGATAAAAAATAACCAGAACTCAAGGATGTGTCTCTGCATAAACTCGAACAACTTGTTAACAACAGTTTTAAGAAACTTCCTGTGAGCTCTTAAAAACCGTGGATATTGGCCAACAACGTACCTACCAACCGAAGCAACTTATTATTATATCTAAGAAAATAGCAATACAAACGAATAAAAAAATTCACATGTAAACACTTCTTACATGATATTACTTGCAATAACTGCTTTGTTATCTTCTCGCTTTGTGATTTCACACAGATTTAATAAATCACGAATTACCATAACCAAAAACCTGTTTTCCTGTCACAATTCAAAGAAGTCTAAAACCATAAATAGGGGAATAAAATGCGAAAACTCATAGAACAATGCCATAAAAGGATAACAGATATAGTTAACAAGTTTAACGAATCAGTTAAGAAAGTGATGTTACACATTCATCAGTCCTATAAAAGGCAAAAACAAACCATGATGAAGTCAAGCATGTGCTGACAAAGTTAAATTGACAGAGCTTATCACATTATTGATTTTAATAATTTAATCAGTCATTTTGACAATTGACATTCAAGTATAATAGTTTTTAATCCAATAATAACAAAAATTCTTAACAAATTGTGACAATATTGGTAACAATAAGGACAAAAGGAGCAATATCAAAAAATGAAACGTTCTATTAAGATGCTAGGTCATACCTATAAGAGAATTGACAATTCTTGATTTTAACGATCAAAGAGTCATATAATAAGTTTCACATCACCTGAGGTCCCATCATGTTTGCAGAAGCTGCAGGATTATCCAAAACTTCGGTGTGGCTCAAACAGCTCTGACACCAAGGAATTCTAGTAGTCCAGACAAACCTATTATTTTTAACAAACCAAATACAGTATCAATTTGGGTATTTGGAACAAGAGACGGTAGTACACAAATGTAGTATGCACATACCTTAAAGACCTCGGTATCGTCTACATATGAAATGCTGATAAGATATTCAAGGCCCAATAGTAAATTTGATATATTCTCTCGAGTGAGTTCCAAGATGCGGATGTGAACCTGCATAAATAAAAGGCTGTCAGAATAATGATATCAGAGAGCAGAACACCCAACAATGCAGCTTTAAGGAACCAGCCTTATCAATGTCACATTCTTACACAGTTCAATCATGTTGTTTGATGATAGTATAATCACAAAATAAAATTAAATATAGACAAAAAAAATGAAAAATCTAACCTTATAAAATGAGGTGAAGAACAGTGTCAGGTTCTGTATAAATGACTAAACAGAGGAAACAAACTATGGTTAGACAAACACCTAACAATTAACTAAGCAAATTAAGATCTTGTTTCAATATAAAAGTAAAATAAAAACACCAACTTGTTCTTCAGTAGAGCCATTTGCATATGCCTCGGGTATATTTGTGGTAGGCGGGAGTATGCTGTACATTAAACATTACATTATCACAAAGTCAGCCAAAATTCTCAAAGAAGATAATTGTGTTGAAATAAAAAAAAAAAAATTCTGAGATTCAACATAGTGAACCGACTGAACCGCCGTTTTTCTGGTTTTGCCCGGTTTTCATCCGGTTTTCCGGTTCACTGTCCTGTTCTATTGCTGAGCGGTTTTGAGGGTGAACCGGACCGGACATGGGTCCGGTTCAACCGGCCGATCCGGCCCGGTTTTAATTACCTTGGTAGGTATATTCAAACATGCTATGAAATTTCTGAAAAGTAAATATTTCAAATAGAGGAATATTGTGGTTACCTTGCTCTTTTCACTCCTAAAAAGAACTTCAAGGCCAAATTCTTCATCTCTTTTGGCCTAAAAGGTAGTGAAAATGCAGATTAGTTCTTCTTGTTAGGAACAAATGTATTTTGGAGTAGGAAGACCAAATAGCAACAGAAAGTTTAAGATAATATATAACAGAATGTGGTGAAAAGGTTATTGTGCCTAACGACTTTATCTTCCCCTATAGGACAAACTTCTAGCCGATCCAATGCAAAAAACTTCTATACAACTTGAGAATTGACAAGTTTGCTACTCATAATAATTGAAAACACCTAACTGCTTCTTACTTCTGAGTAATGACAAAAATAAGTACAAATTATAAGTGAAAAGATGAAAAGAAGAATTGTGGAGTGGAATAGGTTACCAATTTACCATCAATCAGGGCTTTTGCATCTAAAGCTCTTTGGTATGAAGAGATATTGTATGATAAAGAACATTACTCCATCTCTGGAACTTGGATGTAACCTTGTAAGACACAACACCACATACAAAAACTCAACTTACAAGTAGATCTTCACAATAAGTAGAAGAATATCCTAAAATTGTGAGGTTGTTACATGAGGTTAAAGTTTTTCATACACCTACAAGGTTACAAGTTTGAAAAGAACTTAAGATCTTCCCCATTTTAAAATCACGTAAGCATAGATTACAACTCCATCTGCACAGAACAAACACCAAATCACACTAGAAACACAAATATATTATCAGCTAAACTACCCCTTTTAGGAGTGTATCATCACCATCATTTAAATAATGAGAAATAGTTCAATGAAGCACAAGGATCTAATTGCTTTGATATTTATAGGCGACAAAGAGAAACTAAAAATCAAATATATTTGTGTAAATTGTTCGGAATATGGAGATTGTAGAGGAAAACCCCTAATTAATTAGGTGGGTGAGAGAGCGAGAGAGAGAGAGAGAGAGAGAGAGCCTCGTGTCGACATTTTATAACGATTGATGCATCTCTGCCGGCGAAGAACCTGATAGGGTTCTGTACATAGCGCCACCGTCTTAGCCAAAAACTCACTGCTAAAACTTTGTCAATCTCATTTTTCACTCTCCAATGTAAACAATCAATTAACTGCAACAGTTTAAATTGTCAGCAAATGATATAAATTCAAAGATTAACACTCAGAAGTAATGAATAAGAGAAATAAACCTGGATGAAATTCCACCTAAAAGATTTAACTAACCATTTTATGAGCTTTGGCAACATTGCCGTCCCTAGCTTTGAAAAACCACACTAATGCTTCAGTAGGATATCCCATGTGCATATTTAGAAATGTAAAGAGAAAAGTTTCAGGACAAAAAAATCATGATGGCAGACAAAACAACACAAAAAAAAATTATTGACTCAGATTATGTACCCTAAGGCCTTGTTTCGCTAAACAACATAATTAACCGTTTATAGCATATAAGTGCTTACATATAAGATATTTTTATAACAAAAGATGAAATAAGTCAAATTGATTTCACGTAAGCTAAATTTACCCTGCACGCAATTAAAAAGAATTAGCAGCAACAAACCATAACAAAATGAATGCACAAACCAGAATCACAAATTGTCAGCATTGACATACAACAAGAATCACATTTTATGCGGAAAACTCAAATCACATAAACCAGAAACTGTTGAAGCAGAGAATAAGCAGCAAACCAGCAATGCAATAGCCGATATTTGTGTCAATTTAAACCGGTACCGCGTAAGATGCAAACAGAACACAGCAGTGCAATAAAACTAAATTGTATCAATCTCTTTCTAAAATATCTAAGTTCTAACAAAACACCTCAATGATTATATGACTAATGTTTAGATGTAACCTCTGCATAATTATACTCAAAAACTGGCTTAGACCTAAGCATATATGTTAAGCTTCTAAAACTTAAAGTTCAAAGCTAACTAGTACCTTAGTACTTAAAATCGATGTCTAATCAGCCATGTGATCGATCAAACATCAAACTGATATTCAAAACACATTACAACATAACCAAATATATCATATAATAGCTATCATAATCAATTTATTATAAATAACTTCTAATATTCATTGGTTCCCCTCTAGTTAGGGACTTGAAGGAGAGCTTGCAACCCATACTTGTCCACAAAACACTTGTAAGCATCAACACCATTAGCTGTCCAAGAAGTCCGTCACCTCCGAAGAATCTGCGTCAATTTCAATTCATTTGGTTAACACGTAGATCTATCATAGTATTAAATTGATTAAATCAAACAAACCGTACATAAAGTGTGAGTGACAAGAAAAATAATGAAGTGAATAAACAAGGAGATAGAAAAGGGATAAAATAAAATAGAATTAGCAATTTTGTAAGCATTTTCTTTCAATTGATTTCAGACAACAAAAACATCTAATTCATTGACCTTTTTAGACTGCCCTACATCATTCATGGTGGTAAACTGTTGAGTATTTTGGGTAAAGTATTATACGCAAACAAACAAAACAATAAGAACAAAATTACTGAAAATGTAGTGAGGAAAATGAGAGTTCATTTGGTTGAAACCCCATACCTAGTTGGCACTAATGATTTCATCATTTAGAGAGTTCCAATTAAGTTGAATCTTGTTAGAACCATTGAGTTCCTTCTTCGTCGTTTCATATGTGGTGACAATTTCTCCAAATCCACCAATATTCTCTTCCGCCAAACCTGATCAAAAAAAGCAAACAGTTAGTGAAGCTAATCAAGACAAACATACAAACACGGACTCAACGAGATTGAGCATCGCACGGATTGAAGCTAATCAAGAGAAACACAAATCCAACAATATTGGTGAACGCAGGTTGAGCATCACACGGTGTTCTTCATTCTTAAAAGCGAACGGCACATTCTGGGGTAGAGAAAGATTGGTGAATGGGTTCGTGAACAAAATGGGGTTCGATTGAGAAAAGGGTTTATGTGAGATTAAGAAAAGAGTTGGCTTAGATTGTGGATTTGTCTGAGATTGTGGGTTTGTGTGAGAGTTGGCTTATGAGAAGAAAAAGAAGATTAAACAATTTAAAAAACATATATATTGAAAAGAAGAAAAAAGCCTTCATGTTTTCGTAAAAAGTAGCCTTCGAGCAAGCTTCTTCCTGAAAGCAACCAACCAAGATCCCTGTATTAATTTCTTTTTCAAAACATCTTACATGAACAAAGGACAATTTTGATATTCAAACATATCCACAGAAAATTGTTTAATTAGCCCCTTTCAAGTATAAATATTACATGATAAATAGCATCAGGCAGTAATGTTGTAAGCATAAGATTTAATAATTCTAGTAAATACAAATATAGTGGCTCCAATGACCGGCTCTCTTAATAGTTCAAATATAGATGGTTTAAGCAAGTCTAGTTTGGCTTAAAATGTGGAAAGACCAGGATTTAACTAAAGGGATAGAAGTTTGTTAAAAAAAAAAAAACTAAAGGAATAGTAGCAAGAATCGACTCCTAATCAAATTGGTCATAAAGGCTCCAAAATACTGTCAATAAACAAGTCTCCAAGAAACAAGTGATTAGCTGAAAGCCCAAGGTTAATATATTAATGCCTCCAAGGAACAGAACTTTTTGTTACTAGCTGCATCTTCGGCATGCTTCACAAATGCCATGCCTTCAGTGCTAACATGCTGGGAAAAGGGTGAAAGATATTGATGTGTAAGCAAACAAGAAGAAAGCATAAACAGATAAGAAGCCAAAACTTAAAACATATTTGCGTTATCAAAAGGAGGAAAAACATAAAGTTAAGGTCAATGCCACCAAGCCATGAGGTATTTTAGAAAATAGCCTGAACATCCTTGACATGTCTTCACACTAAACATTTGAAGGAAAACCTAAGAACATTACATTCATGGTTAAAAGTTATGTTACACATTATAACTAACAAGTAAGAAGAATTTCATGCATACCTTATCATCTCTAAGTAGAGGATGACATCCAGAGTGCTCTTTCTCAAGGAGCTGACTTGCATACACAGACAACAGCTCGTTTTGAACCAAGCAACAACCAACTCTATAATTTCAAATCTCTGTTTACATTTAAAATATCTTTAGACCAATTATTTTAAAAGAAAAATCAAATTAGTTGAACACTAGAATGTAAATGATTTGAAGCTAACTCACAACTTGAGTGAACAAGTAAAGTTAAATTGATGTTTGCATTCTCAGCATATTGGTCAAATCACCACATCTAGAGCACATCCATGTAATAAGCTGAGTCAAATCTGACAAGTATACCTGCAAGAATCAAATTAACCTGCTTCAGTCCCTATATATAGTTAACTCATATAGAATTACTTAAACTTTATATTCACTACATCATGCTAGCAAAATTACTTAAACTCCAAAGTCTATGCCACTATGATAAAATGCAATAATTGATAGTTTGGCTATGGGTGGCCAGGATGGGGAATCTCTCCATCAGGATTCGCATGTGAGAAGGAATCCATTAATTGTTAAATTATTTAAGTTGTGCAAAAGAATAATTGAAGACATTGATTTCCATCAACTGATGAAATCAGTACCATTTTACCATTTTAACTACTTATGAAACCAGTACCATTTTACCATCAACTTGAATCCTCCTTCCACATTTGACTGGACTAACCTACTATTCATAAAAACAATTACACAAACAATCAAAAGTAGGTAGCTATGTTAGCGTATGACTATTGCAAGGTAAAAGATGCACTGAACGAATATCACACCTTATTTGAAACAATTCAAAAGTGTCACCTCTTGACCAAAAATCGTATCATGGTGTTTCCAACCTTTATCGCAAGTCGCTTGTGAGATTTTCCTGCAAAGAAGGTACTTTGTAAAGAAGTCACCAACAAAGTCAAAATCATTGTGATAAATAAACGACACAAAATCATCAATAAATTAGAATCTACTCGTGAAATTGAAGCTACCAATTTCTCATTGAGTAGGAAATTCAAAACCATCCTTTTTACCACAAATTTAGGGTTTTCCACATAATAACAAGAAACGGAATAAATTGTATGAAATGAAAATCTTGATAATAACTGACCTGTGTCATCAAACGCCTCCAAGCCATGTTAACCTAAATGAGTCTGTTGCATTAAATCCGTGGAAAATGAGTTGGAGATGAAAGATGAGAAAAACGGAGAAACCATCTTTCGAAAACTGAGGGTTTTAGGGGGAGAAAAACGAGGTTTGGTGAAGAGGTTGTGTTTTGGGGGAAAAACAATGTCGCTAGCGGTTTTGACGGTGAGAATTGACACAAATTAGAATTGATTTTTGTTGATGAAGAATGAATTGAGTGAGAATTCTGTGTTTGGGTTGGCGATGGGGAGACGGAGGAGGCGAAGCCAAGACATCGAAACGTTGTGGTGGTTGTTGCGGCGGCAGAGAATGCCGATAGCGAGGGTTTTTCATCTGATTGACGCTCGAGAGGGAATGAGGGTTGAGAGAGAGAGGATCGATTTTGGTTGGCGCAATTGGGAATGAATGAATGATCACTGGTTTTCTGTTAAATAAATAAATGAATAAATGAATATGTGAAGTAGTTGGAAAGAAAAGTTGATAGGCCGTTTGTTATGAGTCCAGATCCTCTCTATTTTGGGAGGAAACGGCAATCTCAATTTCCACTCAGAAACACATGACACGTGTAAAAGTAAGTTATCAATGGCTCACTTTTTTTCTCTCTACACATATCAATTAAAAAGTATTTATTTCAGGATAAGTAAAAATCATTTCTTCATCTCGCGACCCTTCTCTTCCCTTTGTCTTCAATACTGCTCCCTTCGCCGTCGCCACCGTGACACTCACTTATTTCCGTCAACTTGCCATATAAAGATCTTTGAATGTTTTCTTCTTTTTTTGAACATGTTTATCTTTCTCTTCATTGACACTGATTGAGATTTTTTGTCTTTATCACATCTAAAAACAAGTCGTCATAGCGACGAGGTGACGAGTCGATGCAGCAACAACAACCTCTTGCATTGTTTGGTAATGACGAAGGCACGTGATTTTCAAATTTTTTTTAACAACACGGTCGAACTGAGACAGCGACGGCTTAGGATTCGGTGACGGCGACCGGTTGTTCCTTCTCTTCTTCTCCGATTCTGCTCTGCTTCTATTTTATTCTTTTTCTGCTTCTATTTTACTGTTTTCTGCTTTGTTTGTTGTTATGGGTGGTGGCTGTGATATTGTACGGTGGTGGAAGATTGTTTGATTTAAAGTTGAAGGCAATGATGGTGGTGATTGATGATGATGTGTCTCGAGGTATTGGTGGTTGTGTGGTGATGATTATTGTTCTGGGTCGAGCTTAGATGCTCGAGCAACAGAGGGGTCGAACAAATGCGTCCCGAGCAAGCTTACCATGAAGAGCCCGCGAGACTTGCTCGACACTCCAACGGTCTGATACTCCTGCGTATCGTAACGGCCGTAAACCGGAATGATGAGCATTTACTGCACATCAAGGCTTTAAGCCGTTTTCCGGCAGCCACTTGATGGCCATTAATGCCATCAAGGGCCTTGGCCCTGCGCTGGGGGCTATATATATGTGTCTCCATTTCATTCATAGGGTACGCATATTTTTAGCTAAGAAAACCTACTCCACACCAAAACTGACTTGAGCGTCAGAGTGCCTGCAGGTACACAACCCCCTCCGCTTCAACAGGGGCTTCACTGTATTCAACGTCGGCGCGGTCGCACACTTCTGATCAGACACGATCAGTGGCGCCGTCTGTGGGAATCTAGTTTCCCTGTTTTCCCAAACCAAAAACAAAAACTTCCTTCAAAACAACCACTTTGCGATCAATGGCTAGCGTCAACAACCACCAGGTTCCGGAGCACGTGGCAGAGAACAACGCTCAACCAATGGATTACGCGCCGTACCACCCTCTGGACGGCCAGTTCGCCTCCGTAACGGAAGACAGCCAAGGAGGGCAAAACATGCGCGATGAGCCCTACAATCCGGAAGAACCGCAGATCCCTGTGGCTAACCCGCCACAGGCGACTCCGGCAGCGACTGTCCCATTAGGTGCTCCCATGCAGGACATCATGGCTGCATTGGTCAACGCTATCAATCGACAGTCAGACTTGATCCTGCAACAGAACCAAAAATTCGAGCAACAGAACCAAAGGCTCGAATCCCAAAGCCATCGAATAGACGCAATTGCTGAGTCGAGGGTGACGGTGCAAGCCCGCCGAGCTCACCGCTCACCCACGCCTGTGAGGGGCAGAAGTTTCTCCAGGTCACGCTCACCCCCTCGCAGAAGGAGCGAAAGGAGGATGAGCCCGAGGAGAAACGAGGAAGTATCTCAAAACTCCACCCCTCCAAGAAGACATTCCCCTAGAAGGGATAATCCTCCTCGCCACCAAAGACACCGATCCCCGGAGGAGAGGGACAGCCACCAGGGTCCCCTCTCCCGCAGGATTCGGGAACTCCCTCTACCGGTCGGCCTCGAAAAACCACCGGCAATGGATACTTACGATGGCTCGACAGACCCAGACGAGCACATCGAGAATTTAGAGGCTCTCCTCGAGTACAGAAATGTACGAGGCTCTATCAAGTGCAAGCTCTTTCCCACGACCCTGAGGAAAGGCGCTATGGCTTGGTATAAAAGTTTGGCGCCGGGATCCATCGATTCCTGGTCGGATCTCTGCGCCCGCTTCCGGGCCCACTTCACATCTTCGAGGCGTCATCCAAAAACAGAAGCGACACTCGAAGCCATCATTCAAGGCGAAACGGAGCCCCTCAGGTCCTATCTCGAGCGTTTAAACAAAGCGGCCGTCGAGGTAAAGGTCGAAGAGAGTATGAAACTGTACCTCCTCGACAGGGGACTTCGTCGAGACAGCGACTTTGCCAAAGCTGTTGGCATCGAAGAGCCAAAGACGCTGGACGCTTTCTTCGAAAAGGCAAAAAAATACATCGCCTACGAAGAAAAGCATAAGGCCATAGATTTGAGGAGGCCTAAAAGTCATGAAAAACCCAGGAACCATGCGAAAGATGAAGCTGGAACCTCGCGAAGAGGTAACGAAAAAGGAAGGGAGGATAGGGTCAAAGAGTCCAAGCCTCCACGTGGAAAGTTCACAGCATACACTCCATTAAATGCTCCCAGAGATCGCATTTTTGCAGAAGTCTCCGCTGCGGACTTCAAAAAAGCCGGAATCCATTTCCCAAGGCAGCAGCCCATAAAGGCAAATACTGATAAGACAAAATTTTGTCGTTATCACAAAAGCCACGGGCACGTTACTGAAGACTGTGTCCATTTGAAAGATGCCATCGAGATTTTGATACAGAAGGGCTATGCCCGAAGATATGTTCAGAACAACGAACAAGTACAACAACGGGAGCCTCAAGAGGTCGCCATGGCCATTGATGCCTCCGAGCAGGAAAATAACCGAGCCGTAGTCCCACAGACTCTCGCCATTTCGGCACCAGAAATTCCCCTTCCCTCCCCAGGGTCGGACGAAGAAGCACTCATGAGGCATTTCAACGCACATATGAATGGCTCATGGGAAAATTTCCCCAAAGCAATGGTAATAACAGGGGGAGGGATCAGCAAAGTCACCATCGAGTCAGTGAAAAGAAAGTTGGAAGAACTGGAGAGCATTTGCTCGGTGAATCCCGTCGCCGTCTCTAAGCCCGAGGAAGGCTCAAACCCATTGGCCTTCTACAAAGAAGAAGTTCCTGGAGGCTCGCCAAACTACCAAATACCACTGTTGGTGAGAGCTCGCATGGCGAATTTCGACGTCCACCGCATCCTCGTAGATCAGGGGAGCTCGTGCGACGTAATGTACTCAGGGCTCTTCAAAACACTCCAGCTGTCGGAGAAGAACCTGATTCCATAGTAGGGCCTAACCTCTAGGGGTTCAACGGGTCGACTACCAAACCTTGGGGATACGTGGACCTCATCGTCACCTTCGGCGAGGAAAAAGCAATGAAATCCGTGATGACACAATTCATGGTCGTCGACTGCCCCTCGCTATACAACTGCATCATCGGCAGGACCACCTTAGCCGAGCTGTACGCTGTGTCGTCCACCATCCACCTGAAGATGAAATACTACACACAGGACGATCAGGTCGCAACCATCAACGGTGACATAGCTGCTGCTAGAAGATGTTTTGAAGCTGCGGCGAAAAATCTGAGCACCGTGGTGACCCCTAAAAAATCAGAACCAAAGAAAAATTTGGGGGTAAACACTATTGGAACTTCTGTCGACATCGATGCTCGACTCACAAAAAAGGAGCATCATGAAGATAAGCAGAAGGACCTCCCCATTGCTGAAAAGAAAATCTACCGCCCAATTCCGGACGGAGATTTCGAGTTGGTGCCATTGGGCGAAGATCCCCTCAAAGGAATCAAGATTGGAACCAGACTCCCCGACTTGGTAAAAAGCAGTTGATCGCTTGCCTAAAGGACAACGCTGAACTGTTCGCCTGGAGCGCTGCAGATATGCCCGGAATCGACCCTGAGGTCGCTTGTCATCAATTGACTTTAGATCCTAGGGCTAGTGTCGTTGTTCAGTGGCGTAGGAAGCAGTCTCCCGAGAAAGCGGAGGCTGCTGAAAAAGCTGTAAAAGACCTCCTCGAGGCAAATTTCATTTCGGAAGCCAGGTACACCACCTGGCTATCCAATGTTGTACTTGTTAAGAAATCGAATGGAAAATGGCGCATGTGTGTTGACTATACCGATCTTAATAGGGCTTGCCCTAAAGACGCTTACCATTTACCTAACATAGACAAATTAGTAGATAATTCATCAGGATTTAAATTACTATCGTTTATGGATGCGTACTCGGGTTATAATCAAATAAAAATGGCTGAAATCGATAAAAAGAAAATAGCGTTTATGACCGAATCCGGTAATTACTATTACAACGTAACGCCTTTCGGGCTTAAAAACGCAGGCGCCACATACCAAAGGATGATGAACAAAGTCTTCAATAATGAAATTGGTGACATGCTCGAAGTTTACATGGATGATATGATCGTCAAATCCGAAGAGGAAGTCGATCATACAGCCCATTTGAAAAGAGTATTCGACCAAGTGAGAAATTATAACATGAGATTCAATCCCGAAAAATGCACGTTCGGCGTAAAAGCTGGGAAATTCCTCGGATTTTACTTAACCGAAAGAGGAATTGAAGCTAACCCCGATAAATGCAGAGCATTTTTTGAGTTTCCTACATCGGACTCGAAAAAATCGATCCAATCACTAAATGGGATGCTCACAGCCTTATCTCGTTTTGTCGCAAAATCCGCTCAACACGCGCTACCCTTATTCAAATTACTTCGAAAAGAATCCGCATTTGAATGGACGAAGGAATGCGAGGACGTGCTACAACACTTAAAACGAGCATTATCCGAACCCCCAATCTTAACGCGACCCAACGAGGGGGAGACCCTATACCTTTACCTTGTCATAGCATCGGAGGCCATTAGCGCCGTTCTCATAAAAGAAACCGAGCAAGGTCAAAAACCCGTCTATTTTGTGAGTAAGGCTCTGCAAGGACCTGAACTCCGGTACTTACAGATTGAAAAAACGGCCTTAGCAGTAGTCATGGCCGTGAGGAAGTTAAGACATTATTTCTTAGCTCATTCCATCGTTGTTCGAACCGATCAACCAATTAAACAACTCCTCGCGAGGCCGGACATGACAGGACGAATGCTAAAATGGTCGCTTGAGTTGTCCGAATTTGAAATCTTTTTCGAAAGCAGAAAGGCTTTAAAAGCCCAAGTGCTAGCGGACTTCGTAGCCGAGATGACCATACCATCCACCCCGGATAGAAACAAATAGACCATCTTCGTGGATGGATCCTCAAATCCACAAGGGAGTGGTGCTGGAATAATGCTCGAAAACAGCGAAGGGGTGCTCGTAGAAGTCTCGCTCGAACTCGCCTTTCCCTCCACAAACAATCAAGCCGAATACGAAGCCTTCTTGGCAGGGTTGAGATTGGCCGAGGATATGGAAGCCGAGGAAATTAAGATATTCACAGATTCACAGCTCGTCGCATCACAAATAGCCGGGGAATACCAAACAAAAGACGAGCGACTCACGGAATACTTGAACTTGATCAAAGAAAAATTAACCAAATTCAAGCAATCCGAGGTCAAACATGTTCCCCGCGAACACAACGCAAGAGCAGATATTCTATCAAAGCTCGCGAGCACGAAGAAGAAGAAAGGCGGAAATCAATCGCTTATTCAGGAAACGCTATCCAAACCGAGCATAGTGAAACCTTCCGAGGTATTCCTGATATGCGAAATCAACGCCAACAGTTGGATGGCGACCGTGCTCGAATTTTTGAACAAGGGAAACCTCCCAATTGATAAAAAAGAGGCAGCTAAAGTCAAAAGAAGAGTCTGCGCATACGTAATCCTAAATGGGAAAATGTATCACCGAGGATTTTCCATCCCTCTGCTAAGATGCGTCGAGGAAAGCGAGGTAAGCTCGATCCTCAGCGAAATCCACGAGGGAATAAACGGTCAGCACATTGGTGGACGCTCCTTGGCCAGAAAGGCTTTGCGAGCAGGATTCTACTGGCCCACCATGCAAGCAGATGCAAAAGAGCATGTCAAAAAATGCGATAAATGCCAACAACACGGGGATATGCACTTGGTCCCTCCGAACGAGCTAAAGACGCTCTCGTCCCCGTGGCCCTTTTCTTGGTGGGGGATGGATCTCCTAGGACCGTTTCCGACGGCAGCAGGACAAAACAAGTACCTAATAGTAGATGTCGACTACTTCACAAAATGGATCGAAGCCGAACCCCTCGCCAGCATCACAACATTCAATGTGCTGCGATTCTTCAAACGTAATATACTTGCGAGATTTGGGATCCCTCAAGTTGTCATTACAGATAACGGAACTCAATTCACAGACAAGAAAGTGCGAGAGTTTATGGCAAAGATAGACACAACTCAGCATTTTACCTCTGTCGAACACCCTCAAACAAACGGCCAACCCGAGGCTGCGAACAGGGTTATACTACGAGGGCTTAAAAGGAGATTAAATGAAGCAAAGGGTAAATGGACAGAAGAACTACACAGCGTGCTCTGGTCCTACCGAACAACCCCACACTCTACGACGGGAGAAACGCCTTTCCGATTAACTTACGGAACAGAAGCAGTGATTCCGGTAGAAACGGGGGCATCTTCATTCCGAACAGAGATACCCCTCGAAGGAGGGGATAACCAAGACATGCTTAGAGAAGAGCTCAACCTCTTGGAAGAACTTTGAGCAGGCGCGGCCCTCCGAGAAGCAACTTTGAAACAAAAAATAGCAAAACGGCACGATAAAAAGGTCATCAAACGAGAATTCGACGTTGGTACATTAGTACTACGACGCAATCAAAAAGATTCCTGCGAGGGCAAACTCGCAGCGAATTGGGAAGGACCTTACCGAGTCCGAGCCAAAACCGAAAACGGCGCTTATTATTTGGAAGACCTTTATGGAAAAGAACTTCCCCGACCTTGGAATGCCGAAAAACTCAAACAGTACTATAGTTGAGGGAAGCTCGAAAGTCGTCCCTCGACGAAGGCTGTGTCTTCGTCAATGAGAAGCGCGCCTATACAACGGAGGAGTGCTTAGGTACGGGCACGAATCTTAAAGTATAAAACAAAGTCGAGACATTAGGGGCTCGATGATGTTGGCGAGGAAAGTTCTAGATCACGGAACGTCATCGTCTTAGTACACGCCCGGTAGAACCCCAGCTCGCGATGGGATGTTCACACCCCGAGGAGGAAAGCTTAACAACAGCCCCTCTCCTCGTTACTAGTTTGGATGAACATCTCCAAACACTCAGAATGGTTCCCCACACCTTATAAGCTCGGCATCAATGGTACTAGCTATCATAACGATGACCACCGTCCGAACACACACTAGCGCGAAGACACGAATAGCTCGGCGTATAGAATGTTTGGAAAATTAATTAAGTTAAAGTTGCAAGCAAAGACAATCAAGGCTAGAAACAAAAACATCGCACGAAAATTGCCACATAAAACCTAAATATAAATACGAAGATAAAGGCAAAAAGCGAGCAAATAAATAAGTGCTGAGATAAAAAGACCGCAAGGGGCCATAATTGTCGATTACATCAAAAGGGGCAAACATAAAGCCCAAGCAGGTCAAATAAATACATAAATTTAATTACAATCAGGAGGCGAGCAAATTCGGCCATCAATAACTTCCTTATCCTCGTCCAAACCTTCCTCGGACAAGCCAGGGTTGAGGATCCGAAACTGGGCCACGACATTGTTGAAACTAAAAGTAGCTGCAGCAACCATATTGGACTCATACTCCTGGATTTTTGCAATCAAGGCCGCACGGTTGGAGGAGGCATACACCCCTTGAGGGTCGAGCTCCTTCTCTCCCTCTTCGACCACCCCAGTCGTCTGCAGCCCCGCTAGTTTCCCTTCCAGCTCGTTGATCGTAGCTTTCTGCTTCTCAACCTGCTGAAAGGCGTGTTCCCTCTCCTCCGACACGGTCTTGAGCCCGTCCTCCGCTTCCTTGAGGTTACTTGAAAGAGTCTTGTGCTCTTCTATATAACCCTCGCAGGAGGCCTCGGACTCTGCTAACCTCCGCTCCAACACCAACAGTTCTTTGCGAGCTTCGTCCCTTTCCTTCAGATATTTGCACTCCCGGCCATTCAAAAAAGTCGCCACTTCGACTAACTTGAGCAGAGCCATGGATTGAGTGACGATTTCACTTCGCAGAGCTTCAGGACCCATGTCCGTAAGGATTGCCTCATCCGCTGGGTTGATCTTCACCTTCGTGTCTCCATTCAGCAAGGTGCCATGGGCATAGATGGGGGGGGAGGACGAAATCATCAGCGGGAACACCGGCGGTCAACCTGTGAGGGCCAGGATATGAAGAATCATCCTAACCGTCGAGGTCCACAACCTCCTGCTCCCGACGAGAAGAAGCGTCCTCCTCCCCAACCAACCGGATCCTTTTGGAACGGTCCGCAACAGAAGCGGTCGGGGATTGATGAGCTGAGGAGGTCGCCGCAGTACTGCTCGCTTCCCTCTTATTCTTCGCGGCACGGGCTTGGCGAAGAGCAGCAGAAGCACTTGTCATTTTACCTGCGTGAAAACGGGATCAACAGTCAGCGAACGAAATAAGACATGCAAATAAGAATCGAAACACACAAAGTAAAAAGCAAAACATAATGATAGATAAAAGCTAGCTACGAGCATACTCCAAAAAGCGGTTAATTTCTCTGGGGTGTCACAAACGATCAACTCCTTCGTCGCGATCACCTTTGTACTGGTCAACCTCTGACCATCTTTCCCGAACATGGGCTCACCGTCAGGATCGCACAAAAGGTAAGGAGGCAGGCCCTCCACAAATTCCTTCAATTTCTTGTAATCCAGTCTCTCCTCGGGAGTGAGCTCCCCCAACTTAAAGACAAACTCACTGGTCGGCATAGAATAATGCTCTTTGCGCCAGTAAAAGGGGAATTTGGCGAAATCCTCCTCGATGGGATGCCCCTGTTCGTTGAGAACTTCACGCCCCTGGTCGTCTAGACGATGTCCTCTGCGGACAAAATTATTCCAACCTTTTGTCGTTATCGCCCTGACCCCATAAAAGGCAGATTTGAATCCCCGCACCGATTCCGCATACATATCAAAGAGGCGCAGTCGTTGCCTCAAAGAAACCCAGCCGTGCTTGGTGTCGAGTTTTGGGGCCCCTTTTACGAGCTTCCCTTTCGTCTTCTCCCCGCGAGGACAGCTTCGTTGAAGGCCAAAGTGATAGAAGAACAAGGGCAGGGTAGGACCCAAACCTAGATGCTCAGCAGTCATCTCAAAAGCCTTGATAAAGGCTAAAGAGTTCGGATGCAGTTGGGAGGGGGCTAAGTGGAGATGGCGGAAAATGGACACCTCGAGATCTGAAAATGGTAGCCTCAATCCCAGGTGTTTGAACGTGATCTCGTACATGAGAATCGTCCCCCACGCCCAATTACTACAAATCCTGTGACGAGCAGTCGGGATCCGTACTTCGAAGTCTTCAGTAGGAGGGGTCTGGATATCCGTACACATAGAATCCGGGATATCGTCCTGGCAATTTTTATAGATTGACTCCGTCTCCCGAGGTTCATCCGCCACCCACGAATGGTCGACTCGAATGTAACACCTGAACCCATTATTTTAATGTAATTCTACCTTTATTAAATCTTTTACAAAATACGCAACGGAAAATTGCAATTTAAGTTATAGAATATTAGTTCTAGGTATTACACTCCTCTTTACAAAATAATACTAACATGATTATTTAATAAAAACTCGTTTTATACAATATAAATTTCCTTATAAAAGATACATTTTTCCAATCTAGATACATGAGTCATGAATGACTCTATATACTATATACAACCCATTTTCCCGTGTCACAATCAGAGCGGAGCGTCACCAAAGACTCGAACAACGAAACACACATAACCTGTAAAATCTGGACCCCCAACGGTCCAGCACATAACACATAAAAGAGAGTTAGATAACATACTCAAAAATATACAAGTGTAAGTAAATGATACTTAAACACTTCATCACAAATCATACATAGTCTAACTCATGCATATACTTCATTAATCACATCAAATTAGGAGTTATAACCTAATTGTACTCATACTTCATTTATAAGCATACATCATTAACTTCATTTAATTATAAGCTACACAAGTTATAATCAAATATCAATCATAATTCACAAGATATTGAAGCCAATTACATTTAAAATCATCGGACAATCAACACATACAACAAGTCTAACACACATAGACAATTATCACAAATTCCAAACATATGTGTCACATATCAAATATCAAATAATGTACACATATCCTAATGCAATCTAATGCCACAATCTTCATGCTATGTCCCCTAGACATATCTAATGCATGTGGTACCATTTTCTTTATTAGAGTATCTCACCTCTAATATCCTTCTTTATCGGATAAATATAATCCGATATCCTTCTTTATTGGAATATCCAATATCACATATATTCATGAATGCATGTATGTATTTCATGAATTTACTCACAATCTATAGCATTAAGCTCTTCATTTACTAATGTGGAACACTATCCAACATTACTTCTTTATTAAGATATCACTATACCTTAATATCATTCTTTATTAGAATAACATACTCTAATATCCTTCTTTATTAAGTTGATTAACACCTTAATATACTTCTTTGACATTTAAACAAACATCATCAATAATCATCTTCCAAAATAAGATACACACACATAATCCAATTGCATACATCATCACAAAAGTATAAGATTAAGTCATACTCCTAACACATATTCATGATCATCACAATCATATTTATTCTCTAAGATTACTCAATTAATCTCATACAATATGTTCATTATCCATATTATAATCATACATGTCTATTACAACAATTAACATACATAATATAACATGTTAGAACCCTCAAAGCCATTCAAATTCCAAAACAGCAAAGTGTTGTGCTGTCACGGTGGCTAAGCGAGCCTTAGCGAGCTGTAGCGAGCTGTTCGCTAAGCGAAGGTCAGCGAGCTTCAGCGAACCACACCAGTGGCTCACCTGCTCGTGGCGAGCTGCAGCGAGCTGTTCGCCACACGTTCGCTGAGCGAACACCTCCTGTCAGGACAGTTCAAAACTTGCGATTTCTACACCAAATCACCCAAAAATCCCATTTTTCATGTTATAAACCCCAAATGAGTTTGTATTCAAGTGCAACAAACATATCTAAACACAAAAGGACGGTTCATTTCACCGATCTACCATTTTTACTACGAAAAAGTAGAGATTTAACACTTTTACTCAAAACTCTCAAGAACACAAAGTTCTTGAGTTTAATCCTTTATAAATCTCGTTTTTAACCATTAGATTCGTTCATACATCATGATAAGAGCATGTTAAACATGTTATGAACCTTAGAATCGATTTCCATTAAGAAAATCCATCCAAACTAAAACGAAAATGGGGTGGAGGAAGTTCGGGTGAGGAGAAATCGACATTCTCCCCTTCCTCGAGTCACCCACGAATATGAAATCTACTCTCTTACCTGGATTCGAAGAAAACACGACGAAACTCTCGAATCTCTAGCTTTCCCCTTGCCCTAGCTCCTCAAGCTCTCTCCTCCTCTCTTCAAGAACACAAAGAACATGAGAAATGAATTTCTCTCTCCCTTTCTTGCCCTTAATGGGCGCCCCCTCACACACACTCAAGGCCCATTGGGCCTCAAGCCCAATTGGCTTGGCCCAATAACACGTTAACTCTCTCTACTCGCTTAATAACTAAAGTACTCGATAAATAACTCAAGTTATTAACTTAATTAAAATGCCACGTTAAATAAAATATTTTAACACATAAAAATAATAATATGAAAATTGGGTCGTTACATCGAACGCGAACCGAAGAAGACGGCTGTTGGCCTAAAAGCGGGGCTTGTCCTCGAGACCCTTCAGCCATTTACGAACCTGAAAAAGCAGAGGAAGGAAACGTGAATTCGATATTCAAATCCACCCTTCCACCGCCAAATCAAGTGAAAGGGCGAGGATCTCGACAATACTTAGGAAACATGCGAAAAAGCTAAAGGGGATAGGATTATTCCTCCGAACCCTAAATTCATAAAATACCCAAACACGAAACGCATGAGATGCTCGACATTGTTCTTAGGTGGAAACCCAAAAGTCAATGGGTAAAACAGCGAATTTTCGCCTCCAAACGCGTAAAAATCCTTGTTTAGGGGGGAAAAGTGTGCTAATCACCACCTATAATCCTCAAAAAACTACGCATGCTACATAGAGAACACACTACAAACTACCTACTACATGAACTAACTACGTCCTATTTAATCAAACAACTAAACAAAATCCAAAGCAAAATGAAAGGATAAAGCACTTACTTGATTAATGAAGACGAAAAAGAACGCTTGTAGTGTGGTAGCGAAAGAAACGTGAAACCACCGGAAGGAGTAGAATCAGAGAAGCAAAGACGATGGAGGAGTAAGCAAGAAACTGTAAAGTTTCAAATGAAAGAATCATTCTCCTATATATAGGCCAACGCGCCCGTACAGGGAAATTTGCACCATTCCCCATCTGGACCATTGATTTAATCCAACGAACCGGATCAAATACAAACAAGCGGCCCAGATTTAATCTCAAGGAAAACAAAAAGGCGCGAAAATCCAACGGCTTTCGACGACCTCGAGATTCAAATCTCAGTTAATAGCCACTCGAGTGCTATTCAGATAGCCTTTACACGTGGCGAGAGAAAGCGAAGCGACTCGTCCTTTCAAGTCACATCCGCCTGCTCGCGTAAATCACGCAGAACCCAAGACGCCACGTCCCGAGAAAATCGCAACCTAAAAGGGAAATGCAAGATCCTCGGGGTTTAATCCCCTTATTTTCGCTAAAAATACGGGGAAGGCCACAAATACCAAATTAGAGCGCCGTGTTCTTCGACAAGCTAGTAAAACCGGGAACATGCTCGAAAAGGTATGACTTTCGCTCGTAAAAATCCGCTCGGAATCGACAATTAGCTCGGTTCGCTTGGAAAATTCATGACGATACAAAATTAAGAGCGTAAATAAAGCACGACTGCAAAATAAAAATATGCTCGAAACACATAAAACTCGACATTCTTTATTAATAAAAGGCCAATACATAGGAAAGAAAAATTACAAAGGACCCGAGCATCTAATCCTCATGCTCGGAATCCGAATCAATCTTCAACACCTCCGCTGGCTTCATCTTGGATTCTACCGTCGCCTGAGACTCCCCTTCGTCGGAGGAGAGGAAAAGAGGGTAGAAATCTGGAGACTTATAAGCCTTCAGAAACTCCGCATAATCTTCATCCGTCCCGTCGGAGCCTGACGTGTCGGAGGTTTCTGAGGAGAGGGTTATCACCTTGGCCTCTTTTGCCTTCTGGGAACGAGTCACCACGGCGGTGGACGCCTCCGCTTTCTTCTTCCCCCTCTGGGACTTGAAGCTCTCGACGGCAACCTTCTTGATATTCTTCTTATCCATCGCTGATACTCAGCACAATTATGGAAGGCAAATTATGAAAGGCAAAAGAAAAGCAGCAAGTATTTATAAGGAAACTTGCCGCCCAAAAAGCCCAACATCATGTTTAACGGCCCATAAATACAAGAGGCGGCTACAAGTCCCTAGGGTTGACCACTTGGGAAAAAGCGCTTCCCCTTTCTTCAAAATTTGACTGTTGACTAAAAAGGGATCACGACAACCCGAGGAAGAAAAAAACCCGACGAGCCAACTCGAGACAATTATGTTCGACAAATCGAAAGATCTCTTGAAGGCGCAAGATGAATCGTTCAGGCTTCAAAGTTATTATCCTCATCAACGAGCATAACAACTTGGGGGGCTCCTGTTCTGGGTCAAGCTTAGATGCTCGAGCAACAAAGGGATCGAACAAATGCGTCCCGAGCAAGCTTACCATGAAGAGCCCGCGAGACTTGCTCGACACTCCAACGGTCTGATACTCCTGCGTATCGTAACGGCCGTAAATCGGAATGATGAGCATTTACTGCACATCAAGGCTCTAAGCCGTTTTCCGGCAGCCACTTGATGGCCATTAATGCCATCAAGGGCCTTGGCCCTGCGCTAGGGGCTATATATATGTGTCTCCATTTCATTCACAGGGTACGCATATTTTTAGCTAAGAAAACCTACTCCACACCAAAACTGACTTGAGCGTCGGAGTGCCTACAGGTACACAACCCCCCTCCACTTCAACAGGGGCTTCACCGTCATCAACGCCGGCGCGGTCGCACACTTCTGATCAGACACGATCAATTATGGTGATGAAGGTTGATTTTGATGGTTGTGAAATTGAGGTGTTTTTGTTACTGAGAATCAAGGGAGGAAGGAGCACTACACTGAAACAACAGTGTTGTTATTTTTTATTAAAAAAAGTAAAATAAAATAATTCATGGATGGAAAGAATGTGAACCATTGATTTTTACTTTTACACGTGTCTTGTGTTTGTGAATGGGAATTGAGATTGCCATTTCCTCCCAAAATGGAGAGGAACTGGACTCGTTTGTTATAGGTTACTAGTATAACTTACCCGTGCATTTGCACGAGTTAATGTTCAATGAAAAATATAAGATCATTTTTTTGACGCATTAAAAATATGAATTATTAAAATTTTAATATTTTTTGATTTTTTAATTATTTGTAAAATTATTTTATATTTAATGTAATAATTTATTTAAATATGATAAATGATACGAATTTTGAATATTTAAGAGAGAAATGACGGAATAGAGAGTGATAGTGATACTCGACTCCCCGTTCCCAACTCACATGTTATAACATCATAAAAAAAATTAAATCATTAAATTCTATATTATTTTGTAGATGTAGGTCAACATACTTTATTTTTTTTTTTTTTGTTAATATATTATTGTACATTTTATGTTTTATGTAAATCAAGATGTATTTATTATTTTGATAAATTCAATTTCTTTTAGCACATTTTACACTTATTTTGCTATACGAAAAATATAATGAACGAATATACAGATAAACACGGTGAAATGTAAGAATATACAGAAAAAGATATTCTTTGCTTAATACTTTCATGTAGGTTATTTTTTTTTGGACCAAACTCATGTACAGTTTCATATACACAGTTTTTATTGTGCTAGATACATGGGGGGAAGTTATTTTTATTTAAAAACATTTTTCTTTTCATTTTTTTAATTAAAAAATATAAATAACTACCTTTTTGTGAGAGGAACAAGAAAAACAGCATCTAAAAAAATGCATATAAGTTTTGTCCATTTTTTTTATCAATAACTCCCACGTAGTAATATTTTGTTTGGTACAAATCACCATGTATATTTGAAATTGAGTTATTTCCTTTTTAATTTATTTTTAATAGGTGCATTAAATACGATTTATAAACAATAATTGAGAAATGATTGAATTTCCAAATTAGCTAAAGGTCAAGTAAAATGTAGGAAATAAATGTTGATTTGGGAAATAATAATTACAATAGATTAAGAGGATAAGATCAAAATCAACCAAAATTATGAACATAAACCTTAAGAACGACACGTAAGCAAATGATGTTTGAGAAGATGTCACGTAGATTAAATAAATTTTGGCTAATTAAGAGAATGACATGTAGAAAACTTTGGCTAATTAATATTATACTATTATAATATTATGATATTATAATATTATATTAATTATATTAATTTATTTTATTTTATTTGTTTGAAATGGATAGTTTTATGTTATTTACAACATCATTTAAATATTATTGAAAAATAAACATTATTTTTTTTATTTAAAAGTAAATTTCGAATTTTAATTTTTATGAAAAAAATCAAATGTGAATAAAAAGATTATAAAAATGGATTGGTCAAAAAAATATATAATAAGAATAATTCATAATGATTGTAAAGATAAATTAAAGAGAATTGGTAATGTTATTAAAAAAAAATTAAAATGTATTCAATTGTTTCCTTTTGAATAATTATTTTTGAATTAGCATTAAATTTTGATTGAGAAGGACACCAAAGAAAAGAACATTCCTTATATGAGTACCACACATAATTTTTATTTTTATTGAAGATATTCTCAAAGGTTGCCACATAGGAAAATATGTTTTCACAAGTTGCCACATGAATTATGATAAATGAGAGGATGCCACATGTGAAAAGTGATCAAGAGAGAGAAACTCCTAAACATATAATATATAGATATAGATTTTAGAAAAAAAATCATTTTTTTATAAAAATAATCACTTTTAATTATTTTGCATCTGTTTGTTATAAATTTTTAAAATAATCAGAAGCTAAAAATAATCGGAAAACAGCTAAAAATGAGAAGATACTAAGAGTAGCTTATAAAATAATTTTTTTTAGAGGAGATATAAAAGAAATGTTAAAAGAAAAAAGTTATTTATAATTAAAAAAAAACACTTTTATAAGTCCTATCCAAACAAACTAAAGATTATTTTATTTAAAAAAAGTGATTTTTATTATAATAAACAAACACAAAGTAAATTCAACTTTTCTAAAAATCTCTAAAAACTAATCTCTAAATTATTTTAAATCAAAATCACTATTTTTTTTAATCTGTAACAAACGGACTCTAAATCAAGATTTTTCTTCTCTCTCATATGCTCTTCTTTCTCACCACTCTAGACTCACCTCACCTATCTACTAACCAATTGAAGAAGAACAATGATTCATGGGACCCACACTCTTTAACGTCGGTGGAAAGAATGCGGGAGAAAGAAAATTACGGAAATAAATGGATGAATTTCGACTAAAGTTAGTCTAAGTATATTCACCCTTCATTATTCATTTCTCAACAAACAATAATACTATACTTTAAGTTTTTTTCCCATTTTTTTAATGGTTAATAAATCACAAAAGCATAACGTCACTCAAAGGTAGCTACCAGTGATATTATTGGAGTGGCCGATATTCGAATCCTGGATTCCACGCTTCTCCAGATTTAAATGTGTGAGTCTCGCCACTAAACTACTTAACAAAAAAAATCACAAAGAGCATAACAACAAGAGTAAAAAAATTGAATCAATGATTAAGGTTACTATAACATAACCAACACGAGAATTTTTTTTAGAGAGAATCCAAATGTAATTATTATTATTATTATTATTATTATTATTATTATTATTATTATTGTCTTATTACTAACACATTTTACGCCTTTCCCTTTTCACAAAGGGTTTTACTTTTGTTGTCCTACCGGTTACTCACGCGCTTTACGTCTTTCTCTTTTAACTTTTCCGCTACTTAAGTAATGAACGTTATAAAAATGAGAAATTCTAAAAAATGTCATATGCTACTTAAGTAGCGGACATTATAAAGGTAAGGTGTTTCGGGGGGTGTCCGCTACTTAAATAAACAGACTAGCATATTTTAGTAAATTCGTAAAATGAGCACGCTAGAATGAATAGGGTGACAAAAGGAGATATCAAAAAATAAAATAGGTTTCAACATGACAATGTTTCTTGTCCTATTTGGTTTAATGCAATTGGTTTAATATTGATAATTTATACGATTACAAGAATAAGAATGGTTATTTTTTTATATACAATTTAAATCGATGATTTTTTTAAAAAAAATGAATTTATGTATTTTTTATTAGGGAGTCACTTTTATATTTTGCACAAAATCTCCAAAAACTCGGAGACGGCCCTGCCTATATAGTGTCAGAAATCTCCATCTCTATTATATACATCTCTATTATATACATAGCGAGATTCCCACGGAGCTCTCTCGTGCATTGTCATAGAAATTGCTTAGATGACATTTAATTAGAGAGTTTGTTTACGTGACATTCAATTGAATCTTCTCTAACCTTCTATTTTTTTTTTTTTAAAAAAAGGAATGAAATAAAAGATCTTCCCAAAAAAATTTAAAAAGGAAAAAAAAATCTTCGTATCAAAAATAAAATCTTTGTATCTCACTTATTTGTTGGATATATACAAATTAAGTTGTAATAAAAAAAAAACAACTAATTCATTGTACAGCCTTAGTGCACACCATATCTCAGTTTTATTATCGGGAAATAAATTCGAAATTCGCAATATTTTTAATGACAACAAACTTATTTAATCCGTAATTAAATATGAATATTTTCTGTATAAAAACTAGGTGAACACTTCGGCTAAAATTTGTTTGGACATGTATCCATTATCCAATAATTCAATTACATGCCATAATTTCATTGATAATTTATTGTAAAATAAATTCAAATTAAATAAAATAATATTTAATATTTATTACGGGGATTCACTTATTCAAAATTTTATTTGACACGACAAAAAGTGATCCCCATGATGAAAAGTGTTTGTAGATGATAGTGAGAACTAAGCATAGAATTTTATTGATATTCATTAAAAAATAATAACGAATTAACAATTATTTTTTGTTCATGAAGCATATATAGAATCCTATAACGGAGACGGAAGAATGATAGTAGAAATAGAGAGAGAGTCTCATTGGTGTAAAATATAAAACGGGGAGCACTTCTCACCCAACTATTAAAAATACACATTGATTATTTAAAATTTGAATTTCGACTGCGGGAGTTATCCACATTTTCATATTTCATATTTCTTCACCGGAATCACTTATTCAAAATTTTATTGATTTTTTTCTTACTGTACCCCCACTTTTTTATTTATTTCCGTAATACCCCTATTTTCAAAAATAATTCCGTAATATCCCTGTTTTGGGACAAAAACTGACGCATGCAGGTCCCCATCAATGGCGGAACCCACAACTGCGCCATCAAGGAGGCATGGCGGAACTGTCACTTTCGCCATTGGGCCCACCTGCTTTTTTCTTTTCTTTTCTTTCTCGTTTTCTCTTTATTTTGGGGGAAGGAAACTTTACTTTCCCTTTTCTCTCTCTTCCATCAATCCACCATTTTTCTTTCACCACAAAACAACCACCCCCTATCACTACATAACCACCTCCACGTTCATCACCATCTCCCATCACAACCATCATCATCTCAAAAACCAAAAACAAAAAGAAACATAACCAAATAAAAGAACTGAGAAGAAGAGAAAATTGTTTTTCAAAATTGATTTTTTTTTAGATCTGAGATTGATGGTATTATTGAAAAGTGCTTAATTTGAAGTTTTGGGTTTGGTTTTTATTGAAAGTTGTGTTTTTTTTTTTATTGTGATTTCTGCATTTTGTTTTTAAGATGAAGATTGAAGTGAGTTTAGGAGGAAGTGAGTTATGGAATGAAGATGAAAAAGCTATGGTGATTGAAGTTTTAGAGGAAATTAGCGATGGTTTTGGGGAAGAAAGATGGTCTTAAATCTATACTCAGTTCTGCAGGAACAACACTACTCATTGGATTGGATCTTGTTCTTTGTGGATCTGGATTGAAAACGGAAAAAAAAAAAAAAAAAGTCAATGGCACAACAGCAGTAAGTTGCTGCGTGTTGTTTTTTTTTTTTAGTAATATTTTAGAGATTTTAATTCAGGCACGTAAAACAATGCTGGTCAATGGCGGAAGTGGCAGTTCCGCCATGCCTCCTTGATGGCACAGTTGTGGGTTCCGCCATTGATGGGGACCTGCATACGTCAGTTTTTGTCCCAAAATAGGGGTATTACGGAATTATTTTTGAAAATAGGGGTATTACAGAAATAAATAAAAAAAGTGGGGGTACAGTAAGAAAAAAATCAAATTTTATTTAGCACGATGAAAAGTGACCCCGTGATAAAAAGTGCATGTAGAAGATGGTGATAACTAAGCACGAGAATTTCATTAAATAATATAAAATTTACAATTGTTTTATGTTGATGTGTGGGAAAAGATAGAAATAAAAAAAGAGAGAGTGGGAGAGAGAAAATTTCTCAGTTATATATAATAGGAAACGGGAAACATCTTCCACTCCACTATTATAAATACACATTGACCAATTAAAATTTGAATTTCAACCACGGGGATTTTCCATATTTTGTGTCCATCGCACTTTCACTATATTACAATTTACATCCGGCTGATGAAATCCATGAGAAACTTAAAATAAATTAATATAATTTTAATTTTTTTATAATCTATGGAATTTTATTTTATTTTTTTTAAATTTCAATTGTAAGCTTTCCATAAACCTTGGTTCAACCACTTTTATAGGAATGCTAATTTATCAATGTGAGTGGAGATTCATACATAGATTTTTCCACTTGACGTGAAGATTGCTTCTTTGTGGTACAATGATCAAAGTATGTTAATATTCATTTGAAAAAATAAAATTTACAATTATTTTTTATTGATAGAGTCCCTATAGAGGCCTAGGAGATAGAAATGTGAGAGATAGAGGACGGGAGACAGAATCTCTTAGTTTTGTTGAAGTGGGAACAAGGAATAGGGTAATACTCCCCACTCCACTATGTAACATCCTTAAACATATATCGTATTTTCATACTCAGCTAAATTAAATAAAATCAATCTCATAAACAATTGAAAGAAAAATATATACAACATTCAAAATAATATAAAATAAAATAGACAACCTTTAAAAGAAAAGAAAAAACATAAGAAAATAAATATTATTAAAAAAATGAAATTTATCCCCCGGGAGAAATATAGAAATTGAGTGTGAGAGAGAATAGAGATATAGAATCTCTAACCGGTGTAGAATGAGAAATGCATAACACTTTCTACCCCACTATTAAAAATGTTCCAGACTAATTAAATTTTATTTGAGAATTGAGTTTATAATTATTTTATATTTATAGGGTCACTATATAGTCCTCGAGATGAAGATAAGAGAAAAAATCTATATCATAACAGTGTAGAACGGGAAGCGAAATACATAGTTTTCATCTTGCTCCATCCTGTAACATCGTCAAACCAATATCATGTAAAACCTATCTTAATTTTATTGTAGAATTTTAAACCAAATTGCTCAAATAATATATAAAAATAAGCACATAAATAATATTAAAAAAGAAAGAAAATAATCTCGTGCATGGCACGGGCTAACATACTAGTGAATAGAGCTGTCAAGATGGTTTCTCTCCCAACCCCCCTCAATTCTTTTCTACCCCCTGAATTTCCATTTTTGCCCCTGGGGGGTACTGCAGTTTATACGAACCGAAATAAGCTGACATTCTGATAAATTTCGGTAACCACTTACCGAAATCTGGGACATTTCGGTTCGCAGGTACCGAAACAATTATTTCGGTAAACTTCTACCGAAAATGGCCTAATTCCAGCGACCAACGTACCGAAATCTATGACATTTCGGTTCGCAGATACCGAACAAACTGACGTTCGTTTTTTGTGTACCGAAAACGCTAATGTTCGGTTTGCAGTTACCGAAATGGTCTAATATTTGGCTTCGGTGAATACGAACCGAAGTTTTTTGGCAAAAATGTTTCAAACCGCAAGGGGCAAACTTGGATTTTTGGGGTGTAAAAAAGAATTGAGGGGGGTTGGGAGAGAAACCATCAGCTGTCAAAGGGGCCGGCCTGGAGGGGCCCGGTCAAATAAAGGGGTCGGGCCAGCCCAGCCCGTTAACTTCATGGCCCGACCCGCTTAGCCCGGCCCGATAAGCAAAAACCTACATGGCCCGATGGGCAAGCCCACTATTTTTCATATTATTTTTTTTTGAAAAAAAAAACACATTCTACTAAATTTATTTTATATTTCTCAACAAAATCTTCAAGAAGGTAATTCGTATCCCTATATTTTCTCACATAATCTCCCAAACAACAATATCTTCATCTTTCTCCTCATTTAACAAACAAACAAATCACTAACAAATAATCTCATTCTAATCCAATAAGTTTTTTGTCATATTATTATTATTATTACTACCCAAAAAAAATTCCAAGTGTTATATCTTTCATTCATCCATTGTAATTTAAGTAAAAAAAAAACAAAAATATAGAAAGAATATAAAATAAATACAATAAAAAGATGATAGGCTTAAAATAACCATATTTCAAGTTTTATATCCTTCGTTGTAATTGCACAAAAAAAAAATAAAAAAAATAAAAATGATATGCTTAAAAATAAGAATAAAACAGATTATAGATAGGAACAAAACACAAATAATAACAATAAAACAACAAAAAAAATAAAAAAAATTATATATGAATTTATGCATAAAAATAGGACCAAAATATAACAATAAAAAAATTATAAAAAAAATTTAAATTATTTTTTTAATTCTTTAAAGGGCCGACCCAAAAGCCTGTGAGCGGCCTATGACAGCCCATGAAAAAGTCTGACCCGATAAGACCCAACCTTCTTTTTATGAAGCCCGACCCGTGTAAAAGGATAGGGCTAATGGGTCGGCTCAATAGCCCGACCCTTTTTGATAGCTCTATTAGTGAACACTAGAGAAAGCGAACGAATACTCTGCATCTCGTTCCCTTTAACATCTTTAAATAAATTTAATGCAAAAACTATCTCAATTTTATCGTAAAATTTTAAAGAAAATTACTTGAATAATATTTTGAAATAAACACATAAATAATATTAAAAAAATAATCTCGTGCACGACACAAACTAAACATACTAGTAAATAAACAAACAAAAAAAAAATTTATTTTTTAATTCGTCAAAAAAAAATATTTTTTAAATAAAATAAAATATCTAAATTATTATTTTTTTTTGAAGCATAAAATATCTAAATTATTATATATCGGTTTCTAAATCTCTAAATTGTTAATTAAATATGAATATTATATTTAAACAAAAAATCTTTAATTTTTCTCAAAAAAAAAAAGAAATTTTTTTTTTTATAAATTTTTGTTTAAAATTAAAATCTTGGGAAGCAAATGTGACCTCACTTACCCCACTACGTACACAAGATCTAACCCTAACTCGTCGACTCAACACAACTCGTTCTCTTTCTCATCACTTTTTTGGGTAACTAAATTGGAGTTCCAGATCGAAAACAAAACAACTGAGTGAGAGAGAGAGAGAGAGAGAGAGAGAGAGAGAGAGAGCAACAACAACACTGAAACAGAACCAACCAACCATGGATGCTATACGGAAGCAGCTCGACGTTCTCATGGGTGCCAATCGCAACGGCGACGTCCGTGAAGTTAACCGCAAGTATTACGATCGCGATGTCTGCCGTCTCTACCTCGTCGGTCTTTGCCCTCACGAACTCTTCCAGTTAACGGTAATTCATCTCTCTCTCTCTAGCTTTCTCTCTCTCTCTAGCTTTCTCTCTCTCTATTCAGTTATTACGGTTATCGAGTTATTCTACTTAGGTTTTCATTGTTTTCGGTTGTTTCAGAAAATGGATATGGGACCATGCCCTAAGGTTCACTCATTGCAGCTAAGAAAAGAGTATCCTTCACGATCTAGCTATAATATTTTGTGTTCAATTGTTGCGTTTTATTGTGATTATTGTGTTTTTGGATTTCGGATTGTAGTGTTTGCTTAACTGTGTTTCTAGATATGAGGAAGCGAAATCAAAAGGGATTGATAATTACGAGAGGGAGTTGGAGGATGTTATAGATAAGCTTATTGGTGAGTGTGATAGGAAAATTGGTAGAGCGCTTAAGCGGCTTGAGGATGATGATGCCAAAGCCGCAATTGCAATTTCCGTTTCTGAAGTTACTCAGGTGATTCTTGAGTTAAAGATTAAGTTGTTGTTGTAGGACTTGATGATGGTTTCTTGCGAGTTGTGATAATGATTGTTTTGCAGACACCTGAAGTGCTTGAGTTGGCTAAAGAAATCAAAGAAAAGTTGAAAGAAGCTGATAAATATGGTATTGTTATTACTTTCAATTTCGATGATATGTAAAGTCTTGTTTCGATTTTAGGTTTGTAGTCTTTAATAATTGCAAAGATGAGAGAATAGTAGAATGGTAAAGGGGGTGGGTGGGTCCTATGTGACTTGGAATTGATAATGTTATCTGTTTTTATTGTTGTGAACCCGTAATTTTTCTTGTCTCAACTCTCAAGTGTAGCTTTGGCATTAAAATGAATGTGCATGTTACTTAGGGTATCACATGAATGAATAATAAAGGGGGCAATACATGACTTGGAACTGTTGATAGGCATGACCTGTTTTAGGGGGTTGAATAGATCCCAGTGGAGATGTTGGTAGTAACGTCCCTTGACAACTTCTATCTTCAATTCCAATTATTAGTTTGCAAGATCTTATTAGTATGAAAACTGTAGGTAAAATCAACTTGGTTAACTATTATTAAAAAAAAGAAGCCACTTCATGATTAGCTTTGGAAATTTTTGATATGTGATTAGATGCTTTTATTCCTCCCCTGAAATGTCAACTTTCTGTTTTTTGTTTATTCTTTTCACTAGTGTAAAATAATTATGCACTTGCAGATCTTGAAGGCTTGTCAGATATGAGGATTCGAGCTTTGGAGATTGTAGAGGAACTTAGAATCAAAAGAGCAGACAAACAGGTCAGTGATTTCCCTTGAACATGAAGATCTGTGTGTGATTGTCAATGCTGTGATTCTGGGCGTGTCTTTCTTTCTTTTGCAATTCACATTGTTAGACAGTAAAGTTAGTTATCTGATTCTGATCACTATTTTATGGGAGAACACCATTACTAACAACTCTTTTGGTTATGTACCAATTTCAAACAGTCTACGCTTCTTTTAGATGCATTTAATAAAGATAGGGCATCTTTACCTCAACCTCTGCCAAATCCACCACCGTTAGCACCTCTTCCCGTAGTTACTCCCGATGCTCGAACACAGGAGATGATAAATGAAAAGTTGAAGAAGGCTGAGGATCTTGGTAAGTCGGTGATACTAATCAGTTATATCATCTTTGGCTTTGCTTAATTTTTACACCGGTGTTGTTTCATGTATATATTTATGTGTGTGCATGTGCGGATATTTGTGAAGAGATTGATTAATATAATAACCATATCAGTAGATGATGACTGCATTGCACAAAATGATACTCGTGGTCTTAATAAAAAAGTACAGGACATGCACATTTTTTTTTGTTGATATAAAATATACTATTTTCCTTGTTAACATGTCAAAAAAGTACAGGACATGCACATTTTTTTTTTGTTGATATAAAATATACTATTTTCCTTGTTAACATGTCACAAGTCCAACTCACCAAAATGGCATTTTCCCCCAACCAATGTCCGACTGAATGTTGCTAAAAGTATCATTAATTTTATTCCGAAGAAGTTTTGGCTCTTTTCAATTGTATACTATCTACTACTGATTTAATCATTTTTCTTCTTCATCATCCAATAAACATGCGTTTTAAGTCTAGTTCATAAATTGACAACTTTGCCAATTCAAGAAGTCCGCCGCCATCATAAAGTGGATCATGCATATTTCCACTAATGTTCCACAACCTTGTCTCTCCTTTAATATATCCTCCAGACAAATTATATGTAGCAACTCTAAAATGTAAAAACAAACGCTTTCTTTTAGGAATGACTTTTTTCTTTTTATTTAAATTATATTATTTGGAATGAACAGGTGAGCAAGGATTGATTGATGAGGCACAGAAAGCATTGGAAGAGGCTGAAGCACTTAAGAAGGTCATTCATTTGTTTTATTTTATTATAGACTTGTTTTTGAAGGACATCGTTATATGCCATGGCTCAAAGTCTAAAGTTTTTTTTTTTTTAATCACAGCTTCCTTCCAGGCAGGAGCCAGCACTGGATTCTTCGAAGTATACAGCTGCTGATGTGCGGATTGTGAGTATACTTTCCATAATTCACAACTTTTTTGAATTGATAAGAAGTTGCACTCTCTGTAATAAGTTAGCCTCTAAGCAAATGTGTGGATTATGTGTTACCTTGTGTTTTTCATTTTTTTTATTTAGTTCTAATTATAACACAATTGCAATGATTCTTACTACTGTTTTACTCATAAACAATTCAGACTGATCAGAAGCTACGTGTGTGCGACATTTGTGGTGCATTTTTGAGTGTTTATGACAGGTATCTACTGATCCTTCCCCGTGCATATTTTCTCTTGAATTTGGTAGGGATTTATAGTGTTAGATTTTGGGGTTTCAAGTGCTTCAGCTTTTGACCCGTTAGTAATACCTCCTTGTCACCAGCAGGCTCTTGTGCCAGTTTTACGAGGGATAACTTTTGCAGCTAAAGAATGTGCGTCTTTTATGTTTTTGCTTGTAGATCATGCTATTCCTAGTTAGAAATTTATGGGGAAATCATGTTGTACTTCAATATGCTGTCTTGATATTTCTGTGCTTTTTGCTGTAACAGTATTGATTTATACTATTTACAGTGATCGTCGATTAGCTGATCATTTTGGAGGGAAACTTCATTTAGGGTATATGCAAATTCGTGAGAAGTTGGCAGAACTTCAAGTAAGTTGTCTTTCTCACATTTCTGATCTTGTGTAATTTTATCTTATTTTAAAACTGGGTTGTTTAATAATATGTATTTCATTTTAGAAATTTTAGAATATGGAGAAGTTGCTAGGTTTTGCCAGTTGTTAGCAACGTGACTCCTAAACCCAATCTTTTGAGTTTTGACCATCTTTTGGGCTATTGCTTTTATCTCTTTCTTGAATCACATATAAAAGGAAACATGTCGTGACTCGTAGAAAATTTATAGTAATTATGGTATGACAAAAATTATGTTTCAGATATCCATCTGGGTTCTAATTAATTATTAGTGACGAGACGATCCATCCCATCATAGAAAGTTTGCCACTTCACCCAGTTTTTGGCCACAACAATGGGAGTAATATTAAATTGTTAATTGTTTTCAATATTCCAATTTTTTTGTGTATTGTTAACTCTAAATGTTACTTGTTATTCCGAAATGTTTGACCATTCATAGGCAAATGGAAGAATAAAAAGAAATGAGGTTGACTTTGCATGGCCAAGGGATTGTCTTTATGGGCATGTGTTTAGTTTATTGTTTGATTTTGAATTTTTTAAATCAAATACTATACAAACCTTTTGTTTAATTAGAGAGAGGAAGGATCTAAAACTATTATTTTCGCTGGTTCAGGAAGAAAGGAACAAGAGCCGTAAGATTGATCGTCTTGATGACAGGAGGTAAATTTCATTGCTTCTGAACTTAGAAACATATTTGATAGGCAGTGAAAATAAAATTCCATATATGGTCAAATATTTATTGTATTTATATCCACAGATCAAAAGAACGGAGTAGGGATCGTGACAGGGAGCCAAGTAGGGACTGTGAACGTGGTGAGAGCCATGAGCGAGGGCGAGACATTGATCGTAGGAGCAGAGATCGTGATAGGCACCATGATAGAGACCGTGGATATGATCGAGACCGGGACAGAGACTCATCCCGCTCATACGATTCAAGAAGTCGTCGGAGGTCACGATCTCGAGAGCATTCTAGAGATTATGATCGTCATAGGTACAAGCTTTCTTGACTATTTCTTATTAATTTCTACGACATGCTGTAAATAACCCTATGGAAGACAGTCTGTAGTGGATCAAATTCGAATGACACAAGCGGTTCCAGGATCAATAGGCCCTACTAAATTTTCACTCCTAAAACATTCCTTGTGATATATAATTTGCTTGTCCGTGTTTAAAGTCTCTTTTATTAATCTTTGGTTGATCTTTTTGTTATTGTAAAAAATTTGGTTCCTCGGTTCTTGTAGACTGCGAGGCAGGGGTTTAATATTGGAGAGAAAACTGATTGGATTTTAACCAATACAAAGATTATTATACCTGTACATGTGATGTTCTTTAGTGGTTGAGCTTTTATTTCTCTAACAAAGTTCAATTTTATGGAAAAGACAACTTGTTATATTACTTATGGTTGCCTTATACATTACTGACCTGTCTTGCTGTTTTGCCAGGCGCCATGATCGGTACTAGCAGCTGCAATAAATTTTATGGATGTGATAAGATGTGTATTCTAGGTGGACCTGGAACCTTGTCTTGGACAAATAATTTTGCATTGTATTGAACAATATTCAATGATGGATGTAACTTGAGCATAGGTGTTGCTAAATTATGGTTTGATGTTGCTTTGTAGTAGTTAAATCTAATTTGTAATCTGGCTACTTGAAGCAGTTCTGCAGTCGTGCTTTAAAATATTAGTAGCTTTGTTTTGGTTGTCATCAACTTGGTTGCGCGCATTAAAACAAAACTGTGCACTCTTTACGGTTTATGCATGCCCTTTTAAGTAACTAGGAATTTACATTTAAGTAGTTCTTAGCGAAACACTTGCTGTGGAGTTAATTTGTTTGTCAAATTTTTTCAATCAACATTCCCATGGGGGTTAAGGAGGTGTTAAAAAACGTTATTATATACCTCACTTGTGTCTACTCATTTTTCGTAAGGCATATGTGTTGCATAAACTTAAAAGGGCTTGTTTGAACATGAAATTACAATTTGCAACTGGGATTTCATGCAGCGAAGATGGTTGGTCACCTTTGTATTTCTTATTTCAAAATAAAGAGTTTGTCAAAAGAAAATAAAAATGAAACTCCCTTAAGTTTAGTGTTTTTTTATCTATATTATCAAAATCTGGTGTAGTCACTTATCATAGGATTACTATTTAATTCACTAACTAGTTCTATAAACGTTTTTCACAAGTCATAAAATAATCGTAAAAGTACCTGTCAAAAAATGGTGAAACCCAACCATTGATATCTGCAGGGAGTGATCGTATCCGAATCAATCCAAAAATAAAATTGTAAACTGAATCAATCCAAATAGAAAACCGCAAAAATTGCATTTAATTTGAACCGCGGATCATCTTTCTTCTAAACTGCGTGGTTTGGTTTGGTTTGTTGTTTTCATTTTTGAAAGTCGAATCAAACCAAACCGCACTACTTAACTCTATCAACCAGTAGCAATCAACCTATTACTTAGTCCAACTTAGCAAGCCCAACCCAAATTGAGTCCATAAAATAGTAGTCTGTCAAAACATGTTATTTCACGCGATTCAGAATTGTACTGTTGGTATTAAAAATAAGTTATTAGGTATATGCAATTTGTGTATATGCATATTATATCATGTAAACAATAAAATAAATTAAAAAATTTTCCATGTTTATTTTGTAACAAGTTGGTAATATTGTCATATTTTTTATATCGCGATAAACCACACAAATCGAACCAACCCTAACCGCATTGGTTTGGTTTGCATGACTTTTCCGCACCGCGAGCACCCCTAGATATTTTTTGAATTGAATGTTGTTCTTTTATTTTTTATTTTTTTATGAAATCTTAGAATATTTTTTGATTTCTTCTCGTTTTCTTCAGGATATTTTTTTTTTGTTGACAAAAATATTGGCTCAGCCATCAATATGTGCTTTTAATTTTTTTCAATAAACTCTTTAAATTTTGGTCTTCAGCAAATTTTATTTTGTTGACAAAAAAATCACTTTTTATTTTATAAGAAACAGACCAACTTGTCCCCGTAAGCTTAACTCAATTGGTAGGGACATCACACTATAGGGATGACAATTTGACTCATACGCAGTGGGCACCCGCAAAAAAACTCATAACAGGTAGGGTAAAAACTCGCATTTTTGGGTATGGGGACGAGTATGAGTAATTACCCGCAAAAATGAACATGTATGTGTACGGGTACAGGTACCTTAGTACCCACCCCGCCCTATACCCACACAATATATATTTATTTGTTTTATATATACTAGCGGGCCAGGTAAGCGCGTTTCGCGCATGCCTGTGTCTAACTTATGTAAAAAAATACGATATATCTTATGTTATTGTGAGTTTGTTAATAAAAAAAAATTTGTTTATACTAAAAAAATCAATGGTATTGTTGGTATTATTGTTAAGTGTTATTTCAAATTATAGTGAAAGGCAAATGGACCAAAAAAAAGCCAGCCCAAACTCCCTATTTCCTTTATATATTGTTATAGATATATTATTATATAATAACATATCTTTATCAATTTTAAAAAAATACAACACTATTAAACTATTACACATTTTTAATAAAATGTTTATTTATAACATAATACAAACACAATGTGAATATGTCAACAAAGAAATGAACTTTAACGTGATGTTAATCAAATTTTTGTTTATAAATTTCATAAGTCAACATTAAAATCTTTTTTAAAAAATTAATTATATTAAAACGATATAATATTTTATAATGGATCGATTTACTTTTAGTAAAAATGCGTGTAATGAGTATGGGTACTTCGGTACCCACAAAGTATGGGGACGGGTACAAAGGTTGTTACCCACACGGGTATGTGGATGGGTATTTTTTCAAATCGCGGGTATGGGGATGAGTACTATAGTATCCTACCCAGGGCCGATCCCGAGTTTTTTGAGGCCCTGTTTGAAAATTAAAAATAAATTTTTAATAAAAAATACAATTTTTTTTTTAAAAAGTCGTTATATTTGAATTATAAATAACATGAAAAATAGTCATTATAGTAAATAACATCTAAAAGCGACATATTTTAATCAATAACATTAAAATACATCTTCAATCTAATATTATTACCAAGTTACGGTTCCTTCGGGAAAAAAACTTTCTTGAAATGTTAGTTTCTTTTTTTACAATCAACCGCAAGTTACTTATAAAATTAAGAGTGTGCCTATTAAATTTTCTTTTTTTTAGTACTAACACATTTTTAGTAGTAACAATGTCATTATTTATTTTACATATATAAATTTTTTAATAGACCGATATAAACAATTTGAGGCCCCTAAACGTTTGAGGCCCTGTGCGGTGGCTCACCTTGCACACCCACAGGACCGGCCCTGATCCTACCCATACCCTACCCATTGCCAACCCTATCGCATTATATGTGTAGGAGACCGGGTTCAAATCCGGAACACTCCACTTATTCACCTTTAAGGTGGATTTTCTAGCCATCAGACTAAAAAAAAATATCAACTTTTAGATTTGCCAATACAATATGTAGATTTGTCATCTGTCCGACGCTTGCGCAATGCCATTGTAATTTTTTTTGACAATAAATCAATCAATCACAAGCGGTGATCACACCTGGTGCACTGTAGATTTGCAAAATCGCTTTGTTCTACTGTTCATTTCCAATCTTCCGGCTTCCTTCCCGTTCCCTTTTTTCTCGTTTTGTTTGATTCACTTCAATGCTTGTAAGCTTTTCCCCCTGTTCTATTGCGTGCGTGTCTTATTTGTGGGAAAGGAGTTCAGTTGCAGGCTTTCCATCTCTCTCGCGTCCTCTCCGTCATGTTTGCTTTTGTTGTTGATTTGTCTTGTTTCCAATTTGTTTTGCCTATATCTATCAGTTTTCTATCCTTTTTGTTTGCTTAGGGCTTCCTTTATGGTGTTTTTGCTTTAGCATTTATTGATTTCTTCTAAAGCTTTTGTCTTCAATGCTAAAGGGAGGAGCAGTGTCAGCAATAGCGGCCCTAGGGGGCTATGGCCCAATTTATTTTATACTATAGGAATATACTATAAAAAGACAAAATATTGTTTTAGTGTAGCCTTCTTTTAAAAATCCCTGAAACACGACATCATCTCCCCTCTGACCCTCTGTGAAACACGACGCCATCCCCTCCCTTAAAATCGTTCACTGACGAGTCGTTCCCCCCTCTCCGTTACACTTCTTCTTTGTGTTTAGAAAGGTAAGCACTTTTTTCTCTATTCATCAAGTTGTTGATGGTTTATTTTGAATGTGAAATAAAAGTTGTGAAGTTGCATCAAGAATTATGAAACAATTATTTTCTGTTTATTTTTAGATTCTACTAATTTTTTTAAAAATCTATAACAAATGGATGCAAAACAATTAAAAGTAATTATTTTTATAAAAAATAATTTTTTTACTTCTAAAATAAGCTATAACGAAAAGAGCTTTAACCGATAGATAATAAATGAATAAATAAAGGAATATTATCGAAAGAGAATCTCTAGAGTCTAGACTATTGGGCCAAGACCAGAGACCCGAGACCCAACCTTGAGTTAAAATATCTTAATGGGATGAATCCACCGATGGATTTGCATATAGTGAGTTATCTTTCTCATATCTTTCTTATATATATCCATTTAAGAAATTCTAGCCAGCAATACAATATTTGATGCACTCTTCATTATGGAAAATTTTATGTGTGATCTACTAACCTTAAAACTTAGGTCCACGCTCTATTAGTATTCTAAAATGTGTGGATTTTAGCTCAAGAGGGTTGATATTTATTTCCATGAGCATGTAGAACTCTGGTCTCGCATATTTTCTGGACGATGTCACTGAAAGCTAAGTCTTAAGCTAAAACATGAAAATGTTATGAAGCTATATAGTTACATGCTCTTTATCTATTTAAAACTTACTGATGTTACAATGTTTTTAGCTTTGCAAACGTTTGAATGTCCAATTATAAGAGAAGGGCCAGAGGCATGTGAGGGTCACAGAAAAACAGTTATTGACCAACGACTCTTCATCTTTTGTGGTTGTGGACAATCTGCTGATATTAACAATGATCTTTACATAATACCAGCAGTAAAATTACCTTTCTTAAAATTTTCCTGATTTGCTTTTTGAGGCTCTTATAATTTCAATTGTTAATGAAATTATAATTGGTTTAACTTTTTTGGACCTCTTGTTTGGATACATAGGGAGAACTATGTAGCTGCATTATTTGGATATTTATTCCTCAATGACCCTAATGATGCCTGGAATTTATTTGCAATATGGATGCCTCAATGTCCCTACAGATGCCTTAAATTTACTTGTGGTATTGATACCTCGATGACCCTAATGATGTCTTGAATTTACTTGCGATATTGATGCCTTGTTGACCCTATTGATGCCTTGAATTTACTTGCGATATTGATGGCTCGATGATCCTAGTGGTGCCTTGAGCTTACTTTTAATTTTGATGTCTCATTAACCCTAATGATGCCTTGAATTTACTTGCTATATTGTTGCTTCGATGACCCTAATGATGCCTTGAATTTACTTGTGATATTGATGCCTCGATGACCCTAATAAAATGAAATATAATTAATAACAGTTGCCTTATTGTGATATTGAAATGAATTTTTATTCATTCATAATGCCTCGATGGTGTTAAACGATTTGTGCTTCAGGTTAAAGACCATAGAAGTGGACTAAATGACCCAAAAGTAGAAGTTGACGGTGTTGTTAGCTTGGCTTGGTCTCGAGATGCAAGTGCCCTTTTTTATACTTAATCAGATGAAAATCAGCGACCTTACAGGCAAAATATTGTAACTGGATTTCCTGTTTTATGGATTTTTTTGGGTTGGAGAAGGGAAGGGAATGAGAGTTGCATTAAGATTGTATCCTAACTTTTGTATGATATTAAGGCAGGGTTCTCTGCAGAAAAATAGGATATGATCTTGTGAATCTCCCAGTATTTACCGAAAGCGATTCCATTTTTTTTTGAGGACATAACAAGCACAAAGGATGGCAAGTTCATTACTGTGAATTCAAACCCAAGGACTTCATCTGAGGAAGGAACTTATATGTCTTCTATTATGATTTATACAAAAAATTTCTTTTCTAGTGACATGTTTATCTTGATGCGTATCACAGGTTTATGTTATAGATTCTGCCAATCCAATGGATGGTTTACAAAGACTATGTGAATGTACTTCTGGTGTACAGTATTTTGTAGAACTTCACTCCGGTCTATTTTATATCCTTACTAATGCTCCATTGCCTGATAGTAAATGGTCTGGCGATGAGTATTACCTTGTTAGGTGCTAAGTTGAAGATATACAGTCACCTAAATTACAGGTTGTGTGTGATGAGGTCCATACACCTCTCTCTCATTTGAGTTCACTTTTACCTGTGCATCTGTGTGTGAATGCTATCATTATCGTCGTCTCTAACTCCGATTGGGTTTGTTCTTCGTGTTTCCCTGATAAATATACAAGGCTATGTGATATGGACATCTGGTTGTTTTCCTCAATAAGAAAGTTCTTCCTATGTTATGTTCCTTGAAATTACCTTTCCAAATTGATTTCAAGGTATATTATTAGACTTCAATCACAGTGAAACTGATGCTATCTGATATACATTTTCTAAGCTTAATTTATATGGGATAAATGAATGGCTTAGTTTGAGGTTAGTTAATTGAATTCGTTGCTATTTTGATGAAAATAAAAAAATTATGATATGAAGAGGATCACCAAAGAGCCAAATAAAAATATGTTGTTGCCTTGCTCTGTCACGTTACTTGTTGTCTCACTGTACATTTTTTTTTTTCGTAAACCAAAGGTATCCGCGCACAACTGCGGAGACAGATACTGTACATAAAATTTTATCCCATAGCAATAGAATGACAGATACACTACTGTGTAACCATCGTGTCAATCATGGATTTCTGTGCCTTTATTCCCCATTTCCAAAAGAGACCATAAAATGATGTGAATATGAATGTTCAAATCCAAATGATAAACTATATTGGATGTGGTCTGTTTGCAGATATATTTAGATATTTGCTACTGGGATTTCCTTCTCTGGGATGTTAATAATTTTAAGACAAAGCTCATCCATTATGGAATATAACTAAACTATGCTGTGCAAATCTAAAACTTAAATGTCTAAAATATATTGTCCTCATATTGAGTTGCTTCGCAGGATCAAGTATATATTCAAGACCTGAAACCTTGGTACTTTCTTATGCCATCAAATACAAGTAGTGCCATTACCGTGTGGTGCTTTCATCACCTGTGGTATGATAACTTAAATCACATATGCTATACACATTTGTAGATTAAGTGATGACTTTCTTTAATCATCTGATTGCTAAATGTGAATGTGTTTGTTCAAATCCATGTTCAATGCAATACTTAGTTTAGTCTTCTTTGTATTATGTAAACAAAGTTACAATTCATCGAACTGATAATATAAAGCTAAACTAATTTTAATATGTGGTTGCCCTTCAACATTTGCAGAGAATAACATTGTCTTTCTTTAACATTTTAATTTTTCTTTATTTTATATTTATGGAAAATTTGAGTCCACTTGTTTAACATATTCTTTCATTTTTAATATCCCGGTAAGGGCTCTATCAAGTGAAAGTCCACCTCTCTAGAGGGTCACAACTCACAAGAAGTATTCTTCATGTCTAAACCTGTGAAACTATAGGTCGGTCACAAGAAGGATTCTTCATATCTGAACTAAATCTACATCTAGCTTATTTTTAATCACAGGAGCTGATCCTTTAGTGCATTTAATGGTGTTGTGAATTGTGATTTCATTGAAGTAATATTTGTTGATTTATCATATCTAGTTCCTCTAACTTAACCTGGTTTTTCTTTACGAGTGGACAGATGCCAGTTGTTATTTGTTTTGAACAAGAGATGCCAGTTGTTATTGTTAACCTGATATATTCATTTGTGCACCAAGAGGAAGTGAATGGTGATTCTGTTGGTCAGTCATACATCCCACCTTTTGAGCTTATTAATAACAAAATTCAATAGGCATGTAGTGATAAAAAGGAGTGTGCCTCGGATTCTGATTCACAGAGATGGAAGTATTTTTCAGAAGTATAATGTTGTCAGAGAGAGGAAGTTGTTTCCCATGATGGTGTAAAAGTTGCACTAAACATTGTGTACTCTATGGAATTCTGGCAAAAGGAGGGTCAATGCCCGGGACTTTTAATAGGCTATGGAGCATATGGAGAAGATCTTGACAAGAGCTGGTGTTCAGATCGCCTGAGTTTATTGGACCGTGGTTGGGTTGTGGCATTTGCTGATCTAAGGTTGGTTACTTGACATTTATCCTCCCAACTCTTCTAGCTTTATTTTGATCTTTTTATCTCATGGATACGATAGATGTTTCACATTGATACATAAAAAATACTTATTTTAGAAAGGGATGCATTAAATATAAATTATTATATTTTTTGCCCTTAAAATTTTTAAATATTTTCCACAGTCATCTTTAATACATTATAGAAATCTCTCTTACAAAAAGTTAGTTTTTTTTTTTATTGAGGGATGAATTAAATATTAATTTTTATGAATAACTACTATATACTAGATAAAATATCGCTCATAATATTTTTGAAATAACAATTTTATATATATATATATATATATATATATATATATATATATATATATATATATATATATATATATATATATATATATATATATATATATATATGTGTGTGTGTGTGTGATAAGTTGTCATCAATATTTTTTTTATTAAAATAACTAGCAGGACACCCGTGCGTCCGCCAGTGGCGTCTCCGAGTTTTTGGAGGCTCTGTGCGAAATATGAAAGTGAGCCTTTAATAAAAAAATCGTAATTTTTTTTTATAAAAAAACCATCATCGATTTAAATTGCAAATAACATAAAATTATAATCATTCTTGTAATTAACATAAAAAAGATTCATAGTCTAACAATAACAACAAAATACATTATAGCAATTGAAGTAAAACCAAATAGACAACATTGAAGTTGAACTGGTAAAAAAAGAAAAAAAGAACGTAATTAGCAATTAAAACAATCCAAATAGGACAACACATTATCAAACCAAATAGGACAATAAACATTAAAACATTATTATGTTGAAACTAGGAATCTCCTCTCCACTTTATAGAAATAAAAGAACATCCCTATCAGTAATTAACTTTGGGAGAAAAAGAATGATGAGAATTGGGAAACACAATTAAAATAGAAAAATTGTGATTTTACATTGCAAATTTTAGAAACCCTAACTTGTAAAATTTATTTTTACCTTTGTTTCAACTTTAATGGAGTTTTTGAGAATAGAAGGAAGAAGGTTAACCGACGTTAATGCCGCCGGTGATGGTGGCAGGTCGACGCCTAGTGGTGGTGAATTAATGGAGTTTTTGAGAAAGAATACGTAGAACGCAAAACGCAATATAAGCTTCTCTTGTTTGCTATTTTTTTTCCTTAGGAAAACGGGTTGGGCTGGGCCTTACTGTCCTTACAACATTTTCTAACATAAATAATTAATTTTTACACCCCTTAACTTACTAATACTACTACCCTATAATTTTCTTTTTGTGGCCCTCATTTTTAAGAGACCTTGTGCCACGGCCCATGTCGCACATGGGCCTAGGCCGCCCCTGGCGTCCGCACGGGAGTCGCGGCTTTGCCGCTCCTCACTTGGTTACATGAAATAGTAATTTATTGGGAAATAGATTAAAAGATAAAAGAAAATAGAAATGATATAATATTTGGTAAAAAAAATAGAAAAAGAACAATGGTAAAACCAACCATCATAAAAAAACCTTAGGTATCCCTATATTAAATATATGAGTATAAATAGTCCCCTAAAAAGTATTAAAAAATAGACAACATTATTAATATGTTAGTGAAAATACACGACTCACAAAAATCATCAAAATAATTAGGTCACCGTATTAAATATGAGTATAACACATACGTCCCGCAGAAATTACACAAAAGATTAGGTCGTTGTATTGATATATGAGCATAAATATATGTCTCAAAAAAAATAATAAAAAAATGGAAACTTTATTAATAAGAGTAAAAACATAAGCCACGCGTCTCCGACGTTACTAAAAACACAAGTTCCCTGAGAATAAATATAGATTCTGCAGAATGTATTGATGACCAATATATTCCAAAAGAATGGTCAACGATGACAAGTTAATTTTTTGTTACGGTAAAATAAAAGAGAATTTATTTCTCAAAAATTAGTCTTTATATCAAAAACAAAAAATATTACAAAAAAAAAAACTTCTAAAAAAATGTCATTTATTTTTCAACTATTTAAGAACAGAAAATCTTACTAATAAGAGAAAAAACATAGGTATACCAAAAAAATAAAAAGAGGAAAAACATAGTCCCTCATAATTCACAGAAAAGATTATGTCCCCATATTAATATATGAGTATAACTTAAAATTATTTAAAAAATATACAATTTTATTAATATATGAGTAAAAATATAAGGCTCGTAGATATAACCCAAAAAATTAGGTTCCCGTGTTAATATGAATATAACCCGTAAAACTATTTTAAAAAAATAAACAACATAATATATTAGTAAAAAAAATAAACAACATAATACGTTACTAAAAACACAAGTTCTGTGAGAATAAATATAGATTCTACAGAATGTATTGATGACCAATATATTCCAAAAGAATGACAAATTATGACAAGTTATTTTTTTGTTGCGATAAAATAAAATGGAATTTATTACTAAAAAAATTAGTCCTTATATCAACAACAAAAAATATTCTAATGTACCCATATGTATTGGTAACATAGTTAATAATGAAATGTTATAAGTCTTTTTTCCTCAAAAAAAAAAAAAAACAAAAAATATTCCAAAAAAAAAACTTCTAAAAAAATGTCATTTATTTTTCAACTATTAAAAAACAGGAAACCTTATTAATAAGAGGAAAAACATAGATCACTCAGAATTATAAACAAAAATATTATTTTCAAAATTTGTCAACTTTAATATTTAATAATATTTATAATTCAAATAAACGCGCAATAAAAAAAACACAAGATATACATATATTTTATCAATAATGTCTAAAATAACTACAAGTCACTAGAACCCATATTGCTACTCGATCTGTTGGCTCGCTTACCATTTGTGCCCATGAGAAGAAATTTTAGTGAGAAAAACAGAGAGTATGTAGTTACAGGTTTTGAGGACATCGGTGACGGCAAGGTGGAGCGGTTTCTCAGTTGCCCAGATATATTTATATTTTATTTATTAATTAAGAAAGAAAAAAAAGAAATAGAACAACAATGTTAATTGACACGCTGCAGTGATATCCGCTAAAATCAATCTCAATTTCATTGTCAATTGAGAAAATGTTGTTTTTTACATTTATGTCACATCATAGTATTGTTGAAAATCCATTGGAGACAGTAAATTTAAACCGATTCATTCGTTGGACAAACATATATATAGTTCAAGTTCCCGTCTGAAAACACTCTGTCTGTCTATGGCATGACAATGGCAAAACAAGTACTACTACATATGATTATCGATCACATTTTCTCAGATGTAATAATAATTCAACTTCATTCTATCTAATCTAATTACTAGTATAGCACATATATGATAGTATATGATACTCCTACATCATTCATTCATCAAAAGGAAGGCACTATATAATGCAACTGCAAGCAATTTAGTGTATATAAATAAATTGAAAAAGGGTAAAACTCATTGCATTTCATTCAAGTAACAACTCAAAATAAATAACACATAACATATATAGAAATGAAATCCTATCTATCATCATTCATATTTGTCTGGCAGCAGCATCAGCAACAAAGGGCAAGTAAGGAGTACGACCAAAAAGACAATTCAAAACACTATAAACAAAACAAAGAATACTGAAAACAAACACAACATTGTGAGACCAAACCATAACCTGAAAACCCAATCCAGATCTCCCAGGAGAGAAAATCTTCTGAAACAGAACCGGAAGAACAAGAAGCACATCGAGTGTAAGTGCTTGCATAGAATTGAATCTAACATATTCAGGGAAACTAGGGTTTCTAACAATTCCCAAATAAAATGCGAAAAACGCAATGAAAGAAGCGTAGGGGAGAGATCTATAGAAAGAAAGGAAAGGAATGATTGGTTGGAAGAGGAGTGCAAATTTAGGGTATTGAGTCAGAATGCTGTGACCGTATTGAAGGGAATTGAAGAATGGGAGTGTGTATGCCGCGATTGAGATTAAACGTTCTGGTGCTGCTGGTGTGGATAGGTTAGCTTTAACGACGCCGTTTTTCAGTTTTGGTGAAAATGAAAGGGAATTGCCTTGTTTTGGTTTTAGGGTTAGGGTTGAAGAAGGTTTGTGTGTGTGGTGGAATATGCAGGGACGAAGAAGAGCAAGGGAAGCCATTTTCTTTTCAAAATCACTTATTGGTAACTAAGTGCTTCTGCAATGCAATTATCAAACTGTTTTACGGCTTTGTTGTTCTACACTCACTCTTTTACATTCAATTTTTTTTTTTTTGTTGTTTGAAAGATGCACTTACATTCATTCATTGGGCTGGGCTGAATATTTACAGGACTCAGTCAATGAGATTCACTTTTGCCACCCTATCCGTTTCTTGTGCATCCTATGTGTTTCACGTTTTATTCTTCCGCTACTTAATTAGCGGACGTTATAAAAATGAGAAGGACCAAACTTATGTACAGTTCCATATACACAGTTCTTACTGTGCTAGATACATGGGGGAAATTATTTTTATTTAAAAACAATTTTCTTTTTCTTTTTTTAATTAAAAAATATAAATAACTACCTTTTTGTGAGAGGAACAGGAAAAACTGCATCTAAAGAAATGCATATAAGTTTTTTCCAAATGAGAATTTTTTGAAAAATGTCGGATGTTATAAATGTGGTGGGGGGGGGGGGGGGGGGTACTCCATGGGGTATCTGCTGCCTAAGTAGCGGACATGAATATTTTGGTAAATTTGTAGGACGCGCGAGAAAATGAGTAGGGTTGCAAAAGTAAATCTCCTCGTCTATTGTTAATTGATAAATGTTTCTTGGCAATTTATTTTTATATTTATTGAATAACCGATGTATTTGAGCTATATTATATCAAATACATTAATTATTAAATAACTCTAAAAAGTCAACTCTCTCTTATAAGGATCGAATGAAGTTCTCTTTTCTTCATCCACGATTCATAGTTTAACAGATAAGAAATGTCAAAATTATTAAGCCAGACACCATAATCAAAGTTCAAATTCTGGATTCTTCATTTGTGTGCGTGAGTTTTCAGTAGCTTCTTCTATCTACCCAAAAAAAAATAATATTACTCTCTTTGTCTCGCAATAATTTGTCATTTGACCATTGCACAAAGATTGATTTTTTTTTTCTTTTAATGATTTTTCCAAATTTCTCGACTATTGATATATTTCAATTGTTAATAAATGTAAAATGGAAAATGATAAATTGTGCACGATTGAAAAAATAATAATATAATGTTTCGCATTTGAAAACTTAGTTTTATTAAAGTAGAGGTGAGAATAGGTCAGACTGGCCTACATGGACCTATGACCTAGCCTACATAGGCTCAGGCCAGACCTACTTATGTCTTTAAATAGAGCAGGCCAAAACTTTTATATAAGCCTATTTAGCTAAAAAGATCGAAGTTTTCTCTCTCGACCCCCCTCATTTCTTTTCTACCCCCCAAAAATCCCATTTTGCCCCTTGCGGTATGAAATTTTTTTGCCAACAAACTTCGGTTTATATAAACCGAAGTTTTTAAACATGGAAAAAAAATTCGGTTCATATAAACCGAAATAACATATACCCCCCAAAAAGAAGGAAAATTTATGTGAAAATTCGTGTAGAGCTACCTGTGGTAAATTTATTATATCTCTCTGAATATAGGTCGTATGCTAATGATTTTTGATCCAGTGTAAAGAAGACAAAATTTTCTACAAGATTGACACCGGAATTATTAAATTTCATTAAGTATAGTATGAGAAAATCTACCTACAAGTTTGAGAAAAGTTTCTGCAAAATGTTGTAGAGATACCTATGGTAAATTTATCATAGCTCTCTGAATATAAGTCGTATGCTAATAATGTTTTATCCAGTGTAAAGAAGACAAAATTTACTACAAGATTGACACCGGAATTGTTAAATTTCATTAAGTATAGTATGAGAAAATCTACCTACAAGTTTGAGAAAAATTTATGCTCTCTTTCTGTACCAGTACCCATTATTTCGTCAAACTGAACCAATTGGATAGTTAACCCTCAAAACAAAAATTATATTTGTATTCTTGACACCCTAAACTTTCCAACGAGTGGTCATTTACTCAAATCGGACATTGTTTAGTATTTCAAATAAATTGTGGAAGTTGAGGGTCTCATGCAGAATTTATGCAGGAAAGTTGGAAAAAAATTTGGAACACAATATTTCGGTTTATATAAACCGAAATTTTTTAGCATGACAAAAAAATTCGGTTCGTATAAACCGAAGTACCCCCCAAGGGCAAAAACGGAAATTCAGGGGGTAGAAAAGAAATGAGGGGGGTCGGGAGAGAAACCATCAAAAAGATCATGCTGCGGGCTATTAAAAAAGCATTTTGGCCTACTAGACCGACCTATTTAAGTTAATATGGATAATAGTTTTACTACGATTATTATTTATAGGCTTAAATGCAATTTTACCCCCCTGTTTTGATTAAATCGGAATTTTACCCCCTCTGTTTTAAAAAGCGGACTTTTACCCCTCTGTTTTATAATATTTTGGATTTTGCCCCCCCTAAAATTATGCTTTCGAGTCACAACTTCAAAGTGTCGTACACAACTCAATTTGGATAAATAATTCACCAAACATATACCGAAATGACCGTAATCGAGTTATCTTTGCACAGAATCAAACCTCACTAAATTTGGAGTTACAAAGAGAGATTAATTACCGTTTTAGTGAATGTATGTCCCCCAAAATTCTGCACAAAATCTGCTTTCGAGTCACAACTTCAAAATTTCGCACAGAATTCCATTTGGATCCATGATTCACCAAACTGGTACCGAAATGACCGAAATCGAGTTAGTTTTCCACATAATCAAACTCCACTAAATTTGGAGTTACAGAGAGAGATTAATTATCATTTTAGTGAAGGTCTGTACAAATTATTGTATGGAACTACTACTGATATTTTTGTCATGTCTCTCACCCTGTAGATCATTTTTCAATAGTATTTACATGTCCGGAAAGCTAATGAAATTACCCTTGTTTTAATTTAAATTTCGTTAAATTTGGAGTTACGATGTGTTTGGTAGACGATGTTGAATTTGAAGGTCATAAGTAGATTTATGCAAAATTAGTAATTGGACAGACCTTCACAAAAACAGTAATTAATCTCTCTTTGTAACTTCAAATTTAGTGTGGTTTGATTATGTGGAAAGCTAACACGATTCTGGTCATTTCGGTATTAGTTTGGTGAATTATTGATCCAAATTGAGTTGTGTGCGAAACTTTGAAGTTGTGACTCGAAAGCATATTTTGTGCAGAATTTTGGGGACATACCTTCACTAAAACGGTAATTAATCTGTTTTTGTAACTCCAAATTTAGTGGGGTTTGATTCTGTGGAAAGATAACTCGATTACGGTCATTTTGATATCCGTTTGGTGAATTATTGATCCAAATTGAGTTGTGTGCGAAGCTTTGAAGTTGTGACTCGAAAGCAGAATTTTAGGGGGGCAAAATCAAAAAATTATAAAACAGGGGGTAAAAGTCTGCGTTTTAAAACAGGGGGGTAAAATTCTGATTTAATCAAAACAGGGGGGCAAAACTGCATTTAAGCCTTATTTATATTATTAGAATTGAAATATGATAAAATATATAGTCAAATTCTCTAAAATATCAAGTTAAATATAAAAAAGAACATTGGTTTATTACTTCATAGGTATATTTAAAAATAAATATAATTATTTGTTTAAATATGTTCATATGAAATAGACTTTTAAACAGGCTAACAGGCCACATCAGACTTTTAAAAGACCGGGTTCAGACCTAAAAACTAAGCCTATTATAGACTGCAGGTCGGACTCAAACCTTCGATTTTTTGACAGGTCAGACTCAGGCTTGGCAAAGTCTAGCCCGACCTAGCCTATTCCCACCTATAATTATAAGATGGAAGAGTAATTCTAATTAAATATTATTTTACACATACATAGACATTAATTATAAGCCACTATGTTTGATTCTAGTGATAAGAGATTTTGGTAGTACGTTATAGGTCGTAGGTTCGATCCTCAATTCCATCGTAAACCATAAAAAAATAATATTAATTCTTTTATATTGTATACTTTAATTTTAACATTTTTTTATGAAGCTCTTACAATTCGACAATGTAAATATTTTTACACATGTATCAAATCATATTACAATATAGTGCCACTTTTATAGGGTTGTTCCTATAATGTATTAATGTTTGCTCAAATATTTATATATTAAGAATTGAATAAATACACATGTAACACGGTCAAATGTATGTGTTCGGAGCTATATATATATATATATATATATATATATATATATATATATATAGGGGATACTTCAAGTGAGAGGAGTAGTTATTGTGAGAGATGAGAGGATATAATATTAACCGTCAGATGAAAATCAACGATCGAGATTAAATTAAATCTTTAAACCAAGCAAGCATGTGATCACTGTTCACACAATTACTCTAAAAAAACCAGATATCTTCTTCTTCTTCAGTTTCTCTTCTCAGTTCTCGTAATTATCTCAGGTCTAAAACTACCATGACTTCAATTTGCTTCAAATCAAAATTGGACTGAAAATAATTCTAAATCAATAGCACATCAAATAATCCCAATTGGTCAAATCTCCATCTATATTTTAGTTTTTTCCAAATTAAAAGTAGAAGAATCTATGTTTTTCTATCAAATAATTACGAGAATATGGCAAAAGTACAACACTGTTTGCAGAAGCAGTGTTTGAAACTAAAATAGGAAACTGAATGTTTTTTTTTTTTATTTCTGTCTATCGCATACAAAAAAAAAAGGAATTAGAACAAAAAGGGAACGGGTGACCTAAGCAAATAGAACCAAATTAAAGATCAATATTTCATTATTTGGTTAATTCATGAATAAAGAAAAAGAAATTTAATGTTGATTGAAACACATGGTTGCAGAATTGGGTTTATGCAAATGGAGATGTGTATTGTCGATTTGCGATGTACAGTAATCAAAGAAGACAAGGATGAAAGGGAGAAGAATCAACTGCACGCGTTGATCTTAGCAAAGTTGGTTTATTTTAATCCAATGGTTGTCAATGAGTCCTCTCATCTCTCACAATAACTACTCCTCTCACTTGAAGTATCCCCTATATATATATATATATATATATATATATATATATATATATATATATATATATATATATATATGATTTCAATTGAACTAAATTCATTTTTTAACTAGTAGTACTTCCGTATTATTTTATTTTCATATAAATATATAAAATTAAATTATTGCCTTTGAACCTTATTCTTAGTTGAAGTATTATTATTATTTTTCAGATTTAAATTATATATACCGGCAGTGTAAATTTTTTTACACATGCATCCAATAATATATTGACACATTATATAATGTATTTTAAAACACATAATGTGTCACATTCATTAAATAATGTGACAACGTATTATTATACGCATGCGTAAAATAAATTTACTGACAACGGTGCACAGCAATTAACTTTTTTTTTTTTTTTTGTTGAGCAAACATTTTTCTTTTTTATAAGAAAAAAAAAAGAAGTAGAAGAAGCATTGGATATGATTATGATATCATAATCATCATAAGTGTTCGCTGGTGCAGTATATAAAAGTACAAACACTGACTTACCTTTGATTAATTTTCGTGTCGATCCGAAGCTGTTACTTACTTGTTTCAAACTTGAGATTCATTCATGGCTTCCTCGTTGTCTTCGACTTCACCTACTGTTACTGCTTCATCTGCTTCTTCCACCACCAAATCTTCACGTTTTTCTCATTCCTCCATCTCTTTCCCTCTTCTCTCTCCTAATTCCAACAACACCCTCCGCCACTTTTTCACCAAGGTACATGTACCTCTCTCTCTCTCTCTCTCTCTCTCTCTCTCTCCTTCCTAACCATTTACCTCATCAATTTAGGTATCAATTCCTTAACACTTGTTTTCGTCTCTTTCCCCATAACGCATTTTATGCATCCATTTTACACTTTGTTCCAAAATTAACAATTTACACTTTGTTTTTTTTTAACTAGAACTAGAATTTTAATGATGTCCCTAATTTATGTATGTAATGTATGCAGGGATGCCCGCCTAGTCATATGGTATTATGCCCCAGAATTAAGGCCCAGTTAAATGAGGTAAATATTCTCCCATTTACACTTTATATCTATCAATCACTTCCAAACCACGACACCGATAGTGAATGCAACCACATGTATTGTCTGTCAATCACAAGAGACGACGCCTTTAGGTTCTGTTTCGATTGACTTTTTTGAGGTTATCTACAAACATGAACACTTGTGGAACTGTTTGTCACAACTTATGACATGTTCACAAACTGTTTTCAGCTTATTTTTATAAGTTCCTCAATATAGCTTATGAAAACAACTTAAGATTTATACTAAAACAATTTCATTTAATTTTATCTTTTGTTATAGAAATAGCTTATACATAAGTGTTAATCATGATAAGCGCTTATGCTATAAGCTGCAATGCAAATTAAGTTGTTTATCCAAATCTAAAGTGTCGGCGGCTACTGTTACATAGCTTTATATGTGTTTTCAGATTTGAATTTTGCTCTTCTAATCTAAGAGGACATTTTAGAGGAGAAAAAAACACAATTACAATCATTGATTATAAAATTAACAGCTGAGTTTGTGATAAAATATGTTTATATGCTGATTTTGGTCTCATCTTTTGGCTTCAACAAGGTTGCCCTTGATGGTTCTTCCAATGATGTGCCTCCTATTACAGCCAAATCAGATGTGGAACCACCGACCACACCTTCAATTGAACCATCTTCTTCAGTCTTGGAAAATGAAGAATCAATCTCTCAGTTTTTTACTCAAGTTGCAAGTCTTGTCAAGTAAGTAACCAGCTGCTTCAATCTTCATACAATGCTACTCCTCTGTACCAAATTAATAGTCGTTTTATCAAGAGTAAATTTTTTCCCAAATTAAGTGTCTCTCTATCATTTCAATGCATGATTAATTATATCTTTCTTATTTTTTCCTCATTAGTTATATATGGGGCATGTAGTTTTTATTGCAACTTTTCAATTTTCATTTAACCACAAAAATTATCAAGGATTTATTAATAATTGGTTGTGCTGAACTTTCAAAACAAGAAAATTGGTGCTAATTAAAATAAGAAAGTAGTAGTAAATAGGGTTAATTTGGTAAAACTACTATGTATGTTAGCCAATTTATTGCAGTTCTTATTTGTGTAGATATCTTAAACGTCTGTTGATTTAGAATGGAGGGAATACTTATTGTTGATAGAAGTAGTACTATAAATATGTGCTGGCCTTGGAGTGATGAAGGCTTGGGACCTTGGAGTGTACTCCTTTCAAGGTCTCAGGTTCGAATCCTCCCGGTGCCACTTCCTGTGTTGGGCTAGTCCATATAGAGCAAAAGTTTTGGCTTCAATTGGGCCCCCTGCTAGTGGACGGTCGGATTGGTGTCCCTCAGATTAGTCGGTCATTTGGGCGGATACCCAGTCTTCAAAACAATAAAATAAAAAATAAACTAGTAACAAATATATGAAAACCTTCGTCTGTATTTTTCTACTGCAGGCTTGTTGATTCAAGAGACATTGTAGAATTGAAGCTGAAGCAGCTAAACTGCGAAGTATTAATCAGGAAAAAAGAGGCTATGCCTCAACCAGAATATGCTCCTCAACCGGCAGTGGTGTATTCACCACCTTCGCAAACGGCGCCACCTGTTGTGCCATCGCATACTCAGGCTCCTCGTACTCCTTCACCGTCAACTTCTCCCCTTGCTCTCAAGGCACCTAAATCATCACGCCCGCCTCTTAAAAGCCCCATGGCAGGGACATTCTACCGAAGTCCTGGACCGGCTGAACCTCCGTTTGTGAAGGTAGATCTTCTTTTAATTATATATTAGTCTTTGATAATGCTTTTTGGCAGCCGTATATGAAGGATTCTTTCATTAGGTTGGAGACAAAGTAAAGAAGGGGCAAGTTTTATGCATCATTGAGGCAATGAAATTGATGAATGAAATAGAAGTAAGTTCAAAGATTTTATGTTTTTTTATAGCAACTGTTGTCTAAATTTTGAATTCTACATATTATGACTCTATAAGATGCACTTATTCACCGCCTCTCATTAATTCTCTTTGCTTTATTTAAATGTTGAATTTGGTGCTCTAGATAATGTACCACGGGATGGGTTATTTCATTGACATGATTTAGATTTTTCTCTCTTCTATGCTCATTTTGTATATTTTTCCTCCATAAGGATTTATATTACTTTAGTATATGCTATCGTCACAGAAAATTTAATTAGTTTATGACAAAAATATATGTGCTTGTTATTGCAAAGAAAAATCAGAAATTACTGGTTAGCACTTAGCAGTGTTACCAATGGCAGATTATGACAGTTAACCAAAAACCCGCAATATAAACATGGCAGATATAATAGGTTTTGGGGCCAATAGCAGCTGACACAAAATCCGCCATGCTATAACACGATGGAAGAAATTTGACAACAATCCTAGTTAGCAATGGACAATGCAACAAAATGTAAAATATTGTGGTCATAAGCACATATGCAATGCATTTTGACCTCCTTATCAAGTAAATTGAGCCACTGGAAATAAAAAAATAAAAGATGTTCAAATGTGGAGTGGAATGGTCATTGTATTTTGATTGTGGATTTCTGTTTTCCATTTCCCTCTTCAAGCTTGTTTCCAAATCATATTGTGTTAGTTTATTAGACGGATCATGTAGCATGAGCTGCATACTGACTATTAGGAACATGTAAGACAGACAATTAGAGACAGTTAACTCAGCATGTGATGTTTGAATTGAAGAATAGCGTTGGAATGAGATAAGAGTTATAGATGAGGTTAAGGTATTGTTCCTTAGATAGAACAACAACCACAACTAAAGTGAGGCAGAGAAAGCATTAATACAAGAGAAATGCTGGCAACATACTCCTTGACACTTGTTGGGTGAAGTCCCGAATTCGTATTGGCCTCACAAAATAAGAGGGTGTTGCTAGCATTCTTCATAATGCAAAAATATTTTGTAATTCCTTTGTTTGAATATCAAAGAAAAACTTGAAAGAACCATTGTGAAGAGCACTAGGGTGGAGTCTCGAAACAAGCTTTTGTTTTCACAAACAAGTCTAGGGGTGAAGATTTTACCCAAAATATCTAAAAATTCCACTTCAACCAAAGATACCACCGAACAACATATGAAGCACACTGCCATAACATCTTGCTCTCCTTTTTCCTGTTCACCAATTATTATTACAAGCTCTGGGAATACCCATTTTTCACCAATTCTACCAAATCCAAATGTTAGGGCAAAGTAAAAAAATAATTATGCAGCTATTCCTTAACTAGAGCAACACATATCACAATATTTTTTTATAAGCTGTAGGACATCAGTGCATTATGAGCATAACAAAATTCACTCATGCCACTCATTCGTCTTCTTGGTATGCCTCGCTCCATTTGATTTTCTGATTTCTTTCTTTCTCGAGACCCCGTCTCCTTAGTGGCATCTATTATTCATTCATGAGCCAACCCAGTAGTTGGTATGAGGGTGACTTATTCGATGGTCCGGAAAATGTAGCTTGGAAACTCAAGTACATTTTAGTTTAGCGCTATCAGTGCTCCCTTGTTATTGACAAATGATTTGAAGTAGCTTTTCTTGTTGGTAAGTGTTTTAAACACAAGGTGCAAGTTTCTTTCTGATGCTCTTTCACCATCCATACTACACCACTCATTCCAGAACAATAAATCAACCTATATACTTCGTTTTTCCTTCTTTACGTGTCTCGTTCAACTTTTCCCATATTGGATTACTTGGATGTCACTTTTTTTCAGTAAGTTATTATTTCGTGGTAAAAGTCATGGTTTTACTGTCAAAAGAGAGAAATATAAGACAGTATAGTAAATAAAAAAATCCTAGATACTTTTAACGTGCGACTCATAATCCTCAAATATTATCAACAAAAAGGGGTGGTGTAGTTTTAAAGTTCCATATAGTTTCACATGTTTGTTAACATGTGTTTAGTTAGTTTTTTTTTTTTTTTTTTTTGTTAATGCACTAGTTCTTCAGATATGTATCCAGAATTTATAAATTATAACAATGAAGTTCATTCAAGCAGAATATATGAAGCAAATAATCCTGCTAATAGCTGTATTCTTATTTCATTCATAAGGAAGAAATAGCTTGTGTTCAACTAGTTATGAAAATTTGTTCTTAAATAGGTACTGGTTCTACTACTAAAATCAATTGGGAAAATCGCATTTATTAGTTTAGTTCAGAATAGCTACAGTTCATTTAGTTCTAGAAAATTGCATAAATATGCTTAGTTCCTAACTTGGTTTATAACTACAAGATATGCCAGTTGTAGCAATTTTTATTGTCTTGATAATCCTGTGGCATCTCAGACTATAAATTTGTGTACCATATACAGGCTGATCAGTCAGGAACTATAGTTGAAATCGTCACGGAAGATGCCAAGCCTGTAAGCGTTGGCACTGTAAGTATATTCCAGACCCTCCTGTACCTCACAAGTAAAAATAACATCCTTGTCATTAGAGGTTTGATTTATTTTGTTCTCCTGCAGCCCCTATTTGTGATTGAACCGTAGAGCTGACGGATTATTCAAGTTGACGGACGATAATCTGCAGGTCGTGGTAGTTGAGAAATGTGAGGTGTATCATATTCCCCCAACCCCCCAGGTAGAGGAAGTGTAGGAAGATTTTGTTGTGAATTTGGATGGTACACAGTTGAGAAGAATTACTAGCTTATATTGTATTTGTTCTCACCCTCCTCTTATTTTTCACTGCTAATGATTGGACTATGTTTTGGTGAACTTTTGTTTTTGTTTTCAATTTCCAATTAAGTTAATGTGTCTGATATTTATTTCAACTCTTATCCTTTTCATTTTAAATTTTTTTAAAGCTAGGGGAGCACTTTATCCTAATGTATTTCATGTTTCTTTAATTCTTTTCACACTCCTTTTTCGAAAATGGATTCTCTTTGGTTGGGATATCCCTGCATTCACGCAGACGGTGCATTGGCAACCATTAAATTCAGATTGGACAGTTTGCAAAATGTGCATATTTTACTCTCTCTTTTTTTTTTTTTTGTAAATTCAAAATATCGAGTTTGAAATCCAGACTGTCCACTCTTGATTCAACGGTCACTGATGTGCTGACTGTGTGAATTTAGGATATCTCAACCGCAGGGAAGGGAATCTTGATCAGCTGGTAAATTGAAGAATATTATAACCTAATACATATGTAAGAGATTGTAAAATTGAAGTGAGTATATATAAAAAAGATGAGTTCAAGATAGCAGTAAGTAATCAGAAAATGGACCTGAGGATCAATGTTTAGAATACTATTCCTGCTTTTTTGTTTTTCTTAAGTTTTTAAATTAATTAGAATTTCTTTTTTGATGAAATGAAAGAAAAATAAAGATTTTAATGAGTGTGATAGACACAGAGAAAATTTAAAAAGTGTTTATTACTATTATAAACAAACACAAATCATTGTATTCTAAATTCTTCACATAGAAATCTCTAATTTTCTTTTACTAGTTAAGTTGGTGGTTAGGGTTAATTCTAATTTGCTTTATCAATCATATCATACCACTAACTCATTCATGACCTATCAGCTTAACTTTTCCTCCAAAATTCACTAGACTTGCTAGTAAATGTATTTATACAACTAATGAATGCAGTAGTTTATTAAATTTGATTTGAAAACGGACATTTGCATTAAGCTTTTAGATTTAGTTTAGTAATGAAGGATTTGAGTACTATGCAAGTTTTAGGTTTGGTTCTCATTGACCCCATTGTAAACAAAAAAAACTATGTAAGGTTTTTTTTTGGTACATCATTGAATGTAAGTTTTAATTCTAATTAATGATGACTATTGAGTTCCAATGCACATTTACTTGACTATTCAACTATTAACAAACACAAATCATTCACATAGAAATCTCTAATGTCCTCCCGGATCCTTTGAATTATTTCACACTCTATTATTCCTATTTTTCCACAAGACCCACATCAAAACTGCAAATTTTCCAACCACTTCTCTATCCTCACAAATTAAATATATATCCATAATAATGTCCTTCGCCGTTCTAAAATGTTGACATCGGTTTGCTAAGATACTGTCTAGACTAGCTGTTTATCGCGCTAATAAACTATCATTACGGCTTTGTTTGGTTTGAAGGAAAAAAAAATGGAAGGAAAGAAAATTACGGAAATCAATGGATGAATTTGGACAAACTCTAGTCCAAGTTCATCCATCAGTTTCCGTAATTGTCTTTCCTTCCACTTTCTTTTCACTCAACCAAACGAACCCTACCGTGAAACATATTATTAAGTATTATCAATATTGGTGATAATCATCCACATTTTATTACCTAGTCAAACTTCCCTTTAGTGTTAGGGACACACTCCTTTAAACACGCTTCAATCAATTAATGACACATCACCCTTTTTTTTAATTATCACCTTGTAACCGGTTGTGCAAGTTTTTTTTTTTTTGACTAAAAGAAAATATTCATTCATTCAAATTGAAACATACATAGATCATTACAAATTCAAGATTGCTAAAAACTGAAAGGGTCATGTTAACTTGTGCCCTAAGGGCACATGTTAAGCTATCTAAAAATAGAAATATAGTATTTAATGATACAAAGAATTTAATGTTTAGATAAATGAATACACCACAAGTTCAATAAATTTTTTCCATATTTATCTTCTTAACATGTGTCCTTAAGGGCACAAGTTAACATTCTCCAAACTGAAAAAGGTGAATCTGCAAACAATTTTTGCAGCACCTATGTTAATAGCATATAACGACATGATGAAAGTGCCTACAAATATGACAAAATAAATGTAACTGGAATATTCATACTCTCGGATTTGCAACATTGATGTTCAAGTCTTCATCAGATCTGTAATGAGTTGAGGTTGATTTGTCAATTTGAATCAACGAAACACTGTACCAAAACGAAAAAAACCAACAAAAGCCGCACAAGGCGACTGCAAACACAACGCCGCACAAGACGACTACAAACATAACGCCGCACAATACGACAACAAACAGAAAATCACGAAAAAATTAAATAGATGTTAAAATCACTTATTTGAATAAAAAGAAAGAGAAAAAAAACAATTAGAGATATGACTTTGGATCAAAAATTGACCCTAAAACCACCCATTTTTTGGTGGATGAAGAAGAAGAGAAATTTGTGTTTGGGACTGTTGTTATTTAGAAGAGAGAAAGGGATTTAACCGGTTGTGCAAGTTGGAGAATTAATTTTACCTTTTTATTTTCTTTTTAATATATTTTATTATTTAAATTGTAAATTTTTCATCTTCTACGTTGTTGCTCTCTTTTAAATTGTAAATTTTACCCTCCACATACCAGCAACAACAAGCAACAAAGCCCCAATCGAAAAATACCATTGTTTAGAAACATATAAATCATGTAGATCTATAAAACAAATTTCATAATAGTTTAGAATCAATTAAATTGTAAATCAATACCTAACAATCTGATGTTTGATTCTACTGTTAATACCAAGTAAATCCATAGAAATTGATTCCATTTGAACCAGTAGCGGAGCCGAGGGTGACCAGGCAGGGCCATGGCCCACCCCAAAAAAAGTGAAATTACTTGAGTACCCCTATACTTATATAAAACTATTAGCGAACGCGTTCTAATATTACAACAAAGTAATTGACCGATTGGTTAAGGTGGATGGCAGCTTGGCAAAGTAGTGCGAGTTTGAGTCCTACTGGCTGCTATGTTTTTTAATTTATCTGTTTTATTCTTAAAAAAACACTTTGAGACAAAATTAAAGTCTTAAATCACTAAATTAATCACATTATTTTTATAAAATTAGCTTTTCATATTTATATATCCACTATTATCTTCTTTGTTAATTTTTCGTGTGAATAAAGCATAATTTTTTATTTTGGATAATTATTTTTAGTATATATGTAACATAATAAAAATATATAATTTTTTGAATATCAATTTTCTGCAAATATTAATTCAAACTTAATTATTAATTATTTTGAATCACTTGGTACACGTAAATATTATCTTAAGGTACGCACTTTAATTTTCGAATGACCAACTTTTATTATTATGGTATTTCATCTTGAGTGATCAATTTTTGTACTTAATTTGGGACAGAGACAACAGTAAATTGTAATCAATGATAACTATCAATTGAACTATATTAATGAGATTTAAAGAATCTATTTTTTTTATAATTTAAAGAATCTAATAATAAACCTTTATTTTTTTTAATAAGACTAACAAACCTTTATATTTTTTATTTTATACAATTTATTTCATATTTATGACCGTTTGGGTTAACTTATTTTTGAGCTTATGCAAACTGGCCCTTAAACTTTCATTAATTTTGCAAATCAATATTTTTTTTTGTGGACTTTATTTTTTTGGTGGGAATGCAAATCAATATTTAAATCCTAGTCGAGTGAAGCATAATATTTGGCGTATCTTGAATATGATTAATTTAAATGGAAAAAATACAAGACAAATAATTCTCATATGTTAGAAAAATAAATGTATTTGCACCCTGTGAATATAACTCAATTGACAACGATATTGCAAATTATTGCAGAGACCAGAGTTCAAACTCTATACTCCCACCTATTCATTTTAAAAAGGTGCAATTCTAGCCACTAAACTACTTGACAAAAAAAACTGCATGCCCGAGATTTGAGTGACTAATTATTAAATTAAATCATCTAGAAAGAGTGAAACAGTTAATTTGTTTTGTAATAAAGGAAATTTTTGTCATTGTTGTATGACCTAAATTTTAGTTTTGTTTTGTTTATGTGCTGGTCTAGCCTTTTAGATAGCTTAATTTTGCCTTTGAACTAATTTTTAGGTAGTGTTTGTTACTTTGATCGTTTGTTTGTTTATACTTTTATCTTTGTAAGACACGTCTTAAATGATTTTTAATATAATCTCTTTTGCTTTTAAAAAATTCAAAAAAAACAAACATTTGTTTTTATTTAGTGAGAAAAAAAAACGATTCATCAATAAAATAGGAAACAAACATTTTTTTTTGACACACATTATACTTTTTCAACACCTTAATGTTTCAATTTAGGTCACAAGCAAACATTACCAACTCGGCAGGAAACAAACATTTTTGTGGAGAGAAAAAATAAAAAGCATTCATCAATATCAAAAGAAACAAAAATGTTGAGAGAAAATCGAAAACAAACATAGTATTCATCAAAGAAAACATAACAAAATAAAAACAAAAACAAAAACAATAGTAACAATTTAATCTATTCACTTACCCTTTGGAGTAAATAAGGAAAGTGAAAGGAGAGAATTTCCATCTCTCCAAATTCCAAAATATTCGGTTTTTCGTTTCTCTCTCCCCTCTCTTTGAGTCCTCATCATCTTCACCGATGGCTATGGCTATGTCCAGTGATGTTTTCATCTCTTTTATTCTTCTTATTGTAACCCTTTCATGGTTATGTACCTTTGTAAATGGTGGTTCAAATTCAACAACAATATATGATGAATTAAGGGCAAAGGGTCTTCCCGTAGGGCTTTTACCAAAAGGAATAACGAGGTATGAGATCAACAGTAGCAGTGGTGAATTTCAGGTTTGGATGAAAGAACCTTGTAATGCAAAGTTTGAAAATGAGGTTCACTATGATCCAAATATTAAGGGTACCCTTGGTTATGGTCAGATCGGAGAATTATCTGGTATGACTGCTCAAGAACTCTTCTTATGGTTCCCTGTTAAAGGCATTCATGTTGATCTACCTAGCTCTGGTCTCATTCACTTCGATGTTGGTGTTGCTGATAAACAATTCTCTTTGTCTCTCTTTGAAGATCCTCCTGATTGTAACCCACAGGTTTTTTTCTATCTCGTTTCTCTCTTGGGTATCTCAAATTCATGTTTTTTTGTAGTTGGGTATGTGAGATTCATGTCTTTTGTTATTTGGGTATCTTAAAATTGTGATTTTTTTGGTTGGGTATTTGTAATTCATGATTTTTTGTTATTTGGGTGTCTTAAAGTTGTGATTTTTGTTGTTGGGTACTTGAAGTTCATGATTTTTGTTATTTGGGTGTGTTAAAGTTTTCATTTTTATTGTTGGGTATCAGCAAATTATGATTTTTTTATGTTAAGAAATGCAGCATCTGTTGTATTGGTCCATGGTATGATACATGAATGATAAACATCTAAACTATGCGGTATCTATGTAGTATTGTTGAGCACAGTAGTGTTGATGATTGGAGTGAGGTTTTCTAGCTATGATGTCATGTTAACAAGTCATGTGTTTTGGAGGTTGTCAATACCTAGTTCTAGTGGCTTATATCAAGTTTTGTCAAATAGCAGCCGTAGCATAGGGAAATTTGAACATACCACAATTTTCCTTAATCTGCAATCGTGATGATTGAAGACTAATTTGATTTGACTAAAAATCTGCATATTTTAGCCAATAAGTTTTACGTTATTTGCGAGTCGGAACTAAAGATAGTTTATAAACAACAGTGACATTCCTCAACGCACCAAGGCTCACACAAGGTCCAAAGTGGGCAATGTCTCAGAAATGCAGTGTTGTGGACTTGATGTTGGAACATTGGTATGCCACTTCCAGGTAGGGGTCGAACCTATGCCACACTCATGGGCTGACATACACTTTACCCCTTAGCCTCGAAATGAAGGGCTACTATTCTGGTAGACCAAAAAGTCCCACGCTGTTTTTGAAACGAGGCTAATAGTAGTTTATAAACAACACTCATGCTCCTCAATCCAACAAGATGCCTTTTACGAAGGAAAAAAAACGTAAGGGATCACACTAGGGCCAAAGGGAACAACAGCTCAGAAACACAATGCTCTGGACTTGAGTTTGGAACCAGTCTATTTATTTTTTATTTATCAAACAGTAACAAATATGACCAAATTTATGGCTACCAGCCTATTGTTTTCTTTTCATTTGTTTGGTATCTGAAATTTATGCTTTTTACTATTCGGGTATTTGAAATTTTTGATTAATTATGTGTTGAATTTATTCAGGTTTATGCTATTAATGATGATGTGCTGAGAGCCGTTTGGTAGAAGATCAGATAAGCATGTTGCTGCATTTCAGAACTATAGATCAAATATCTCAATCAGCCTATCTGTGCATGTGGTTGGTCTTGTGAAATTGTTTTATGTACAGTCACAGTCTTTTTATTTTTCTGCTTGGATTGGAATCAATCACCTCTGTCAGGGGACAAAGGACGACAATTTTGATGGTCAGCTACTTGACCTATGGTTTTGGGCTTTTGGAAAAATCTGTGATAATCAGGGATGTTGGATATGGTTGGTTTTTCTAATAATGTTCTATTTAGTAGTAAGGTTTTATTATCTGTATTTTGGTATTTTTACTTTTGCACACAAGTTTTTCAGGCTTGTTTTGTGTAGACTCAACTATTTTAATAAATTAGTATAGCATAATGTGTTGGTGGTTCTTGTATTGTAACTAATTTTGATTTGATTCCTCTATGCCTACAATTATGTTGCGAGTACCCTTTGTTCTTTTATGGAAATCTTGTAGGTAAGGTAATCTATTTTGCTTATATTTTGCCTTGTAATTTTCTGGTTCAATTCATACACTTTCTCCAATAATTTGTATTTTTGTACTCTTAAAAATTGTTTGTTGTTCCACAGTATTCCAACTTCTGCATTATATGTTCTAGCGCTAGCAAGATACCTAGATACAAGATTTTTGTGTAGAGTGGACATGGAAAATACTGTAATTGGCAAACATCTAGGACTATGAATGATAAAGGCCAAAGGGTTTTTATTTTAATGTTAGTTTTTAATCGTGTTAAGCATTTCCCATAGCTGAGGAGAAGGGATCGCTTATTAACAGTGCAAAGTATGTATCTATCAACTTTGTTAATGACTAATATTAATCTGTCAGGAATCAGACTTACCATCTTTAGTAAAGTCTTCTCTTCCGACTACAATTGTTTATCATCTACAAGGCTCAAACTAAATACCTTATTGAAGCAATTGGAGTCCCGAACCAGCATTTTTTACCATCTTATTATAAATTGGGACCGATTACAAATTTGCTGTTTTTATGTATTCACCGCATCTTTAATTGTTGGATCAAAATTGGACGATTTAAAATTTGATATTTTTTATTTAAAAATTGTATTAAAATCTAAACCTCAGATCTTAATCTAAAGACTATAGATGTGTTGAATACAACAAATTATATTGGCGATAATGTTAAGTTTTGCATGAACTGTGGTGACCATGAATTGTTGTGACATTACTAAACGCGTATTCCAACTGTAATCAATCAATCAATTTGAGATGAGTAATAGTAATATCTTAGCATCCAAAGATATTTTTTTCTCCGTGGATGGATCAAATGATTAATTATGCTTAAGATCTTTTTGTCCAAAATCATCATGAACTGTATTCGTGGTACATGTTTGTAAAATGCGTAATGATAAGTCATTCAACAAAATGGCTTGTGGGACCTTCAAATATTGCATGGTAGTAATGTTGTCGAGAGGGGAAAATTATATCGTAGAAATAGAAGAACATGGGACAAACTTCATTAAGCGTTTATTTTTATAATAAAAACTAAAAGATGTCCAGTTTTTTTTGTTTAATGTAATGACTAGGATGCTACTAGCTACTACTTGATATTGGATCATTGGAGAGTTATCTTTTTTTATATATTTTGAAAAGAAGTTTCAAGTTGATTAGTGTTTTTTTTTTTTTTTCCTTTTCCTTTCACCACCAATTTAATTCGGTTTGAAGTTCAATTCTGGCATCAAGTACTTTTTTTTTTTTTTTTTTTGGTAGTAGGCATCAAGTACTTTTAACCTCCACTAACAATATAAAGTTATTAAATTTGAAGTATTAATTAAAATGTAAATATAACTAGATATGAAACCGTGCAAATCTATGGGTTAATTGTGCTAAATTAATTTTAAACAATCAATAAGACATAAGACTTTATATTTACTCTAAGATAAGTAAGATGGTATTATAATTAAGTATGTCTTGTGATAATTAACCATTAAGAGCATCCACAATGGAGCACTCCATTTTTGAGTACTTAAATGGTCCCACATAGACACATCATCAATTTATTATTTTTTTAATAATAGTACCTAATAGGTACTCAACCTCTCCAATGAAGCATTTCTTAAAAAGTTCTAAAATTGGTCCCATCAATAACTCCACATCATTAAAATTTGAAATTTAATTTAAAATAATATTGCCAAATTAAATTTTTTTGAATATATTAAATAAAGTGGGTCCCATAAAAAGAAGAGAGAGAAAGTTCTTATATTAGAAGTGGTACCTATTAGGTACTAAAATGTGTTGTGCTCCAATGGTAGTACCTAATAAGTACCATGAGTACCTAATAGGTACTACACCATTGGAGATGGTCTAAGTAAGTAATATGGTTGGTTCAAAAAAAAAAAAAAGGTAAGTAATATGGTATTATATTAACTTATTAAGTATGTCTGATAATTAACTATTAAGAATAAGGCTTTATTAACTCAATGATATACGCATCCTTTATATAAAAGATAATTAAGAATAAGGCTTTATGAACTCAGTGATATAAGCATTCTTTATTTAAAAAATAAAAGTGTATATATTTTTTTGACAAATTTAAAAATAAAAGTATCTTAATTACATATATTATATGAAATTTAATGATATGATATTTTGATTATCGACCCAGAAATAATATAATGACATTGATTACTGATCAACATGATGGAGTACTAGTATATGCTTATGCAATGAAAGACAAAAATCGAAAAGAAAGCCATAAGGTTGGTTTAGTCGTGAAAATTTTGAGTAGTATGTATGAAATTTTATGTTCAATTTTTATTAGCCGTGACAACACAGATACTCAATAGTAATAGTAGATTTGAAACTTCATTAAAAAATAATAGATGAAATGATGTTTATTGTTAAGAGCCTGAGTGAATACAGATCAGGACTAATTAAATTTCGCACAGTTTGCTCAAACTAAAATGTTACTCTATAATATAGTCTCGACTCTCGAAAATGAATAAGATAGAAAATTCGTTCACTTTCCGTTCTACCTTGCTACATCCTTAAAAACATATATCATGCATAAACTATCTCAATTTCATCCTAGAATTTTAAAGCAAATTACCTAAATAATATTTGAAAATAAACATATAAAGAATATTATAAAAGAAAATAATCTCATGCACGGCACGAGCTAACATATTAGTTATTATTCAAACTATCCAAACAATACGAGTTCATGAGAATCACTTTTACATGAATGTATCCAAACATAAATTAATTTAGCTCAACTCACTTTTAATCAAAATCAATTCTGTCAAACTCAATTCTGTATGTGTTTGGTTCTGTGGTGAAAAAAATTAATTCTGGTAGAATTAAGTTTGACAAAAATGATTTTAGTTAAAAGTGAGTTGAGTGTGAATTAATTTATGTTTGGATATATTAAGTTAAAGTGATTCTCCAACATTTGATTTTGTTTGGATAATTTAAATCAAAATAGCTTTTAGATGTACAATTACTAAAATGGATATAAGTATACTTTTATTTTCATCAGACAACCATAATAATATCCTAAAATTAAATAAATAACTAAATAAAAAAAATAAAAATCAATCCTTTATTGCATACAACTAAATAAAAACGAAACAGATCTGGGGAGGGAGAGAGGGAGAGGGAGAGGGAGGGAGGGAGGGAGAGAGAGAGAGAGAGAGAGAGAGAGAGAGAGAGAGAGAGAGAGAGAGAGAGAGAGAGAGAGAGAGAGAGAGAGAGAGAGAACCAATGAATTATAATACTGTCAGTAAAAAATAATGGAAGAATTGATTTTAGCCTCACCGTGAAAGCTAGGACTTGTAGCTTCTCTTAGAATTGCTTTTGGAAGCCAGAATCAATTTTAGAAAAGAGAACCAAACATGATAGGAAATGATGAAACCACGTTTAATGGTTGTAGAAGTGTTTCTGAGGGTAAAAAAAAGTTAATCCAAACAGGCACTCTACCAAACTCAATTCTCGCCACCGCAAAACCAAACACACTACATCTATCAATTTACAATATGCTTGTTAGTCTGCCACCCTGTCAATAATAAAGAATCAAGCGCAATCATGATTCCCTTGGTATACAAACTACTTTACTGTGTGGTAACACTCTTAGCCAGATTACGAGGCTGGTCGACATTAAATCCCCTCAGTACAGTGAGATGATATGCCAGTAACTGCATTAGAAACAAATACTATGTTGAAATATATATACTACTCAAATGTTTTGAAGAATACAAAAGAAGCTAGACTACTATTTTAGATGGCAATGAAATAGAACTGCAAAATTTGCATATGTGGAATCTAGACACTGATGTTTATATTCAAAATGAGAAAATACCAAGAAACTCATGCAATAATAATGAATAGAATCACAGGTGACGCTGTTGAGAATATAGTTATATAAAGACAGACAAATAATAAAATCGCTGATGGTTACGTGTACTAGTGTTAGGATAAAATAAAGCAGAGTAAAAGGTTATAAACATACCTGTAATGGAACTACATTAATTACAGGTTGAAGACAGTCCTCGACCTGTGGAACTTCAATCACCCTACAAGATTCACCAGGGCATACAGAAGCAGCATCCCCTTCTGAACACATAACTATCAGACGACCTCTGCGGGCATGAAGTTGCTGAATAACAGACTGCTGTTTGCTGCCAAATGCAAAAGATGTCAATGTCAAACCCCTAATGTTAGACTCAGGTCAGATCATAAAGCTACTCAACATTCAATACAACCAACCTGAAGCAAACATCACGTGTAGCTATAACAACAATTGGAAGATTTTCATCCACTAATGCCAAAGGACCATGCTTCATTTCACCTGCAAGTATCCCTTCACTATGCATAAGTGCCACTTCCTTTACTTTCAAAGCTCCCTCCAGAGCGGTTGCATAGTTGTATCCTCTCCCAAAGACAAGAAGAGACTGCTCAGCAATCAATAGATTTGCTAAATCCTTCATCTCTTGATCAAGCTCCAGCACCTCTCTGACTTTGTCTACAATTCAACATTTTAATTAGATTACTTCTACAACTGCTCCTGAGCTATACTTTATGTGGCACTTGCTACAGTATTTTGGAGGATTCATCATAAAAGAATTAGTTTTGGTGTTAAACAGAAATTTTCTATAATCCCTAAAGTTCTAATTTTTTTACTTTTTTGGTCATAGAATGTTTAGGAGGTAAAGTAGCTCCTTCCAAGCAAAAGCTCAAGGCATGCGACAAGCCTCTGCAAGGGCCTCATTCTTACAAACTTTTAGTAGATCCTACTTGATTGTACTAACTGTGGTTATCTACCAACAGCAGAAGCAACAATCATAGCTATTTTCCACTAGGCAGAGTCCACTAGTTGCATCAAATAAAACCATAATACCCTGGCTTGAATCATATCTAAAGATAGACCATTTAACTCTAAATCTTTCTTAATGGTTTGACCTGCAACGCGTATTTCCATGGATCAAAACTGGAAAGTAAGTGCAGATATGGAACCACGAGGCAGTGACGGTGCGTGCAGCCTCGTCTCTTGTCATTGTTTGGTCTCTCCATCTTGTCTTTGCCTTGTGGTTCCATATCTGCACTCGTTTTCCAGTTCTGATCCCCGGAAATATGGGTTGCAGTTCAAACAGCCCTTACCTCATTCATGTTTTGGCCCTATTTTGCTTCTGATTCATAGGATTCTGGTATCCTATTTTGCGTCTGATTCATAGGATTCTGGTATCCTATTTGTTTTCTGGTCAATTTCACTGTTTTTGCCTCAGATCTAGTGCAGCGCTGTTTTGGCATTTGAGTCTCTCTATGGAGGTGTGTTTCACACCCTTGTTTGTTGCTAGATCATTTTTTGTACATTCTGGGCACTGCAATTGTTCTACATGTTTCTTGGTGCTTTTTTTCTGTTTTGTTAGTGCACATTTCTTTCTGGTCCGGTTTTGCGCATCTTTTAATTCAAGTTTATTTGTTACATCATCTATGTTAGGTATGTGGTCATTTGTCAAGTCTTTCAGCCAATTCCAAGTTGTTCGTTGATTGTATGTCCAAGCCACTCTTGTCACAGTGTGCTTTCTTCCTTCTAATGGGAGACTCTCTAGTCATTGGTCTCAGCACACTGTCAATAGTCTCCGGTAATCCCTTCGCCTAACCAAAGTCAAGGTTGAGTTGTCGGCACTAGTCACAGATGACATGTGCCACTTAAGTTAGTTTGTCTTTTTAGTAGTCCTATTGTCCAACTATTGCCAATGTTGAGTCACTGGCACCAATCCCACACTTAAGTTGGTTGTTTCAAGCAAAAGACAACATCTGACCCAATAACCCAATACCGTTGTTTGGATGCAGTTCGTGAAAGTTCATTGCAGTTCTAATACTAGTTCGTTTGATCTTCTCTTTTAAAGGGTATATTTGCAATCTTCTCTTTTAAAGGGTATATTTGTAACAAGTTTATTTGTTATTAATTTAGGATTGTGTCTATGTATTCATATAAATAGAGATTAGTATTGAGTCTTTTGTATCACGCTACTATTTAGTCATTATCAATAATATTCAGAGCACTTATTATTGTCGCTTTCTTTAACCTAAAACTCATAATTATATTTTGCTGTCACCATTTATTAAGCGTAGTAGAGATGGGGATGTTGTGTTGGATGTGTCGTAAAACTAGACGTGATAAGATTAGAAATGACAACATTAGAGTGTTGGGGTAGCAAGCACCTATAGTAAAGATGGTGGAAACTAGGTTTATGTGGTTTGGACATGTAGAGAGAAGAAGATTTATGGACTTTTAATGTAAGGAGAGTAGAACAAATGGAGGGTTGACAAATCACTAGGGGCAGAGGAAGACCTAAAAAAGAGAAACTATTAAGAAAGGCCTAGAGAATAATGAGTTGGATAGAAATATGGTGTATGACAGAACATTATGGCGTCGTTTGATCCATATAGCTGACCCCGCTTATTGCAATAAGGCTTGGTTGTTGTAGTAATGTTGTCTTATTTTCTTGTTATCTTCTAATAGCCCAAAATTTAGTTTCATACCCGATTGCAAGTCTTATAGTTGAGGTAGAATTTTCCTATGAGCTCAAGTGGTATGTTTTTTTATCACAAATGAAATTACACTGAAAGCATTCCTTCATTTCATTCACTCTGCACGGATCCTATGGTTAACATCCCACTCTATCTCCTTGTCATTTTGTATGATTAGCTGGAAGTACTTAAAACGTGAGATTTGTAACATGGTATGTTATTTGATTTTCACCTCTAAACGTATCTGTCCACTTCTTGCTAAGTTTACATTTCATATATGATGTCTTATTGAGGTGAAAACTGTGTTTCTAATCATGTCTCCAAAATTTTAAATTTTCATTTATTTCTTCTCTCGTCTATCCAACTAAACCTATAATTTCTATAAGGCATAACTACACATTTGGCCCCTTACGTTTATTTTAGGTTTCAATTTAGTCCCTTACGTTTAAAAAGTATCAATTTGGTCCCTTACGTTTATTTTAGGTTTCAAGTTAGTCCTTTCCGTTAGTTTTTTCACTAGCACCGTTTGAATAGTACACGTGTCAGTGTGTCCAAGTGCCACGTGTCAGTCCACATATGCAAATTTGCTGCCACATGTGACAAAATTGACGGAAAGGACTAACTTGAAACCTAAAATAAGCGTAAGGGACCAAATTGATACTTTTTAAACGTAAGGGACCGAATTGAAACCTAAAATAAACGTAAGGGATCAAATGTGTAGTTAAGCCTTTCTATAATAATTCATAAAAATCAAATAGTGCTACCATCTTTGGTTATGTTTGGTAAAAATATACAAATCTCTTGTCATCGGTTTTCATAAAATGACATTAACTCAGTTAGGATGCTCAGCCAACGGGAAACTCACTTGGCAGTTCATGAAGACCATCTACAATAGCTTCTCTTCTCGCTTGATTGGAAATAGTATCACCTCCTATTGCAAGAGCCAACATGGCCATCACTACTATTTGGCTTGTGTATGCCTACAGTAGTTTTAAATGTATTAGTAGGCCAGTGGTTAAATCAACAATAAGACAACAGAAAAAATGAAGAAACCAGATTCCTTTAAATACACTATTTACTTTGGTACTTGCCACACCAATCTCAGCGCCAGCATTTATATGAACACCGCAATGTGTATTCCTTGCTATTGCACTACCAACAGTGTTTGTTATCCCAACACATAATGCACCATTGTCTAAAGCATATTGCAATGCAAGTAAAGTATCTGCAGTTTCACCAGATTGACTGACAAAAACAGCTGTATCTTCTCGGTATATTGGTCCCTCCCGATCCAATAAATCACTAGCAATTTCCATAGTAACAGGAATTCCTATAATGCAATGTATAGAATAAAACATTATAACAACATAATTTAAATATGCAAAACTTACACAAAAATTTAGGTCATACAGCACTGACCAGAAAGTTCTTCCAAGATGGGTCTAGCTGCCAAAGCAGCATTATAACTTGTGCCACAACCTATGAAAACTATTCTTCTACTTCGCCTGATGGTTTTGAGGTGATCCTTCAGTCCACCCAACAGAACAGACTTGGATTTACTAGATCCCCGACGTATAAGCCTCCCCCTCATTGTGGTTGTTAGAGACTCAGGTTGCTCGTGAATTTCTTTCTGCATATAATGCTCATAATGTCCTTTATTTATTTGCTCAACCTCCATCTCAAGAACAGATAATGCACGTCGCACCGAAGAAGCTCTAGAGAGAGAAGCGCCAAGTTCTCCCATGTCATTCTCGTACTTTAAAATAGAAACTCCACCATCCTTGAGCAGCCATTTTCCAAGTAAGAACAATATGTTATTTCAAATTAACATGATTATAACCGGCACACAGATCCATCAACCAAATGCAAGATATAGTGGAGGAAAGATGAATTGAACCACTAAGAATAAGAAATCATGAAAAATTGAAAACAACCTTTGCAAAAAATACATCATTCTTATGGAAATATTTGTGAGGGTTAGGTTACTATACATTTCATTGATTTGAAGTGTGCCAATAATAGCCATAAAGATACGTTAATTTGCAAGTACTACATCAAGAAGGGAGGTTGCTGTATCTACCTTGAGATGCACAACTTCACCATCCTCAATAACTAGCACTTTCTTGGTATGCTCAACCACAGCATTGGCATCACTGGACAAAAACAGCTCTCTGGGCTTTCCATCTTTTGATAGGAATTTGTTTTCCTCAAATGCTGAGCCATTCTCCTTATTTTCTGCCAATTCCTGAAATTAGAGCATTCATCAGGTTAAACAATGTCAACCAGAAATTCTTTATCCTCGCTTAATTTATGCATCAACCATGAAGAATAAATTAAAATTATAAAAGGTGGTATTGTGAAATACTTGATAGAAAGCAAAGGAGGATGGCTCAAGTGATGATTTACAAGATGATTTGTGGTTTAATAGTGAACTTTCTCAATTTCCTTTTGCTTGATTCTGCCTTTTTCACTCATGCTCTATGCACTTTCAGCTGTTATGTTAAAAATACTTCCAATTATTCCCTAATTTTTTGCATAGGAAACACATTACCGATAAAGAAGCATTATTACTCAAAATTCTTGGTAGTGTGACTCCACAGCTATCTCTCCGCATTGGCATATAGTAGGACACATGGCTTAGATAACTCTGGAATAAATTCAACTAATTCTTATGTTTGTTAACGGGAAAACTTATATGATTTTAGCTGTTTTGAGTAGAGCAAAGATTACTCGTGCTTAGTGTCAAATAATTTAATTTGAATACACCGACAGTGTAATTTTTTTTTTACACATGCATCCAATCAAATCACTAGGATGCCACCTTTTTAGGTTAGTTCCTAAAATATCTACTTGGCATGATTTGATTGGATGCATGTCGGAAAAAAAAATTTACACTACCAGTGCATGGTAAATAATCTCTAATGTCAAATTTATTTCATATGAATGAATAGCATCACTCTTTAGCATATAAGAAATAGTTTGTTTATCATATATTATTCAATTTAGATATATTACAGTTAATAACCAGCATTTAAGAAGTTAAGCCAACCAGTCCTTCACAAGATTAAACTTCGCTTGCATTGATAATGTATTCAAAATGAGTTAAGCATTTGCCTCTATTATAAAATAATCACTGCTTTGGATCAATCAGCCAAGCAATATAAATTGAAACTAAAGCTCCAGTACATGCATTATTAAACAAAGTATCTGACATCATATACTGCAAAAAATAATAGAGCAATTCAACAATTGGCCCACTTTCATGAGTCAAAACACTGAATGCCCACAAAAACAACTCCTTTCCTCAAGAGGTCTTTAGGCTGTCTCTAACTAGAAGCATCATTAATGAATTCAATAGAAACAGGTAAAACCAAAATAATCATTGCATAGGTAACAGATCTAAGAAAGTCAACCAGTAAATTGGATGTAACTTACTTTAACACCTAGGAGCAGAGGGCTGCCGCGCTTGCAAGCAATCAATTCATTAGGATAATGTAGACTTTTGAAAATAAGTGCATAGGCTCCTTCAAGATGCCTCATAACTTCCAGAACAACTTGACTGAAGGTAACAACCTGATCACCTGCAACACGATTGAAAAACTACTCAACCAAAACCACCCACAATGGCATTCACACCTCTTCGTGAAAAGTAAAAAGGAAGCTCAGCAATAAACCTCCGAAAACAATCGTATCAAATGTAAAACTCAAATATAATAAAAAAAACAAAAAGACTTAACTGGCATAATTGAAACGCAAAACATGCAAGCTTATCATATTATTGCGAACAAAACAGAAACATCAATTTTGAAATACTCCCTCCGTGCCATATTATAAGCAAAAAAAAAGTTTTCACACTTATTAAGAAAAGTTGAATATGATAATTTGAAGTATGACATTTTGTATTTTTCTTGAAATAAGTTTCATTGGAAGATGTAAAAAGAATTTTTATTGGTTATTGATTATGGGGAAAAGAAGAGAGAGAGTAAATTAAATGCAATTTGCATTAAATTTCATGAGAATAAGTAAAAGTAAATCTTGAAAGAAAATGATAAAAGTGAATTGTTTTTGCTTATAATTTGGGACAAGAAAAAGTAAAATTTTTTGCTTATAATATGGGACGGAGGGAGTAAGTTCATAAAATAGGTTCAGTCTAGCATTTCAGGACTAAAATGATCACTTTCTCCGTCTCACTGTATGCCCTTCTCCTTCACAATTTATTTATTTATTTAAACAATTTACAATTAACAATTACATCAGCAGCAGAGTCTTTGAGTACTCAACCATGCTATAGTTTTAGTCCTTGGAGTAAAAAAGTCACATATACATAACTTAATAATCCTATAAATTTTAAGAGCATTAATAATCCTATAAATTTAATGTAAATTAAGCAATAAAAATTAGCAGCACCTTCATTTGCATTGTCATAAACAAACTTGGCAAGCTTGGGAATGACTTCAGTATCCGTTTCCGATGTAAAGGTGAAGCCATGTAGGAGCAATGTCGCCTTCAAAACCTGAACAAGTAATAAAAGAAAATCCTAAAAATCAACACACACAATGCGGCGGTGTAATATTGTAGAAAGAAAATGAAATAAGAGTTAATGCAAGTGAAGATACCTCATAATTAGTGATAACACCATTGTGAACAACCATGAATTCATTAGCAGGACCTGAAGTTTGAGGATGACTATTACGCGGAGCAGGCTCACCGTGTGTAGCCCAACGCGTATGAGCAATTCCAGCGTGAGTTCTGAAACTTACTTCCAAGTTCAATTCAATTTCACTAACATCTGTTTCAATTCAAATGAATTACGCATTTACGAAGAAGATCAATTAAAATAAAAAAATAAAAAGATGAATTTAGAGAGACCTTGGTAGACGGATTTGACGAGAGATTCAATGTTGCCTTCTTGACGGAAGACGAGAGGAGGAGAGGAAGTGAAATCGGAAGCATCAATGGCGATTCCGGCGGAATCGTAACCGCGATACTCTAACCGTCTTAAACCATTGAAGAGAACTTGCAAGATGTATCTTCTCTCTCTATCCACGTTGTAATTCAGATATGCGAATATCCCACACATCTTTCTCTTCTCTTCTTCTTTCTTCTTTCAATTTTGATTTTGATTTGATGATTCTCGCTCTCAGACTCCTACATTCATATTCAGTTTTTATTTTTGGTCAAAACTTTTTATTCTTTATTTATTACAGTCAAATATTAGTATAATTCTATCTACCAAAAATAATAAATATATTACGGTAGTATAATTAATTAATTTTTTTTACTAAATAATTAGCGTGCAGAAGATATCGATTTAAAAAAAAAATTATTTATTACTGTCAAATATGTATAATTCTTACCCAAAAAATAGTCGTATAATTAAATGTCATCGAAATAATTGAATTTAATTATAAAAAGAAAAAAAAAAAGAATTTAAAAGTATATTGCGCTCAATATATTTGACTAGTGGTGTCACCTGTCACACCAGCAAATAAGAAACTTCCACCTATGATTTATTCCCATATATACCCGATGAAAAAAGAAATGGATTCTATTCCACAATTGTTTGTCCCCCACCACAAGCCAAGCACGTGACGTGCTAATGTTCCTGTGTATTTCCATTTTTCGTGTGCCAGCTGTTGTCCTTTCGCAGGATTTTAAATCCACCCATTCCCGTGTCACACCACTAATGCCAACTAGTCACAACATCCCACCTGTTTGGAATCTCACCCATTTTGCAAATCAATTTACAACAGCAACAAAATTATTTGGGCTTGAGAGAACCTGGAATTTGTTTGTTTGGCAATTGATTTGATTGGGCTTAAAAATGCTAGGATTTGCAATGCATGGGAATCATCATGTGCTGATTACTTTACAAATTATGTGAAATCCTCGCATCAAAGTCATTGCAACTTGTAGAATCTTGAGGACAAGGTTCAAGTGAACCCGGCGGCATTGATAGAAGATTAATATAGTTAATTAAATAATTATTAAGTAGTAGTTTATTAAATAATTTAGGTATTAATAGTATTTATATTATTAGTTGGACTTTACTTATTATTTAGTTAATTGGGCCTTTAGGCCCATCTAAGGTTTTACTAATTTAGAATAGTATAAATGTAGTGTGTTGAACACAAATCAATGAATGAAAATGAAGTCTTTTATTTATCTTTATTTATTTGCATTTCTTTATTGCTTTCCTAGGTTTAATTTAGTGTAGCTCGATAGAGCTTCAACTCTCTCTATCATGTAGTTTAATCATATGGAAGCTCTTCTAGGAGTCTAGATAAAAACCCCTTTCTTTAGTTTGGTTTTTCTTGATTTTTTTTATTATTTCGTAATGAATAATATATATTCAATATAATTATACTAGAACATCGACCCGTGCGGTGCAGGGGTCTAATGAGTTGTAAGATATGTAATTATAAATTAGATATGATAAATGCAATAATATAAGGTAGATGAAAATTTTTGAGTAACATTAAACGATAGTTCAACAATAATTTTGGGTAAATATTCATACAAAGGAAGATATATTATAGAAGACTTCCTTATAGACCACATTTGAAGTCTTAGTCGTATCTTCGCGTCATCGTCAATGATCAATATTTTTAATCCTTCTCTAGAAGTAACTCTTGAAATCGCAACATACAGCTGACCATGTGAAAACACTGGCGACGGAAGATATATCCTTACATACTTTAAAGATTGTCCCTGACTCTTATTAATAGTAATCGCAAAAGAAATCATTAAAGGAAATTGTCTCCGTTGAAATTTAAAAGGAATTCTTACGTCATATGGTGTCAGGAAAAAATCTAGGTATGAAAACCCGATCACCAATATTACTTTCTGAAATAATTTTTCCTTCAAGAGCACGTTTTCCCAATCTTGTAATAATAAGTCTTGTTCTATTGCATAATCCTAATTTTTTATTCAAATTTCTTAATAGTATAACAGGAACTCCAACTTTAAGTTGCAACTCGTGATTTCGGAGTCTCGACGTAGAAATCATTTATTGTGTCGACTATTGAATTTTTAGGAGCTAATATAGCTCTATTTTGGAAACACGTTATATCGTTCATGTTTTTTAAAAGTTTGGGATATGTGCTTTCAATGATAGAAGCAAGAGGATCACTTGAATTTGGAATCAATAAATATGATGGAATGTCAAGTTCTAAATGATCGTCGTTGTCATCTTCAATTTCTCCATCGCCAACACCCAAAACACATTCAGAAAACAACCTTCTTTGATCCGAAAAGGTTAAGATACATTGTTAGCAAAAGAAACAAATGTGAATCAGTGATTTTTTTCGTAATTAATAATATAGTCACGTTGATATATACCTGAAGTCAACTACTATTTGCATAAATATCACCTTGATATATATATATATATATATATATTTGCAGTAATATGATCAACCATACTCCTCAACATGAACAAACCTTTAAGTTCAGAAAGACATAAAAAAAAGTATATTTTTCTTAGCATGTTTAGTTAAAAAAAGTAACTTTTAAATTCAGAAAGACATAAAAAAAATATATTTTTCTTAGCATGTTTAGTTAAAAAAAAGTAACTTTTAAGTCCAATGATTTTTTTCCTTCCGTAAAAAAAAACACTAAGAAAATGGTTAACATGGTTAGTTAATTAGTAAAAAATACTGAATTAGGATAAAAAATATAAATTTTTTCAAAAAATAAAACACTAAGAAAATCAATGATTTGATGATTTGCTAGATTTCTAATTATTGGTTTTTAATTGTTTAAACTGTGCAATGTAATTTGATGGTGTTTAATTGTTGTATGAAATTTTTCCTATAAAAATCGATGCTGCTTATCAATTATTGCACATAATTTTAATCACATTTGGTATACTTGCCATAGTGGTTGAAAATATTGTCTTGCATTGAAGGACCACGGGTTCGAATCCTAGTCAAGACAAAATTGTATTAGTTTTTAATAAAAATTGTAAGATAAAAGTGGAGGGAAAAAAAAATTAGGTTTAGGGTTTGATTCTGTATACAAGCTTATAATACTAGAACTTTGACCCATGCGGTGCATGAGTCTAATTAGGTGTAATATGTAACAATAAAAAATAAAATACAAAAATTCTAAGAGCATTTTCAATAAGAGTAGTATAGGGAATTTCATGGACTAATTATTCTATATTTGTTTATGTGCTTATTTTATATTTTATATATTTTTTAAATAATTTTTGAACCCCATCGTTTTGTTTACTTATTAAAAAAAAATTGCTGATAACTAAAGGTTAAAAAATTGATGATAATTAAAGGTTAAAAAAAAAAATTAAAGACATAATCAAGAACATAAACTTAAGTAGACATCCATAAATAAATAAAAATTGTGATTAATTCTGCCGTTCAAATTTATTGAAAACAGGGTTAACATATTAGGATTCCTAAATTCTTTCATAATTGAAGCACATGTTTTAGCGGTTGAAAGATTTTATTGTAAGTAAGAGATGCAGGTTCGATGACAAATCTGTATATTTTTAATATAAAGCTGCAATAAAAAGAAAGAGAAAATGAGGGGAAAAAAATTTGGTTTAGGGTTAGCTTATGTTAGCAAGCTTATAATATAAGAGATTATCGGTTTTTAATTGTTTAAATTGTGCAATAAAAATTGATGGTGCTTAATTGTCGTATGAAATCTTTCCTATGAAAGTTGATGGAGCTTAACACTTTGTGAACATAATTTAAATCACAATTGGTCTGCTAGTGCATATTATATCAATTGATCATCGGTTAATATTAAATCTGCAATATTAAAAACAAAATAATGAATGTGATTAGTGACATGACTATGGTTGTGTTTGGTTGTATTGCAAAAAAAATTTGATTTAGTAGAATTGAGTTTGATAATAACTTTCCAAATCTCACATGATAATTATTCTCTAAATTTATGATGCGGTAGGAAAAAAATCATTGATCAGGAAAGACATAAAAATATTTTGTGATGAATAATATAGTCAACAATAATTTTGATATGATATACTTTTAAAATTGATGGTGCTTATCAATTATTGCACATAATTTTAATCACAATTGGTATACTTGCCATAATGGTTGAAAATATTGCCTTGCATTGAAGGGTTGTGGATTCGAATCCTAGTCAAGACAAAATTGTATTATTTTTTAACGTGAACACTTCGGTACACGTATTATGTGGATGTGTACCGGTACACCGTTGACGTGGTAAACAAGTGGCAAATATTTAATGCATATTTTGTTTCTTATTAAATTTTTTATATTAAATACTACTTTTTAATATTTGCAAATATATCTTTCACATAAATGTAATCACTAATCATGTTCCACAATAAATCAAAGCATATATCAAATCTTTCAAATTTTTTTTACAAGTTTCAAATATTATAATATCCTATTAAAATAATTTATTTATTTTTTGGATAACCTCCTATTAAAATAATATGATTTTAGTATTATTATTTTTTTACAAACATATGGTACTTTCTGGAAAAAAAAACTAACGTATGAATTTAAACTTATTATTATTATTATTACATCCAATGGTGATTTTAATATTTCACTATTATTACCTTTCCATTTTTTTAATATTATTAGTTTATAAAGTTTAATATGTATTTACGGTTGAACCATTAATAGATATAGTTATTAAAATACATTTATTTTTTTGTGAAATTTTTTTTATAATTCTTAATATGTTTATATATTGACGATATATATTATTGTTTTTTTACTATCTATATATATATATATATATATATATATATATATATATATATATATATATATATTATTGTTATACTGTTAATTTTTAGTGTTGCCTAATATTTTATTGGTTAAATAAGTTCTTTTTTTCTCTGCAAAATTACTAAATTTAAATTTTTGTCTTAAAAAAAAAATGTCATGTTTTCATCTCTACAAATTGTTTATGCATACAATTATCCTCATGTTGTTAAGTTGATGTGTATTTATGATAATTTTGCAAATACATATTGTTGGATATTTGAATTGGCTTAATTTTGCTAAAACAAATATACTAACAAGATGTTGGAAAACATGTTACAACATCATATTTATTCAAGGAAATCTCGCGCATTTATGAGAGCATCTGCTATTTATGGAAATCCACTTAAAGAGCACGCTTAATGGAGATTTGATCTGATCAGGAGTTTTAAGGATAAGACAAACTTAATGAAATAGCTGGATGACTTATCCTATCATATAAAGTCCTTTAAACACTTTTGGAAAGTCTTGATATATCCTTAATGAAGATTGAAAAAGTATCAGATCATCCTTTATGATTCTCAAGGAGCGTCTGAGCATTTGTGAAGAAAGAGGAGCGTGCCTAATCATTATATATATGAAGACCAAGCTCAAGACTAAGTATCTCATTGAAAAATATTAGTTACATATATTGAGTCTTTGTTGAGTCTTTTATTGTTTGATTGTAATTCTTGCTTGTGGATTCTATAACACGAGTTAAGAAGTAAGTTTATTATTTTAAGGTGACTCCTAAGCTTTGAAGTACGGAGTTTACCGTGTGTGATTCACTTGAAGCTTTTAAGCAAAAGTGAAGTGTTGTCTTGGCAAGTTGTCGCCACATCATTCCTAACATTGTATAATCAACACAGGTTGTGTTGTGTGAGTGGAAGTGAGATGGGATCTCATGTCTAGGAGTTCCTAGGCAGAAGTTGCATGAGTAGTGTCGAGGTTATAAGGCGTAAACCGAGGGTTTGCTGGAGGTCTTAGTTTAAGGCGTAAATCCTAGGGTTTGCTGGAGGTCTTAGTAACTAGAGCTATTAGTGGATTTCCTTCCTAGATTGGTATCCCCCAGAGTAGGCAGTTGGCTGAACTGGGTTAACAATTACTTGTGTCATTTATTTATTTTCTGTCAGTTTTTATATGTTATATAAGATGTGCCAACAATAGAAACAACGCTAATCATAAAGTAGTTGTTGGGACATCTTAGGCAACATCATTCTAGTGATACCAGAATTTCAATTGGCATCAGAGCAGGCACCCTGTTCTGTTATTTTGGGTGAGCTCCAGGGAAAGTACTTTCTGGTACAATGGATAAAGAAGGAGGGTCAGTGTCTAAACCCCCTTTACTGACAGGTCCTGAGAACTATGATTATTGGAAATCTCGTATGGAGGCTTTCATAAAATCAATTGACAGCAGGACATGGAAGGCTGTGTTACGTGGATGGGAACCACCAATGGTTCTTGATAAAGATGGCAATAAAACTGATGTTAAGAAGCCACATGATGAATGGACTAAAGATGAGGATGATCTGGCACTTGGCAACTCCAAAGCCTTGTATGCAATTTTCAATGGTGTGGATGCTAACATGTTCAGGCTTGTTAAGAGATGTATTACTGCTAAGCATGCCTGGGAAATTCTGAGAAAAGCTCATGAAGGAACATCAAAAGTTAAGCTATCTAAGCTTCAGATGCTCAAAACCAATTTTGAGAATCTCAGAATGAAGGAGGAAGAAACCATTCATGACTTTCAGATGAATGTGCTTGACTTTGCAAATTCGTTTGATGCACTTGGAAAACCTATCTCAGATGAGGAGCTAGTTGGAAAAATACTCAGATCTTTGCCTAAAAGATTTGATATGAAGGTGACAGCCATTGAGGAGGCTCATGATCTCTCAAGCCTAAATTTAGATGAACTCATAGGATCACTTCAGACCTATGAAATTGGTTTGAACAGAAGGAATGAAAAGAAAGATAAGAATCTAGCCTTTGCTTCAAAAAGTGCTGCTGATGATTTACAAATTGAATCTGAAGGTGAAGAAAGCTTAGCTGAGTCTATGGCTATGCTTGGGAGACAGTTCAACAAGTTGATGAAGAAAGTGGATCAAAGGTCTAAGCCAAATGGTCGATTCAACAACAACAAACAATCCAGCTTTCAGAAAAAGGCAAATGAAGATGAAAAAGGAGTGAGATGCCATGAATGTGAAGGTTTTGGCCATATCAGACCTGAATGTCCAACCTTTCTAAAAAGGCAAAAGAAAAGTCTTGTGGTTTCATGGTCTGATACAGATTCAGAGGAGGAAGAATCTGCCAAATTTGTTAATGCTTTAACAGGAGTCTGTGTATCTGACTCAGAATCATGTGATGAGGAGGTAACTTATGAGGAACTAGCTGCTACTTACAAAGATATTCATAATAGAAGTATAGAAGTTTGCAAAGCATTGGAGAAACAAAAGAAGATCAATGGCAAACTGCAAGCTGAGAGAAATGACTTACTCATGAACATTAATAATCTCAACATTAAGGTTGAAGATCAGAGTAGTCAAATTCAACAGTTGGAAATGGAGAAGTCTAACCTCCTGTGTAAAGTTGCTGAACAAGGTGAAGAAGTGACCAAGTTAAATGCTGACTTGGATCAAGTCACAAAAGTGGCTAAAATGATGACCAAAGGTACTGATGCCTTTGAGGAAATGTTACAAAGACAAAACTACGGGAAACCTAAGCCCATTGGTTTTGAACATGAAAGAGTAAAGCAACAGATGAAGTTCAACAATGCCACTATACATACTCCAATCAACAACACGTTTGTGTCAGGAGGATTGTCGCAACATCTTATGGAACATCCTGTGCCCAGGTTCTATAACTGGACATGTCATCATTGTGGAAGGAAAGGACATATTAGGCCTTTCTGCTATAGGCTGCACGGATATCCAAGGAGAGTTCATCAAGAATTCTATACTCCTGTCTTTCCTAATGTTACAACAAGACAGGAATGGAGAGAAAAGAAGAAGATCACAGGTCTAATAGCTCATACATCCTTGAGAGCTTCTTCAAGAGAAACATGGTACCTTGATAGTGGTTGTTCTAGACACATGACAGGTGTTGAACACTATCTTGAAGACTTGAAGTCATATGCTACCAGTTTTGTAACCTTTGGAGATGGAGCCAAAGGAGAGATCAAGGGAGTTGGTAAACTTGCAAACCATGGCTTACCAAAGCTAGATAATGTGCTGCTTGTAAAAGGGCTTAAAGCTAATCTAATCAGCATAAGCCAACTTTGTGATCAAGGCATGAAAGTTAACTTCACAAAAGCTGAATGCCTAGTTACAAACGAGCAAGGAGAGCTGTTGATGAAAGGAGTTAGGTCAAGAGACAACTGCTATCTCTGGATCCCTAAAGAAGAAGATGTACCAACATGTCTTATTAGTAAAGAAGATGAGGTAAAGTTGTGGCATCAAAAACTTGGCCACCTGCACCTCAAAGGCATGAAGAAGGCAATAGCTAAAGAGGCAATCAGAGGTCTTCCAAAACTCAAAATTGAGGAAGGAAGTATATGTGGAGAATGTCAAATAGGGAAGCAGACAAAGATGTCGCATCCAAAGTTGCAACATCTTACCACAACAAGGGTTCTAGAATTACTGCACATAGACCTGATGGGGCCAATGCAAGTGGAGAGCCTAGGAGGAAAAAGGTACGCGTTTGTCATGGTAGATGACTTTTCAAGGTTCACATGGATTGAATTTCTAAAAGACAAATCTGAAAGTTTTGATGCATTCAAAGAACTTTGTCTTCAACTCCAAAGAGAAAAGAATTCTGCTATTGTTAGGATACAAAGTGATCATGGTAAAGAGTTTGAGAATGCAAGCTTTCTTGAATTCTGCATCTCTGAAGGAATCAAGCATGAATTCTCAGCTCCAATCACACCTCAACAAAATGGTGTTGTTGAGAGGAAGAACAGGACAATACAAGAGTCAGCCAGAGTGATGTTGCATGCAAAACATCTTCCATATCAATTCTGGGCTGAAGCTATGCATACTGCTTGTTATATTCACAATCGTGTCACACTCAGAACTGGAACTTCTACTACACTATATGAACTGTGGAAAGGCAGAAAACCAACTGTCAAACACTTTCATGTGTTTGGAAGTAAGTGCTATATCCTATCTGATAGAGAGCACAGAAGAAAAATGGATCCCAAAAGTGAAGAAGGATTGTTTCTTGGATATTCAACAAACAGCAGGGCCTATAGAGTTTACAACCAGAGAACCAAGGTAATAGTAGAATCTATCAATGTTGTGATAGATGATTTGACATCTGCTAAAACATCTGACACTGAAGATGATGTTGCAACAACTTTGCCAACATCTGAAGAAGCTGTAGCAGAAAAGGAATCAGATTCAGATGATGAATCAACCATTCCTACACCTCGTCCTGTGAGTAAAGTTCCTTCAATAAGAATACAGAAGAACCATCCCAAGGATCTCATCATAGGAAATCCTAACCAGGGAATTGCTACAAGAAGGACAAATGAAGTGGTTACTAATTCATGTTTTGTCTCAAAAGTTGAGCCTAAAAATGTAAAAGAGGCTCTCACTGATGAGTTTTGGATAGAAGCCATGCAAGATGAATTAACTCAGTTTAGAAGAAGTGATGTGTGGGATCTTGTTCCTAGACCCAATGGTGTTAATGTCATAGGCACAAAATGGGTGTTCAAGAACAAGTCAGATGAAAATGGTGTTGTAACAAGAAACAAGGCAAGGTTAGTGGCTCAAGGGTACACTCAGGTTGAAGGACTTGATTTTGATGAAACATTTGCGCCAGTTGCAAGACTGGAATCTATTAGGCTACTTCTTGGTATAGCATGCATCTTCAAATTTAAGCTGTACCAAATGGATGTCAAGAGTGCCTTTCTTAATGGGTACTTACATGAAGAAGTTTATGTGGAGCAGCCAAAAGGTTTTGTAGATCCTGCTAATCCTGATCATGTGTACAAGCTGAAGAAGGCTCTTTATGGACTGAAACAGGCCCCAAGGGCTTGGTATGAGAGGCTGACAAATTTTCTTGTTAGTCAAGGATACAGAAAAGGAGGCCATGACAAAACCTTGTTTGTTAAAGAACAAGAAGAGAAGCTGATGATTGCTCAGATTTATGTTGATGACATAGTATTTGGTGGAATGTATGAAAAGATGGTGCAACATTTTGTACAACAGATGCAATCAGAGTTTGAAATGAGTTTGGTAGGTGAGCTAACATACTTCCTTGGTCTGCAAGTCAAACAAATGGAAGACACCATATTTGTCTCTCAAAGCAAGTATGCGAAGAATATGATCAAGAAGTTTGGAATGGACACTGCAGCACACAAGAGAACACCAGCTGCTACTCATCTGAAGCTAACCAAAGATGAAAATGGCATTGATGTTGATCAAAGCCTATACAGGAGCATGATTGGCAGTCTATTGTACCTTACAGCCAGTAGACCAGACATCACCTTTGCTGTTGGTGTTTGTGCAAGATATCAAGCCAAGCCAAAGATGAGCCATCTTGTACAAGTCAAAAGGATTCTAAAGTATATAAAGGGCACCAGTGATTATGGGATTCTGTATTCCCAGACCAAGAATTCAACTTTGATAGGGTATTGTGATGCAGATTGGGCTGGAAGTGCTGATGAAAGAAAGAGCACTTCAGGAGGTTGCTTCTTTTTGGGTGATAATTTAATCTCATGGTTCAGCAAGAAGCAGAATTGTGTGTCTCTATCTACTGCAGAGGCTGAGTACATTGCTGCAGGTAGCAGTTGTTCCCAGCTAATGTGGATGAAACAGATGCTGAAAGAATATAATGTCGACCAAGATGTTATGACATTATATTGTGACAACTTGAGTGCAATTAATATATCAAAAAATCCAGTTCAACACTCAAGAACCAAACATATAGACATCAGGCATCATTTCATTAGAGACCTTGTTGAAGAAAATTGTGTGGAACTTAAGCACATTGGTACAAGTGAACAGCTAGCTGACATTTTTACAAAGGCGCTTGATGCTAATCAATTTGAATTTTTAAGGGGCAAATTGGGAATTTGCCTGCATGAAGAAGCATAGCAGTTACAGCAGTTGAGGCGTGCAAAAGGAAACCGCTTTCTCTCCCATCAATCAATGCACGCTAATTTAGGGAAATCATTACAAACTTCCCTTAAATGTGTCTGTACACGCAATCAATGCACTTCCATTCAAATCCTAATTTTTTATCGTGAACCCTATTCTTCCACTTCCAACCTCAACATTCATCCATTCAACTTCCTAAACCTCAAAAATCATCATCCAAACATGTCTGAATCTTCCCAAACTACAAAGTCCGGTCGTTCTACTCGATCAAAAGCAAAGATCGAACCTTCAAAAATCATCAAGGATGCTGTACCGGTTACAACTGTCCGTGCTTCCAAACCCAAAGTTCAATCAAGTGTTGCTGAGAAGAAAGGGAAGGGAAAATCGGTTGAAAAGAAGAAAACTTCAAAAGTAAGTGATGCTATCTCTCCATCTGATAATAAATCTGAGAAAGGAACTTCTAAAAGGAATAGAAGGGATTATAAATCTAAGTTTGCTCTCTCTATGTCTGATTTGGTTTTTGAGTCGAATGTTAACACATCCGAGAAAACAACTGAAGTAGAATCTCAGAACCCTAAATCTGTGTCTGAAGTTGTTGAAACACTTATTTCAATTGCTGGTAACCCTAATCAAGATAATTTGGGATCTGATGTTGAGAAGAGAGATCTAAATGATATGCCTGTTGATACTGAGATGGAAGACACTCCTACAGAGGTTGAGCCTAATATTGCTGATAAATCACCAACAATTGCTGAGATGGTGGCTGAAAAATCAACCCCTGTTGTTACTGAAGAAGTTGTTATGAAGGATGTTGAAACATCATTGAATGTGAATGAAGAAGTTGAAACTGCAACTGCTGAGGAAGAACCTGTGAAGGAAACTGCTGCTGAAAAAGATGTTGAGACAACTGTCACAACATCTGAGTCCACAGATGAAGAAACTAGAACTGCTGATGAGGGTACTTCTGATAATGAAGGGGACACTCAATCTGAAGAAAGCAACCAGTCCATACCTACAGATGAACAAGAAGTTGAAGCTGACAAGCCTGCAGAAGCTGAGAAAGAAAAGGATGTAGTAGATGTTGATGATTATGTCACCACCAAGACTGCTGTAAAACCAACTGGTGGTATAACAAAAAGGTTGAGAAGCTGTACAGGGAAGGCTGTGGCCACTGCAAGCAAGACCCCTGCACCAAGAGTGAAAACAAAAGGTGTTGGACCAGTCAAAGGTTGGAGTAAGGTTCTCTCCCCTCCTGCCAAGAAGAAGGAGACACTGAAGAGAAAGAAGGAGTCATCCAGTGACTCAGATTATGATGCTGCTGAAGATGTTGCTAACATCTCATCTCCCAATCCTAAGAAGGCTACTGCTAAGAAGGTTCCTCAAGGTATTGAAGAAGCCCCCTGTGATAACATCTCCTTCCATCGTGCTGCCTTTGCACTGAGATGGGACTACATTTACCAAAGGAGATTGGCTGTTGAAAGGGAACTGACCAAAGATGCTCTCAAATGTCAAGACATCTTTGACTACATCAAGGAAGCTGGTCTGATGAAGACAGTCTGTGACTTCAGTCCCTGCTATGAGCTGCTGGTGAAAGAGTTTCTTGTGAACATCCCTGAAGAATGTGATAACCCACTGAGCAAGGACTACCACAAAGTTTTTGTCAGAGGTAAATGTATCAATTTTTCTCCTGCTGTGATCAATAGTTACTTAGGTAGGTCTGTAGAACCTAAGGCTGAGTTAGAGGTTGCCAATGATGTTGTAAGTGCTGAGATAACTGCTGGTAAGGTTAAGGTCTGGCCCACGAAGAAGCTGATACCCACTAGTAAGTTGAATGTCAAGTATGCCATCCTCAATAGGATAGGGTCAACAAATTGGGTGCCAACCAAGCATGCAACCAATGTTGCTACAAACCTGGGTAGATTTATATATGCTGTAGGAACCAAGGTTGACTATGACTATGGAACCTTTATTTTTGATCAAACCATTAAGCATATTAGATCAACTGCTGTGAAGATGCCAATAGCATTTCCATCTTTGCTATGTGGAATTATCTTGGCCCAATATCCAGACATCAAGGTTGTGACTGACACACCTAAGAAGAGGGAATCTGGTTTTACTTTTCATCATAAGCTGTTTGGTAATCACAATGTTACTGATCATGTTGGGACATCTGCTGCTGGAGCTGGTGTTATGACCAAAAAGGAGATTATTGCTGGTTTGAAAATTCAATGTCAGGACATTGATAAACAGCAGGCTGAGCTTGAGGCGAGGAAGAAAGTGTTCTTGAAGATGATTGAAGGATTGGAAGCTGATGAAATACCTGTCAAAGCTAGTGCAAATGTGGCTGCTACAGGTGATCAAAACAATGCAGATGAGGATGAAGATTATGATACTGCTACAGATGAGGATGAAGACTCTGATAGCAGTGATGCTGAATGATTTTGTAATCTTTTTAATGTTTTACTGCACTTTGTTATTTGGTTTGTGGGTGTTTTGCCCTGGATTTTAGCACCTTCTGAGTGCATGGTCTGTACTTTGTTTAAATTCTGCACTTTGGGTACTTTACTTTCCTATTTTGGCACATTTTGTGGCTAAAAAGGGGGAGTAGCATTTTGGTTTGTTTGTTTCTGCTACATGTTGTTGTGTCTTTTGTTATGACATGTTGTTAAGTAGCAGTAAGCAAGTATTCAGGGGGAGTAAAATTTTTTACCCTGAGATGATGCACAAGCTGATGAAGTCAGGGGGAGTTGGCAACTGAATGGATGCTGCCCTGATTGGACGAACAGGTGCTAGAAGATGTGCTCCCATATGTCACAACACCTTTGATGACATATGACATTTGATATGATTAATCATTTGCTCTGATACCACGTTTTATTTCGCTCGAGGCTATTTGATAATAACTCCGCTGCTGCTGCCTCTGATGCATTTATTTTTCACCTATGTGAAATTTTGCTTAAATGATGCTCTAACATTCCTTCTTTTGTGTGACCATGGTGATTTGAAGGATTGCGCTTTTTAATCTCTCAAGGGTAATGGCCTGAAATTGTTTTAGCCAAAAATTGCCAAAGGGGGAGATTGTTGGATATTTGAATTGGCTTAATTTTGCTAAAACAAATATACTAACAAGATGTTGGAAAACATGTTACAACATCATATTTATTCAAGGAAATCTCGCGCATTTATGAGAGCATCTGCTATTTATGGAAATCCACTTAAAGAGCACGCTTAATGGAGATTTGATCTGATCAGGAGTTTTAAGGATAAGACAAACTTAATGAAATAGCTGGATGACTTATCCTATCATATAAAGTCCTTTAAACACTTTTGGAAAGTCTTGATATATCCTTAATGAAGATTGAAAAAGTATCAGATCATCCTTTATGATTCTCAAGGAGCGTCTGAGCATTTGTGAAGAAAGAGGAGCGTGCCTAATCATTATATATATGAAGACCAAGCTCAAGACAAAGTATCTCATTGAAAAATATTAGTTACATATATTGAGTCTTTGTTGAGTCTTTTATTGTTTGATTGTAATTCTTGCTTGTGGATTCTATAACACGAGTTAAGAAGTAAGTTTATTATTTTAAGGTGACTCCTAAGCTTTGAAGTACAGAGTTTACCGTGTGTGATTCACTTGAAGCTTTTAAGCAAAAGTGAAGTGTTGTCTTGGCAAGTTGTCGCCACATCATTCCTAACATTGTATAATCAACACAGGTTGTGTTGTGTGAGTGGAAGTGAGATGGGATCTCATGTCTAGGAGTTCCTAGGCAGAAGTTGCATGAGTAGTGTCGAGGTTATAAGGCGTAAACCGAGGGTTTGCTGGAGGTCTTAGTTTAAGGCGTAAATCCTAGGGTTTGCTGGAGGTCTTAGTAACTAGAGCTATTAGTGGATTTCCTTCCTGGATTGGTATCCCCCAGAGTAGGCAGTTGGCTGAACTGGGTTAACAATTACTTGTGTCATTTATTTATTTTCTGTCAGTTTTTATATGTTATATAAGATGTGCCAACAATAGAAACAACGCTAATCATAAAGTAGTTGTTGGGACATCTTAGGCAACATCATTCTAGTGATACCAGAATTTCACATATTGAGCATTAAAAAAAGTTTGTCAAAAAATAAGGAGTTCAATATTTGGTTTTTAAGTCAAAATATTTGTTACTTTTATCTTCATATTTTGATTTCAAAAACTCATATTTAATTCATTTTATTTTGAAAAATGTTAAAGTTTTGTGAATGAACTTTTTATATTGTTCTAGAAATGCTTGATTGTCGAAATTTAAATTCATAAGTTATTGTTAGTTCAATTAGGTGATATTGAACGACTTGATTGAGAAATTTAATGAAAGTAAGTATAATTATAATGGTAGTATTTTTTGAAAGAAATCAAACTTGAAAGATGTTGTTAACTTTTGTTTAGAAAGGTAGTATTTTGAAGAAAAAAAATCGAAGTTGAAAGATGTTGTTGATTTTTGTTTATAAAGGTAGTATTTTTGAAGAAAATCGAAGTTGAAAGATATTCTTGATTTTGTTTAGAAAGATAGTATTTCTGAAGAAAATCAAAGATGAAAGATGTTAATTTTTGTTTATTGTACGTGACGACAAATGACATTAAGAAATAAAGTTAGAATGCTGTTTTACATCTTTATTTTTATTTTTTATTACTTTAACAAGATGATTATTTTTCTTGTTGGTAAGTTGTACGCGTTGTTAACGTATGATCATGGGTTCTAATTCTAATCCAAGTAAATTCTAATATGGACCACTTCATCAAGCGGTCCATGATAGAACAGACATGAATAACATTATAACGAATACGAATTTTACAAAATCTACCGTTGGATTGAAATTTTATATCATATAGATCATCCATAGAAAAATTTAGAAAAATTGAAAATCATTTGATATGTTATTGAGACTCATCAAGATTACCGTTAATCTTGATGAGTCTCAATAACATATCAAATGATTTTTAATTTTTCTAAAACTTTCATTCTAACGCTGAATTTTATAAAATTCGTATTCGGTAAATCACTTGTCCACGGTGGACCACTTGTGAAGGCGGTCCACCGTAGCATTAGCCTTCTAATCCATCCTAGGCCAAATTTTATTTTACTATTTTTTTAATAAATTTTTAGTCTTTACAAAATTAGAATCTTTTGGTCTATTGGTGAAGGTTTGGTTCGTCGGTTAAGGTCATGGGAATTGTAAACTAACAACAACAAAAAAAGTCTATTTGGATTAAATTATTTTTAAACTTATAAAAAAATAAGGCTTAATTGTACTTTTGGTCCCTTATCTTTATTTTAGGTTTCAAGTTGGTCCATTATCTTTTAAAAGTTTCAAGTTGGTCCCTTATCTTTTTTGCAGGTTTCAAGTTGGTCCCTCCCGTCAATTTTTTCACTATTATCGTTAAATTTGGACACGTGGCAAACAGAAACCACCCTTGAAAACATGACACGTGTCCAAATTTAACGATAACAGTGACGGAATGGACCAACTTGAAACCTGAAGAAAAGATAAGGGACCAATTTGAAACTTTTAAAAGATAAGGGACCAACTTGAAACCTAAAATAAAGATAAATGACCAAAAGTGCAATTAGGCCAAAAAATAACTTATACAAATAAATAATTGTTAAATCTCAACTAACTGAAATAATTGTTACTTAAAATTTCTTCATGGACATTTTGCTTTTATTTTTTAGCTTATGAAAAATATTTGGCTTAATTAGTAAAATGGTCCCTTAAAGACATTTTTGGTTTCACATTGGTCCCTTAAAGAAAAAAAGGACCAAATAGGTCCCTTAAAGAAAAAAATGTCTGAATAGGTCCCTTAAAGACATCTCTGTTAATCAGTTTGGTCCCTTAAAGACATCTCCTTTAATCAGTTTGGTCCTCGAAAAAATGGACGGAAAGGACCAAACTGATTAACGGAGATGTCTTTAAGGGACCTATTCGGACTTTTTTTTCTTTAAGGGACCTATTCGGACCTTTTTTTCTTTAAGGGACCTATGTGAAACCAAAAATGTCTTTAAGGGACTATTTTACTAATTAAACCTAGAATATTTTGTACAAACAATTAAACTTTGATTTATAAGTTGCTTAAAAAAAATATTAATTTACAAGTTTTACCTAGTGAAAATGGTGAAGGCTAACATGTACAAGTGTCTTAAGTGGTGCACTTGTGCATGTTATACAAAATTCACTGTTGGGTTGAAAGTTTATATCATATAGATCATCCCATACAAATTTTTCATAAATACTTTGACAAGCTTATAAATAATACACAAGAGTATATTTATTTTTCCAAGTTTAAAAATAAGTCAATCCATCAGCCCTAAGTTTTATCCTTAAATCATATTTAACCCTACGAACCTACTAATTTCAAAAATCTTAACTCAACCCTAAACGCCGATATTAAATCATATTTCAATTAGATTGTTCAAAATCACTTAATTGGGATGATGGGCAACAAATACTTAGAAATTGTAATTTTGATAATCTAATGGTTAGTCGAGTAGACTGCGGTACCATCCGCGGGATTTCTGTAAATACCCGAAATGGAATGATGACAAAAAGAATTTTGATACAAACATAACGAATGTGACTAGGGAAATTAAATTTCTCTGAAACAATTCAATACCACCTAATTAGAATGACACACGTATGATTCAAATTTCTGACAATATAAACGCCTGAATATCAACTAGTTTGATTAATTGTTACTCAAAAACCTATTTATCAAGAACTGATAATTAAGTCTCTACCAATTCTTTTTTTTTTGTCAGTAGTCTCTACCAATTTTACCGTAAGAACTACGGAAATAAAATGACCAAATTGGAATGAAAAATATTTATGAATTTAAATGTCGACAATTAACAGTTCAACATCAACCGGTTAGATTAACTATTACAATAAAATATTTAAGCATATTAAAAAAATAAAGTTTTTTTGTACAAAAAAATAATTATATGTTGTGTTAATGGTTAAACTGTAAATAAATATTATATTTTGTAAACTAATAATATTATAAAAAATGAAAGGAAATAATAATAATAATAATGATGATGATGATGATGATGATGATAGTATAAAAAAATTTATTTAAATCATACGTTTTTTTATTTTGAAAATACCATGTGTTGTTCAAATACTAAAATTATATTATTTTATTGGATATTAAATAATATTAAATTATTTGAATCTTGTTAAAAAAATGTGACAATCTAGATTAAAAGATTTGATGCATGTTTTTTTTTTATTATGGAACATGATTGATAATTATATTTATGTGGATGATACATTTATAAATATTAAAAAGTAGTGTTTAAAATAGAAATTTTAATAAAGAAATAAAATCTGCATTAAATATTTGCCACTTGTTAACCACGTCAACAGTGTACCGATACACGTCCACATAATATGTGTACCGAAGAATTCACCATTTTTTAATAAAAATTGCAAGATAAAATGGAGGAAAAACAGGAAAAACAAATTAGGGTTTAGAGTTTGCTTGTGTATACAAACTTATAATATAAAAGATAAGTGAAATTTCGTTGAAAATATTTCGTGATGAATAATATAGTCAACAATAATTTTGATACGATATACTTTTAAAATTGATGGTGTTTATCAATTATTACACATAATTTAAATCACAATTGATATCCTTGCCATAATGATTAGAAATATTGCCGCCCCTGTATTTATGAAAAGAATAATGCTAGCAACACACTCTCTTAACAAACACACTCCAACACACTCTCTTTTATTTGTTGAAATTCTCATGAGTCCCATAAAAAAATGTGGACCCATATAACTTTTATGGGACTCATATAAATTTTGACTAATAGAAAAGAGTGTGTTAGAGTGTGTTTGTTAAAGAGTGTGTTGCTAGCACTCCTCTTATGAAAAACCACATGATTCCAAACATGTACGTCGAAAATCGTGTTTTTGTCCATAAACGCACATCCGGATGAAATAAAAACCTGTTTTTTTCTTCCAGAAGCGTCCTTGGGAGTGGCAAGAGTTTCTCCCTTTGCTATAGACATTATTAAGTATGCGTGCAGTATTTTGGCATGCAATAATACCACTGTAGATTATATATCCCTTGACAGCACTGAATCAAATCATATTTATCTCATGCAGCTTTATTTTTTTTTATTTTTCTAAATAAAAGCAACCTAAACCACCACCCTTATTATTGACAGCCTATGATGAAGTTGGTAACAGAAATAATTTTGAGCAGCTCTTCCCTAGCAAAGGGAATAATCAATTACAGCTTACAACAACATGATGACATTTCCTCATCTTCCACTCAACAACCTTGCAATTACATTAGAAATACTACTTACAGAGGGGGCATCAAGCATGATATCTTCTTTACATAAAAAGAGAGTAGTTATAATTGTTTAGCTAGACCGAACAACATCAATGGCAGCGACCAAATCATCATATTTAGCTCCAGTTACTTCCTTTACAACCTTGTTGTCCTTCAGAATTTTAAAAGTGGGAACCACCTTAATTCCTAGCTCTTTTGCCAAAGGCTGCCAATAACCATTAAATACCATATGTCAGTCCGAGAAGAAAGCCTCGGCAACTACCGACTATCTACTATTTACTTAGTATACTTTTAAACATCCATACCTTGTTATCTTGGTTGCAATCAAGCTTTAGAAAGACAACATCCAAATACTTCTCAGATAATTCTTTGTATTTTGGAGCTATCACTTTGCAAGGACCACACCTGAAAAAATTCATGATAAATCATATCCAAGGTTATCGAATTATCCACTTAGTATTTAGTACTTAGCAGCAGGGATAACAATGTCATAGAGGATGAACCACAATCATGATCCATAAAATAATCATTCCTACATAACCACGCCAGAGATTGAGCCTTTTTTTCATGAGCAGGAATTGAACTTGGTACCCTAATGTTCACAAACACACACTGCACACCAACAACTTATTCTAGTCCCGGTGGCACACCAGAGATTCAGTCTGAATGACCAATCTCTATTTAGGTTGCATGACATCCCACCAACACTCGCGAATAATCCACTCTTATGCATATGGAGAAAGATTGAAACAAAACAAAAAAATACTCTTCTGCAAGGTTAAACAAGATAAAGCAAGTTATCAATAATCATACACAAGCGCACCCTGATTTGGCTCCATATACTTCATATCCCAAACAACAAGTTATAACACAGCCTCATCCGAGGACTACACCATTAATTGGTCTTTGCTAAACATATCCAAAAAGTATGATGCTTAATTGTATGTCAAAGGCCAACTTTGAAGCTTTCAACCAGACTGGAAAGCATGAATGCTAAATATTCCTTTTGGTATTCAGCCTACATAAAAGTACTTTAGTCATGTTACTTTATTCCCACTGCCATTAATTAGTTGCTTAGCAAGTGAATTACCACATATTCTTTTTACCTCAAATTTGGGCATTCTATATTAAAGGAAGGAATCACTTCATAGCAGAAAATGAAGAGTTATACTTATACCTGTTTATTTCAAAATTAACAGTTGCAATTATGATAAAATGCACGGATATGTAAATGACCCCTTGATTATTTCATCAACTGTTAAAAGTTAAAATTTTTCACTTCTCTTTCTAATAAACCCCTTAGTTTAGAGACCCCCATTTCCTACCCTTCATCATGTATGAATTATGAACTTTGTGTGACCTTGACAGATTTTTCTTGAACCTGCCTCACACTATACAATTATTTTTCCTAAACCCTATTCACCTTCTTCAATCCATTGTCGTATGAAAACTAATTCAATAACCCGTTGCAGTGGGTGGAATTAAAATTCCCATCTTCAATGCTCATGAATTCCACCCACACATCGTTGCAAAAAAAATAAAAATAAATCTACCCACCTTCATACAATTATTTCCCTTTATACTTCTTCTTCCCCTTGACTTGTTGGGATTAGGGATTTGGTTTGTTTATTGGATTATGAATCATTTTCCCTTTTTCGATTTCAATCTTCTAATGGATGTGTGGGGATTTTAAACAATCTTGATATGTTTAAAATTGATATGATGGATTTTAAACAATCTTGGGATTTAAGGACTTCTAAGCCTCTTCTTTTTTTCTTTTTTTTCTTGGTACAGACTTCTAAGCCTCTTCTTTTTTTAAGTAAGAATAATGCTAGCAACACACTCTTTAACAAACACACTCCAACACACTCTCTTTTATTGATTGAAATTCACATGGGTCCTATAAAAAAATGTGGACCCATATAACTTTTATGGGACCCATATAAATTTTAACCAATAGAAGATAATGTGTTAGAGTGTGTTTGTTAAAGAGTGTGTTGCTAGCACTCCTCATATATATATATATATATATATATATATATAGCTCGTCCACATGTTTCCTTTTTTTATATTATAAAAAGCCAAATTACTTTTCTTTCTTTTTTTTGACGAAAAAAAGCCAAATTACTTAACTATCCAACAATATTTAATTATTTAAAGAGGGAATAGTGGGTTTTTTGTAAAAGCATATATATATATATATATATATATATAAACCGACATCAAGTCATATAGAACTAGTGCAAAATGAGAAATGCCATAATCATAAATTATGCAATTTTGTGATATCTGGACATGTCACCAAGATGTACTGATCAATAGACACAGTCACACAGTGAAAATAACTAGTGGCCAATTGTGAAAATTAAGGTCATGCATGTTTCAGTATAAGAGAAAACAGGGAAAGTCATAAAGTAAAGTAAACAAAGATTAACAGTGGCCAATTGTAGTTTACCAAATCATATTACTTGCTAAAACACATTTAGATTTCTTAAAACATATTTAGAGTGTTTGGAATAGCTTATTTAGACTTAATTTACGTATAACATAACACATGTGCAACTCGTTAGAAGGGTCTAGAGAGTTTATTTACGATGCAAGTTATTTTCAACTTATTTTCATAAATTCTTTCAGATAACTTAACCTTATTTGGGTACCTTCTACCCTCATTCTCTCATTGATTGGTCAAAACTCGACTTATGTTCGTACTCTCTAAATTTTAATGAATCAGTTAGTGTCTTTTGGGATGTGAAAAACCATGGACTTCAACCTAAAGTGGTGACGTATAACAAATGAGACTCTTTTCCTACCAGTTGCCAATAGCTAGCAGTATTAAACAAGGTAAAGTATAATTCTTTTTTAAACATAACATATGATCATAAATTAATAAAAAAATATATAAAAATAAAATAGAATCAATCTTGTTTCTAAACTATCGTTTTTCTGCAATTTATTCCATAAATGTATATTAATATAATAAGTAGTCTCTAAAGTATATGAAAAATCATAAATTTAGTCCCTAAAATATATGAAAATCTGTAAAATTTAATCTCTAACAACTTAACGGTAAGGATTAAATTGACATTTCTTTGTAGAGTTACTATGCTACAAGCACAAAGTTTTCATCGTCATTTAACATTGTCTAATGGAAATCTGTGGGGAACACGAAGTAAGTTCTCTCTCCCAATAGTAGTTGTTCCATACACAAGAGTTAGAATGTTTATGGGCTCCAAGTCACTTGAATCAATTCATTGTTGCTAATTGACATGTTTTGTATAATTTACGAACTACTTATTATATTGATATAATATAAGAACTTGTTGTTTCAAAGTGAGTATTTATCTAAGAAGTTCGACAGCGAGTAATTGGAAGAAAAAAGTAGAACATTATTATAAATATGTACAGTTATATTGAGTTTTGTTCACCGCAACAACTCTAGTCTTTTGTGTAGTTGTGACTTGTGAGTATTGAGATAAGGGTTTGAAATGTCGCAATTTCGTCTCCTAAAAATTGCATATTTATTTAGTACTAAATTATTATTATTGTGAGTTGATTTTGCTTGGTGAATAAGTGTAGTGTCCCGGATTCGAACCCGGAGTCCTGCACATATAGTGTGATGTTGCTACCAACCGAGCTAAACTCACGGGGACATTGATGGTTTATTCAAAATGGGACATGACAAAAAAAAATTTGACTCACAAGCAACAAGCAACAAACAATATTGGTTCATTCAAAATGGGATATGACAATTGACAATAGTTAACGGTAAATTATTAATTATAAAAACAGTAGTAACATAATAATAATAATAATAATAATAATAATAATAATAATAATAATAATAATAATAATAATTTAATATTAATAAAATAAAATATACCATTGTGTGTACATGTCGAGGACGACGGTTTTATCACCGGCGGCATTAACGATGGGCCAGAACGTATCCTTGTTAACTTCAGTAACTTGCCCAACCGTCACAGTGGGCCCCGTAGTATCCAAACTGGATCTTACCCTCACACTCCCATTCTTCCTCCTCGAGCTTAAGCTCTTCAAACCAACACTCTTACAACTCAAAATGGAAGAAGAAAATGAAGTAGTAGAACTAGTAGAAGAAGAAGAAGATGAACCGAGTAATAGCTTCGATGAAGAACCACTTTCGAAGACGGTGGTGCCAATCCATTTAGGGGAGGTGCATAGATTTAGAGCCATTGGTGTTGGCATATGCGGTGTGTGTGAAGAACTGAACTGAGATATGGTCGGGTCGTGTGGTAGTCTATGAGAGTGATGATGGAAAAGACGGGTATGCACTTGGAGTTTGTGTATGATATAAAACCAATAGCGAAAATCAGGGTTGTTTTCGTAAATTTAAATCAATTGGAGAATGAAAGAGATGTGGGTTATTACCATATTAACCTTCTTTGATATTATTTTTGGAATTAAGGCCCATTCTTTCATTTCATATAATTGGATTGGATGCCAATATTCCCTTCGAATATCTCTTTTTTCATTTTATTTATTATGAGTCAATTTTTTATTTATTTTTTAAATAGCCTAATTGTTTACGTGAAAATTTGGTAAACAACCGCTAGTTTAAGTATTTAAACTCGCGAGACCAACTAGTAAATCTCAGGACAATTTTGTGTTTTGTTTACTTAGAAAAATGTTTGAATGTTCGTCTTAACAGGAAAACAAACACTTAAAAATCGAAACGTTTTCAAATAATACAGGAAAAAACTAGTTCGAATCGCCTCGAAGTAGCAGTTTCTCAAGCAAGTATTCAAATTAAACTAAAGAAAATTGCTGGAAAGTAAATTGCATTGAATGTAAAACAATTACAAATAGATGGTTCACAAAACATACATTTCTTCTTAGGTATTCCTTTCGTTCGAACGCTGAGTACTTAGAATTTTAGAGAAAGTTTTATGTAAAATTTTGTGACCTTTGTTCTGAATGAAAAACTGCTATATATACTATAACGAAGTGGTAACTGCTTCTTGATCATCTAGACGGTCTTCGATTTGTCACGTCGACCCACGTTCTCCACTTTCACTCTTCATTCCTTCAGCGCGCGCCAATGCTTATTGGGCCGTTGTTGTTTCTTTTTTGGGCCTGGCCCAACTTGCCCTCCGACTCGATTCTATGCTTTCGACAGGTTCCTGACAAAACCAAAACCAAATGTGCCTCCCAAAGCCTTCGAAGCGCTCCTTTGCTTCGATATGATTAAACCTCGACACAGGATTTGAAAGTTTTATTTTGACAATATAACCTTCAAATAAATGTTGGACCCACCAATTATATTTAATTGATAAATACCAAATTTATATCCAACAAATTGCCCCCCAAAAATGCCATTTTCGACTGTGTCTATCGAAGGAGGAAGTGGCATTTTTGAAAGTGTTAATGGATATCTTTCTTTTTCACTTATCTCTCCTATCGTTTAGGCTGACATCCAAAATTTTGGATTGGCTCCAAAATTTGTTTCTTTTCCACTTATCAAGGGATTTGGACACTTGTCAACACAGGAAGTTGAAGAAGTTGTTATTTTCCCTTTTTTGGATTATTTTAATCCTCAAGTCACACGCCTCTATAAATAGGCGAATCTTCTCACCATTGCACTTTTTCCAAACTCGCTTCTTTCAACTGTTCATCTTTCTCTTCAATTTCTGAGATTTCCTTCTTGAATCTTTGCTTCCAAACGTTTTCAACTTCTGAAACTTTGTTCATCACCAAATCATCAACTTCTCCCTTTCTCGGATTCTTTCTCAACTGCTCCAAATAACCCGCAATTCCCAATCTCAACCTTAACCATCGTTTTCTGTCAAATTCTTGAATCTTCAACAATGGCGTCAAGTTCAAACGTTGGAAAGATACTTCCCTACGCTGGCAAGTGGACCACCACCATGCTTTCTTCTTACGAAGAGGATGTTGTTCCAGAACCTTCGCTGCGAACTGACTTGCAGAAGATTTGGGAGAGCCAGGTAATTTTCCCTTATTCCATTGATAACCTGGTACATGCATTTGGAGGTCCTAAACCAAGTGACAAGAGCCGGAACTCCAAAACCATATCTATTTTCCCTGTCTACAAACCTTGTGCTCCTAGGGTTTTTATTAGTGAACCCTATAACTTTAGTTATATTAAGGCTCCTAATAGGGTCTTTCGATCAGCTCCCTCTTTGAATGACCAATACCTTGGCTGGTTAGATAGGGTACAACGTGATAAGGCTGATATCTGGCAAGCTTGTGGTATTTATGACCTTATTCAACTTTCTAGGACAGGCCTTAAATACCAGCAAGAGATGATTATTGCTGCTCTACATTTCTTTGAGTCTTCCACCAACACTTTCCACTTCGAATGTGGCATGATGACTCCTACACTGCTGGATGTTGCTGCCATTGCTGGCCTATCACCTCTTGGTGACACTTATGATCCCTTTAAAGCTTCCGACACCATCAAATTTGATTTTCGAAACAAGTCTTATTCCAAATACATTGTTGAAAATCGAAAGACTGATGATGAAGTGAGTGATGAAGAGCATGTTGCTTTTCTGACCCTCTGGCTGTCTCAGTACGTCTTCTGCACTCAATCCCTCCAAGTGGCCAAAAAGTTTATCCCTATGGCCATTCAACTACATGAATGTCAGCAATTCAATTTTGCTCGACTCATTCTTGGCTGTCTTTATGAGTCTATGAGGGATGCTTGTGATCACCTTAAGAAAACAGGCGATGGATCTACCTTTTTAGGTGCTGGCCCCTTCTGGTTGCTGAAATTGTGGTTAAATGCCACATTCCATGCTGAACTTGACCTTTTCTTACCTGAGCCATATTATGAGGAATCACGAACGCGCCAAATCGAAGGCACAAGGCTGGCAAGAATGGTCCCTAGGGAAAGAGGCCTTAACTATGATGTGGCCTTCCAACAATACTTTAATGTTTTTCTCAGCCTGAAGAAATTCAAGCCTAGCTTTGCTCCTTTCGTGGATAGGCCACTTGGCCCTCCTTGGTTTACTCAAGAATTTCCTTCTCCACCAGAGTTTGAAGCAGTGACCAATAATATTTGGAGTGCTTACCTGATGCCTACAGTTTTGTCCTGTCGAATTGGGTTGACCTCTGGAGATTTTGGGCTGGTTGGTTATTTCCCAAACCTGGTGTCTCGCCAATTTGGCTTAACTCAAATACTCCCAAAGAGCATATATTCGGAGGAAGGGGAAATTTGCTTAGGCAGATGTGGCATGACGGAGCCACAATTCCGTTCATTTTTGAACCACTTCAACAAACCTTCTTATGAGCTTACTCCATTCGACTTTGCTCCTTCCCATGCCTGCACCAGGGAATTCTTCACATGGTGGTCTCGACACTACGAGGGACGCCTGGTCAATAGGGCTGCCTTGCTTACTGCTATCTCTGATGGGTTTGACTCATCTATTTTAAACAAGATCAAGTCAAAGTTGAACACCAGAGGTACCCCTTTTTGCTTCGACTTTTGTTTACATAATTTTACCTTGCGTACTTTTCTCTTATGTGTACCTCTTTAATGCAGGGAGTAGTCGAAAGCAGGTTCTAGCAACTCTAACAAACCTCTTCCTTCACCACCAAAGGTTGAATTAAGAGTAAGTATTTACTTTTTATCACTTTTTAAGCTTTCTATGAAACTTTCATATTAACCTTGTTATGCCCTTTTCAGATTACCTCAAGCAAAAGGTCACATTCAGCTGAAGCCCCTTCTGCTTCGAAGAAACAAAGACCTACTCCAGCCGCTTGTTCGAGCGCTCCAGATAAGGTAACTACCTAACCAAAGATTTCTTTCTCCTTTGATTTGCATGCAAACTCATTGAAATGTGGATTGTAGGATACACCTGCCCTTTCGACTATCCCTGAACAAGCGAATACTGCCACCATACAAGATCCTCCCCATAATGATGAACCCACCAAGGACAAGAAGAAGAAAAAGGAGAAAAAGAAGGATCAACAATCTAGCCAAATGGCTACTCCTGAACACAAGTCCTCTGAAATTGAGGCACAACCAAGCACCCTTGTGCCTCCTGAGAATCCTCCTCCAGAACAAACAGAGAAGAAGAAAAAGAAAAAGAAGAAGCACAGAAAGTCTCCTGTTTCAACTACTGTTGCCGAGACTCATGCTGTTACAACAAAAACACCTTCAGTGCTTGAAGCTGCTGTTGACAATCAAGCCCAAGTAAGCCATCTTTCATCTTCTTTAGCTTTTAGACTTGTTATTTATCTTATGATGTTATTTATCTTAGGACTTTACTTATTTCAGCCACAAGGTTCTCCACAAGCTATCCCTCAGGATAATCATTCTCCCAGCAAAGTAGCTGAAGAAGTGATCGAAGGACCAACTGGTGTGCAGCAGGAAACTGTGCTAGAAAAAGCTCCATCTCCTCAAGCGGTCGAAACCGCTATCCTTAATGAGACATCATCACCTAAAGCCATTGGCTCACCACACCACGGCGCAGAGGATAATACTCTTAAGCCTAACAATGAAGAAGTTAAAGATGATCAGGGCCCAACACAAGAGAACCCTTTATCAAATCCAGTTCAGGTGTCGACTGCCAATGATCCTCCAACCAACGTTCAAGCTGATCATGTTGCCGACCCTTCCACTGAGCAGAGGCCATCATTTGATGGTGAGCATTCTACTACCAATCAACCCCAACCAAGTGGGCCAAGCCATGATTCTGGCTCGATGAATGCTGATACCTTCGACTCTGATGATAGCGATTCTCATACTGGTGATTCGCTTGGTGAAGAAGGAACCTCTGTTTCGAAGCCGCATCATACTGTTGTCTTGCCAGCTGAACTTGCTAAAGAATTTGTTGGATATTTGTGTGTTGGCCTCATTTTGCTAAAACAAATATACAAGCAAGATGTTGGACCAAATGTTTCAACATGTTGGGCACAAAAGATGTTGGACCAAATGTTGTAACATGTTTGGGTACGACAGTCAGATTGCCCAAATCTCGCGCATTTATTACACGTATCTGCTATATATGGAAATCCACTCTACAAACGTGTATATCAAGATTTGATCTGATCAAGACGTTATCAGTGAAGATATGTTCTTATCAAGACTTAATGGAATGATTCAACACATTGTTTATTTCCTAAAGAGGATCAACTATTTTAGGAAAGTTTTTATTAAGGTCTGATTTGCTTAGCTGGACGTGACTCAAAGACCAGCTGTGTTCTGAAGCTTATCTTGGAAGATCAGGAGCGTGCTAGCTCTGTCTATATAAAGAAGACTCAAGACCAAGATTTTAGAAACCGAAACCATTGTTTATCAAAGATGTAGTCTTTAGGGTTTCGTGTCTTTAAGCCACTCTCTAGGAGAGTTGGTGTAAGTGAACCACTCGGGTTGTGAGATGGTCACTATGTCCTCACTCAGAAACCTTTAGGTAATGAGTAGAGTATTGTAATATCTCCGAAGCTTTTAAGCAAGGAGATAATGTTTGTGAGCCTCTCACGTATTGATTTGATACTTGAGTAGGACTGTGTTTTATTGAGTTGTAATGTTTTAAGGTTACTCCTAAGCTTTGAAGTACGGAGTTAACTGTGTGTGATTTACTCGAAGCTTTTAAGCAAGAGTAAAATATGTCACGGTGATTGTCGCCACATTTTATTCAACGTTATATGAACAACACAGGTTGTGTTGGCTGTGTGGAAGTGAGATGGGATCTCATGTCTAGGAGTTCCTAGGCAGAAGTTGCATGAGTAGTGTCGAGGTCATAAGGCGTAAACCTAGGATTTGCTGGAGGTCTTAGTGTAAGACGTAAACCGAGGGTTTGCTGGAGGTCTTAGTGTAAGACGTAAATTCAAAGGGTTTGCTGGAGGTCTTAGAGACTAGAGCTATTAGTGGATTTCCTTCCTGGATTGGTATCCCCCAGAGTAGGCAGTTTGGCTGAACTGGGTTAACAATTTCATGTGCAGTTTATTTACTTGTTGATTTTATTATGTTTCGTAAGATGTTCCAACATTAAGTATGACATTCTCTTTAAGTTGAATGTTGGAACATCTGATCAAACATTATTCCTCAGTATCTGTTTTAATGTTATATGCCTTGCCGTGTTATTCATGTCAGACCAGATGTCTCGACATTCTATACAACATCTGGTTCTGCTATACCAGAATTTCAATTGGTATCAGAGCAGGCATCCTGTTCTGTTTTCTGGATGAGATCTTAGGGAAGATACTTTCTGGTTATGGGCAAGTAAGGAATACTGAAAATTTGTTTGAACTTGGAGAAGTTCACATTGATTGAATGGTCCCTAGAAGTGGAGGATGGACTATTCATGATAGGGTGTGTATTAGACCTATCTTTTGTTGTTCAGGCGTGTAGATCTTGTGATGAGGTGCTGTATGGTTTGAATTATTTTCAAACATGTGTTATTGTAGTGTGCTTGAAGTTTGTTGAGGAGTTTTGTGGTTTGAATTCCGCTGCATATATATCTGATGGAAAACGCCTGGTGGTTTTGTTTGTTGAGGATGCACCACTCTGTTCTATGATGTAAGCCCTGGTGTGGTGATGCTCGAGGAGAGTTTGTTTAATTAACTTGTTAGAGATGACAAAGATACTTGGGGGTGATCTTTAGGGCACTCATAAAGGCACTCATGTATGAGTTTGTTGAAAAGGGATCTGAAGAAAGTTATGAGCAATTTATTTTTGCTTCCAACTCTAAAAAGCTAACCTCCATTGGCTTTGATAAAGGATTTCTTGATGTGTTCCGTTAAACAGGAACTGATGTCTTACCAGATGTTGGAACATCTGACGGAACATCTGACGAGCAGATTCTGCAGAATCTTGTTGGATGACAGTAGGGCATGACAGATGCTTGGGTGCTAAACAAGTGTGTGTTGGTTACATATGTTTGGAACCTTCTCCTGACCTGGAAGAGGAGGCATCTGTGTCTGAGATGGTTTCTACGCTAGAAACATGTCTTAGATAAGTTTGTTGGGACACGATCAACATATGGTTGACCTCTCGGGTTAGTTCATGTCTGATCCAAGTAAGTGGTAGTTGAAGTTGTGTGCAGTGTTGATGTGTTATATGATGTTTTAACCATGCATGTTATATTCTTGTGATAATATCTAGTTGTATGAATGCATGATTAAACAAGGAGGATTTATTTTTTTTGGACCAAAGGATTATGGTTCTCTGGTATTTTTGGTGAAGTTAATTCTTTACCGTGCGTTAAAGATATCTTTTGAATTAAGATTGACAAAGTTTTTACTTCCCTTCAAGATGTGTGTTTGTGTTGAAGTGAAAGGAAGTATATGTTGCATCCCTCTCTCCATTGTCTGGTGCACACTAATCAAGGGAAATCCATCTGATGTATTTAATGCGTCCACTAAGGTCACAAGTGAGTTTGTTGATAAGTCTCTCAAAGGATCTGTCTTTGAAAATGATGTTGTGTCGAATGTTGGTACATCTTTGGCACCTAAGACTGATGTTGTGCTAAGTACTGTCACATCTGTGGTACCTGATATTATGTTGGATCAAAGTGTTCCAGATACCTGTTAGAGGGAATCTCCTCTATAGGTTCAGAAGAATGGCATCAAACATCTCAAAGTAGGACAAGGGGTTGGAACATTAGAAGAAGTTTTTGAGATGTAAATTATGCACGTCCCTGCATGTGTGATTTGATATTGAAGGTTGATCAACTACTGATGGTTGATTCTCCTGTGTCCCCTTGCAAGAGTTATGGACTACTATGGTATCTTCAGACCATAGTTCAGGATGAAACCGATGGGATTGAGATTGATGTCAAAATTAATGGTGAAACATCTTCTCCAACATCTTCTCCTTCAGTCAAGGAAGCTGGTTCTACTCAGGGTGGAGTACAAGGTCAAGCAACTGACCTAATCTGGAATGATTTTTTTTGTAAGAATAACTGTCATGAGTGGATGTTATCTGTTGGTGCCATATATGTGCAGAAGAATGATGTCAGATCTAATGTCCTACCTTGTGTGAGAAGGTGTTTTGAAAAACCTGGATGATCTGCATTGATGGTACTCTATTGGGAGCTTCTTGAAGGATGTCTATGCACAATGAGTCCTTTTGAATGGTGATTTATGAATCAATGTAATTGGGTTCCAAAATCAGAAGCTGGTGTCCCAAATGATGTTGTAACATCATATTTATTGATGGCTGTTCTGTGGAAGGTGCTTGAGACTTTGCATGGGAGTGCTCAAGCTGTGTGGTCAGAAGACGTGTTTCTGACTATGTGAATCAGAATGTGGAGGTTCTGATCTTGTTTTAATAGTATGCTCTAGCAATGCATGACTGTTTATTCCACTAGTATCAACAACTACTAGTGAATGTAAGGGCAGAAGAATATTGTCAAATATTGAGGTTTGATAATTGTCTTTGGTTTTCTTCTGTTGCAAGTCACTCTAGAAAAGGGTTGATAATCAGGATCTTAGTCAAGCTTTTAAGCAAACTAAGATGTTTTGGACTTTGTGAGTGACTTTACACCTTGTATGCCTGACATCCTGTCTATTCAAAAGGTCATGATACATAGTGTGGTTCTGCTAGGACATTGATCAGATGTGTCCTTGTTAACTGAAGAGGTCAGAATGCTTGAATCTATTCTCAAGAAGTGAGAATATCTACTCAGAATCGACTCTACTGAAGGAGTTGGTGTTGCCCTTCAACATGAAAGCATGAAGTTTTTCACATGTTTTCATTTAGTGCTCGAGTTTTCATCTTCAGCTGGAGCCCTGATTATCTATGACAGGTAGAGTCATGTGTTTTTCTGTGGATTGCATTGGTACATATATATTGCCTAGAGTGTTGTACAAGCTTGTGGAGATCTTATGCCTCATATGAGAATATGATGTCAGACAACATGATGTGACATTATGAAATTATTAACAAGACATGGTTGATTCTAATCATGTAAAGCTGAATAATTATATCAGTTATCCACATATCTCTTGAGTGATTAAATGGTTGAGTCTGGGAGAATTTATTTTTCTCTACAGATTTTTTGGAAGGACTTTCCAAGAGTCTTCATTATTGAGAGATGTCACAAATGTGATATTCATATGTCTTGGTGTGTGTCACTAAGTCTAAGTGAAAGGAGAACACTTCGAATCAAGTGGAAGACAGTATGTTTGAAGATGTGTTGATCAATGCAAGTAAAAGAAGACAATGTCTGACTGAATGTTAGAACATTATTCGAGACATGTTTCCTGTAAAGATCAACAAGGAAGTGAAATGGACAGTTTGATCAACCACGTGTCAGAAGGGAATGCATAAAAGGTCTACTTTGAATCCATCTGAATCTACTTCTATTTTGCTTAGTCAACAAAATGTGCATCATCTAGGAAACCTATTTCTAAATCCATTATCCAGGTTAATCTTATCTCTCAAAAAGTCCTAGAAAAGTCTATCTATGTTTGTTGATGATGTTAATAAACCTACCAAACTCGTTTTGATAATCTCATTGATTCAGTTGTCACCCCTAATGTTGAATTAAATGTTGTTACCTCTGTTAAAGGTTTTTGTCAGTTCAAATGTTGTGGGTAGTGTTGAAACATCTGTGAGATCTGTCTCTGAAATTGTAATTCTAGATAAACCAAGATCTCTTAAAACCATAGGTCAGTCTAGTATGAATGTTGTGGTTGTTGATGACATTTTTTTTGAAATTTTTTCATGTGTCATCTTTCAAAGTTGTTGATTCTGTCACTTTGTTATTCCCCACTAAAGTTGTGGTTGTGTCCCCCAAAGAAACCTCACCTGAGTCTGATGTCACATTAGATGTTGAAACATCTTGGACCAACCTGATAGTGTTGTTGAAACCTGTTCTACAATTCCCCAAACTGATGTTAATATGGCTCTGAGAGTCTTAAACCAGATGGTGGTTTGGAGTATTGAAGTTTAGACTGTGGTGGAAGAAACTGATCTTGATGATCTTCCATGAGACCAAGCTATTGCTCAAAGTATGACTGAAAGAGAACTGGTCATGCTATGACAGTTTGTGTGGATGTGCATTCTGTTGAGAAGTACTATATGTGTTCAGATGTGTTGTAATCAGATGTGATAATGCTCAGATATGTGATACTTAAATGTGATTACTACTACTATGTGTGATAGTTTCAGATCTGCTTCTGAAACTCTAGCTTTATGTTCTCATGAAATATGTTATGCTATGATGTCATCCATGATGTCTACACATCCTGATCTGATTTTTGAGAATTTATTTTTCTCTGATGTGTGAGAATTCATTTTCCTCTGTATATGGGAGTTTATTTCTCCCTTTGTGCTTTAAAGGAGAAAGAAGCTATGAGAAGTATTACTAGTTCCTGACATTATTATCTCTGCTGGTGTGAATGTTGTTGATTCCACAAACACAATTATAGATGTTCTTGTTGCTGATGTATCTCAGACAAAAGATGCTATTGGTTCTGTTGTTGATAAATCAAAACAAACTGTTCCTGAAAAGGATGTTGTGACAGACGTTGACACATCTGTGGACCAACCTAAGGCTGATGTTACTATTGTCCAGAAACCTGTTCAAGAAACTGCTGTGGTGAAAGATGTTGGGACATCTGTTGACCCATCTGACTCATCTGATGAAGAAACAGGGTCTGATGAAGAGAATTCTACTGAGGTTGAAGAAGGGTCTCTCAGTCTAAAGAAAGTCATCAAACTGTGCCACTTAATGAAGAAGTGGTTGATTCTGAAAAGAATATGTATGAGGTTAATGTGCTTGCTAGTAAGAAGAAACAGAGTCTGAAAAGAAAGGAAGCATCTTCAAGTGACTCTAAGTATGATGTTGAGGAGGATGTGCCAGACATCACACCGTTTGCCTCAAAGAAAAAGTATGGTGGGAAAAAGATCCCTCATAATGTGCTTGTTGCTCTCTGTGACAATGTTTCCTTTCATCGTGCTTCCTTTGCACAAAGATGGGATCATGTGTACAAGGGGAGTTTTTGTTAGATGGATTCTCCATGCCCTGATTGGAAGACCACATGCTTTGATACCATGCTGGAAGAACCTGTGCTAGAAGCTGTGCTACCATATGTTGCAACATCTTTGCTAACATGTGACATATTTTGTGATTGCTCCTATTCGCTCTGATACCACGCTAGATAAACATGTTGAAACATCTTTTCTAACATGTGCTATGTGTTGTGCTATCATGTGTTGAAACATCTTTGTTGTCAATGCTCTGATACCATACCGGAGGAACCTGTGCTATCTGATGTGCTACTAGATGGTGAAACATCTTGGTCATCATGTTGAAAATTTTGTGCTGATGAAATGTGATCTGTTTTAGGCTATTTGATGATGACTCCACTGCTGATTTATATCTGATGAGGTATGTATCCCATGGTGTTGTCTTCGTTTGTAGTAGCTCTGTGCACTATGTTCTTGGATATCTCTACTATTGTACTCTTTGATTAATGCATGAAGACCCTATTTTGTCTAAACTTCTGACTAAAAAGGGAAGTAGTTTAGTAGCTGGTAGGCACGATATGTTTTGCTGCTAATGTCTGTTGTGCTACCTGATGTTGAAACATATGCATGATCTTTTAGTGGTTGGATGTGTTCTACTATATGATGTGGTGTCGGATGCTTAGACATCTGCTAATCTGAGTGGTGTAGTATTGAATCTGTGCTGCTGTATGCTTATGTGCTGATATGGATGATAAGATTGAGGGGGAGTATGAATTATTTTCTGATAAGCATGTGTCAATGTATTTGGAGGGAGTGAAATTAATTTTTGCTCTGATTCTGATTTTGAGGGGAAGTAGCATAATGCAGTAAGTAGTTACTATTCTATTGTGCAAAGCTCTATTTGTTTGCTCTGGATGATGTCCTGCCATATGTTGGAACATCTTGGATGCATGAGAACTTATTTTTCTCAGCTATGAGAGAATTTACTCTTCCCAACTGCTACTTTGTGGTTTGCTTAAGGAGTTGTGATCTGTGATGTGTTTTGTGTGCGGTAGCAGTATGTGATGTATGGTATCTGATGATTATATGATGTGGAGCATAATGTGGAGGACATTTGTATTTTTTGTTGGTACGTGATGTAATGCTTCTGCTATTTCAAGACTATGGATTTGTTATGCTCTGATATTCTGCACTATGGATTTCTGTGATGTTCATTACTATTGCTCTTAATGCATGAAGTTTTTGTTTGGCATATTTTGTGGCTAAAAAGGGGGAGTAGTATGTTTGTGTTTGTCTGCTACTTTATAATGTTGTATCTGATGTTGTGACATGCTAGTCTAGCCTGTCTATGAAGAAGTAGTAGTGTGTGCAGTGACATGCATGAATTCAGGGGGAGTAAGAACCAGTTTTTCTGATGGCCTGATGAGATGCATGAGCTAATGTATGCAGGGGGAGCAAAAATATGTTTTTTTTCTGATCTGATATTAAGGGGGAGTAATGCAATATCAAGTTCTTTGCCTATGTGTGCTTAATGTATGGATGTTATGATGCGCTACAAAATGTTGAAACATCTTGATGCTGATGTGGGAATTTATTTTTCCCAAGTGTGCTTGTGAGAGTTTATTTCTCTCTACTGAAGGATGAAGCTAAGTATGTTATGATTCCGCTGCTGTGTATGCCTCTGATGGTTTATGGTAAAGTTTATTTCTTTACCCTGTGCGTTATTTTCATTTGAGGAATTCTTTTGGAAGTAACATAGAAGATGTTCTACCTACCTTCATATTTGTGTGTTCACGTTGACTTGAAGGATTGTATGGTTTTTAAATCTCTCTATGATAATTAATGGGCTGAAGTTGTTTTAGCCAAAAATTGCCAAAGGGGGAGATTGTTGGATATTTGTGTGTTGGCCTCATTTTGCTAAAACAAATATACAAGCAAGATGTTGGACCAAATGTTTCAACATGTTGGGCACAAAAGATGTTGGACCAAATGTTGTAACATGTTTGGGTACGACAGTCAGATTGCCCAAATCTCGCGCATTTATTACACGTATCTGCTATATATGGAAATCCACTCTACAAACGTGTATATCAAGATTTGATCTGATCAAGACGTTATCAGTGAAGATATGTTCTTATCAAGACTTAATGGAATGATTCAACACATTGTTTATTTCCTAAAGAGGATCAACTATTTTAGGAAAGTTTTTATTAAGGTCTGATTTGCTTAGCTGGACGTGACTCAAAGACCAGCTGTGTTCTGAAGCTTATCTTGGAAGATCAGGAGCGTGCTAGCTCTGTCTATATAAAGAAGACTCAAGACCAAGATTTTAGAAACCGAAACCATTGTTTATCAAAGATGTAGTCTTTAGGGTTTCGTGTCTTTAAGCCACTCTCTAGGAGAGTTGGTGTAAGTGAACCACTCGGGTTGTGAGATGGTCACTATGTCCTCACTCAGAAACCTTTAGGTAATGAGTAGAGTATTGTAATATCTCCGAAGCTTTTAAGCAAGGAGATAATGTTTGTGAGCCTCTCACGTATTGATTTGATACTTGAGTAGGACTGTGTTTTATTGAGTTGTAATGTTTTAAGGTTACTCCTAAGCTTTGAAGTACGGAGTTAACTGTGTGTGATTTACTCGAAGCTTTTAAGCAAGAGTAAAATATGTCACGGTGATTGTCGCCACATTTTATTCAACGTTATATGAACAACACAGGTTGTGTTGGCTGTGTGGAAGTGAGATGGGATCTCATGTCTAGGAGTTCCTAGGCAGAAGTTGCATGAGTAGTGTCGAGGTCATAAGGCGTAAACCTAGGATTTGCTGGAGGTCTTAGTGTAAGACGTAAACCGAGGGTTTGCTGGAGGTCTTAGTGTAAGACGTAAATTCAAAGGGTTTGCTGGAGGTCTTAGAGACTAGAGCTATTAGTGGATTTCCTTCCTGGATTGGTATCCCCCAGAGTAGGCAGTTTGGCTGAACTGGGTTAACAATTTCATGTGCAGTTTATTTACTTGTTGATTTTATTATGTTTCGTAAGATGTTCCAACATTAAGTATGACATTCTCTTTAAGTTGAATGTTGGAACATCTGATCAAACATTATTCCTCAGTATCTGTTTTAATGTTATATGCCTTGCCGTGTTATTCATGTCAGACCAGATGTCTCGACATTCTATACAACATCTGGTTCTGCTATACCAGAATTTCAGAATTGAAAGATTTAACTCCAGCAGATGCACTCAACAAACTTCTGTCAAGCCATGGCACCTCTAGTTCCGCTGCTGAAGACACAGAAGGCCAGGAAGATTTGCTCGAGCAAGAACAGTTTGGGCATGAAATCAGGTTTAGGCGAGAAATTCTTGATGGGGACATGCTGGGCTTGCTTGAACGTGACTCTTCCATATACTACAACATTAAAGCCCTTTTCCATAAACTCCAGAGTCCAATGACTAATGAAGCAATGTTCCTCTTGGTTACTTAAGCTGAAACCTTCTTAGAACAATTTGTTAGCCAAACCCAACTCTTGGCCAGAACCAACGAACTTCTAACATATCTGCTTGCTGCACAGCAGCGCCATTTCGAGCAGGCCTCTAGTTGCAATGCAGAAGTCACAAGGATTAAAGCCGCTTCTACTGAGGCTCTTGAACAGCTCGTAACCTGTGAGAACAATATTGCTCAATGGCAATCTGAGATTGAAGCATTACAAGAGAAGATTCGACAAGAAGAAACCAAGATGGAGAAACTAGCTGCAGTGGCCATCGAAGCACAAAGGGCCAAGCTTGATGAGCTAGCACACGAGGGCATCCAACATTACAGTGATGGTTTGGCTGTCCAGAAGCGGGTTGAGCGCCTTACCAGTGATAAAGAGATGCTGCAGCGTAAGTTGGTTTCCATTCGAAACCAGTATTATCAATTCCAAGCAGCCAATCGAAAGCCCCCTTCGCCGTCACAACAGCAACCTTAGGACTTTGTAATTTTCCAATTTTAACTTTTTGATGCTTCGACTGTGAATCTTTTAACACTGGGTATTGTCGAACAATTTCAGGCATGCTCTTTAAATGTATGCCTACTTTTGGTTTTTAACGCTGCATGTTTATATTTTGGCCAAGTATTTTCTTCTCATGTTCTGTCGTTATTCACTTTCCCTCCTTTTGGTTGTTATCCCAAATCTAATTAATGTCATTTTGTAAGGAATAAAGCAAACATGTTTCCAAAGCAGTCAACATAATTGATTACACAACTTTGGGCATTTATTAAAACAACACTTCCCTATGAAACTGACCATGGTTGGTTGTAACCACACGAGCATTAAACGCCCACTGAACTCTTCTATAAATAACTGCGCTTAAGGCTCTTTTCCTCATCACCCTTCACATATCAACGTATCAATACCTCTCTGAGAAAGAATGGATAACCAGAAAAACCCGTCTTCTTCCACCCAAGATTCAAGCATTCAACGTCCTCTTGGTAGGGGAAGAACCAAGAAACCAGCTTTCAAGCCTCCACGCACCAAAATTCTTCGCCCTCGGAGGGCAAAAAATAAGGAGATAGAAACTATTATTCTATCTTCTGACTCTTCAAGCTCCAGCTCAAATGATGAAGATGAAGATTACCTTGAGTTCCTCAGCACCTTGGAGCCTGACGAAGAGTACCCAGGAACTCCTTCTTCTGAGGGAGAAGACTCTCAAGTTTCAGAACTCTCCAGTTCTGATTCGAAGGATAGAGGAGCTCCAGTTCAGGGTAAACCCTAAGTGGTTACCCTTCAACATTCAACCATTTCTTGTACTTTCTTGAAAATTCTTGAATGATTGGTTGTAATGTTGAATCTAATGAATAAAAATTTATTTTTTCTTGGCAATTTCTTTTACCATTTTCGCAATCTTTGGAATCCTTGCGTTATTCATTTTTTATGCATATTTCTTGCAACATTGGCTTATATTTCTTCAAATATTTGCCATTCATGTTACCTGAACGTTTCTCAGGAGTTAATTCTTCAATCTCGTAAGCCCCATTTGATAATACTTGGGAAATTTTAAATGGCCCTTCCCAATTAGGTGACCATTTCCCAAAGACTCGATCTCTTCTATCCATGGGAAGAATAACTTTCCAAACTAAATCTCCTAAGTCGAAGGTTTTAGACTTAACCTTTTTATTGTATGCTTTAGCAATTCTTTCCTTTTGTCGAATTAAAGCATCCAACGCTTGCAACCTCTCCTCATCCACATCTATTAACCCATCTAACATTAAATTCCAATAATGGTAAGGAGGTAATTCTAGTTGCCTTTGCACTCGAATTGATTGCATCATTATTTCAACAGGCAACACAGCATCATGACCATACGTTAGTCGAAAAGGTGTCGAATCTGTTGATTCCTTAGGAGAATTTCTACATGCCCATAGGACTTGATCTAAAGTCTTAAGCCAATTCTTTGGCTTTTGAGCCACGTGTCTTTTAATTAAACCAATTATGACCTTATTAGCTGCTTCAACTTGTCCGTTTGCTTGAGCATAATAAGGCGTCGAAGTTATTAACTTAAAGCCTGATTGCTCAGCAAAATCTTGCATTTTTCGACCAACAAACACTGTTCCTTGGTCTGTAGTGATCGTTTCAGGAAGCCCAAACCTATAAATAATATGGTTTTGCACAAAGTTGATCACAGCTTCTTGATCCACATTCGTTAGGGCTATAGCCTCTATCCATTTGGTGAAATAGTCAATTCCAACCAATATGTAACGTTGATTTTTCGATGAAGCTGGCCTAATTTCACCAATTAAATATAAGGCCCAGCCTCTAAAAGGCCAAGGTTTGACAATCGAGTGCAACTCACTCGCTGGAACATGCTGTGTCCCTGCATGTTTTTGACACTCTTGACACCCTTTTGCATATTCTATGCAATCCTTAAGCATAGAGGGCCAATATAACCTTTGTCGAAACAAAAGCCATTTCATTTTGTGGCCTGCTTGATGAGCACCACAAGCTCCACTGTGAGCATTAGAAATTGCTACATATGCTTCGTTCTCACTAAGGCATTTCAATAACACTCCTTCAGGTGTTTTCTTGAATAACTCATTCCCCATGATTGTGTAACTTAAGGCTCTATACTTAACCTTTCTTTCAGTTATACCTGCTGGATTTTCTAGGTAATTGACAATGGGTTGTCTCCAATCACTGTCAGTCAAATTATCAATGACGAAGATTTCTGTCATCACCTCATCGAAGTGTGTATCTACCATTTCATAATTGGTTTCGACACTTTGTTCATTTGCCCCCAGCTGATGAGGCATTGCTTCACATGTGATTAGCTTTTCTTTGATTTCAACCAATTCTTCTAATTTCTCTTTTGTTAACTTGTAACCAGAAGCAATTTGAGCTAAATCATTTGCCTCCTGGTTCTCGATCCGAGGCACATGTTGAATATCACATGAATCGAAACGTTTTAGTAAAGAGAAGGCAATAATAAAGTATTTCATCAAACGCTCTTGAATACACTTGTACTCCTTTGTTAATTGCTTTATTATTAACTCAGAGTCTCCTCTGATTTTAACGTGCTTTGCCCCCAGGTCTAAAAGAATCTTTAGGCCTGCAATTAAAGCCTCGTACTCAGCTTCATTATTGGAGCAAGTTCCATTAATCTTATACTTAAACTTTGTTGGAATCCTTAAAGGAGAGATGATTAAGATTCTAATTCCTGTACTATGTTTATGTCTCGAGCCATCAAAGTATAACATCCAAGGCTCAGATTCTACATATGTTATCGAAACTTCGGCCACTGAATGATCAGCGAGGAAATCAGCCACTATCTGGCCTTTGACAGCCCTCAAAGGCTGATAAGTTAATGAATATTCAGTTAAAGCTAAAGCCCACTTCCCAATTCGACTATGCAAAATTGGTTTTAATAACATATGCTTAATGATATCAAAGTGAGAATAGACATAAACATTAACTGGCTTGATATATTGCTTAAGTTTAGTACAAGAGAAATACAAACACAGACAAAGTTTTTCAATTGAGCTATATCTAGTTTCAGCATCATTTAAAATTCTACTTAGATAGTAAATAGCTTTTTCTATGCCATTTTCATCCTCTTGTGCGAGCATACTTCCAATAGTCGAATCTGATGCTGCAATATACAACTTCATTGCTTTATTTCGAATGGGAGGCATTAAAGTTGGAGGTTTCGACAAATATGCCTTAATCTCATCAAATGCCTTTTGTTGTTCTGTTCCCCATTCTAATACATCATCTTTCTTGAGCCTTAGCAATGGAGAAAACGGTTGAGCTTTACCACTTAGGTTTGATATAAACCTTCTCAAGAAATTGATCTTTCCTAGCAAGGATTGAAGCTGTTTCTTCGTTCCTGGAGGCTTTGTCTCCATGATAGCCTTTGTCTTGTTTTGGTTAATTTCTATGCCCTTTTTATGCACAACAAAGCCAAGGAAATCTCCTGTATGTACACAAAAAACACATTTTAGTGGATTCATTTTTAATCCATATTTTCTCATTCTTTCGAATGATTTTCTAAGATGCTCTATGTGTTCATCCTCAGAAGAGGATTTCACAACAATGTCATCAATATAGACTTGCATGAATATTTCGATAAAATCATGAAAAATCAAGTTCATGGCTCTTTGGTATGTTGCTCCAGCATTTTTCAAACCAAAAGACATTACTACCCACTCATAGGTGCCTAAAGCACCAGGGCAACGAAATGCAGTTTTTGACACATCATCCTCATCAATAAAAATTTGATTATAGCCTGAATAGCCATCTAACATACTTAAATACTCATGTCCTGCTGCCGAATCAACTAGCATTTCTGCTACAGGCATAGAATATTCATCTTTTGGTGTAGCATTATTCAGATCCCTAAAGTCTATACAAACCCTAAGTGATCCATTTTTCTTAATGACAGGAACAATGTTCGCTAACCATTCTACATACCTGGCTGTTCGAATGAACTTGCACTTGAGCAGCCTTTCAATTTCCGCCTTGATCTTTGTCATGATTTCTGGTGCAAACCTCCTTGGAAGCTGCTTCACAGGTTTCTTATCTGGTCGAAGAGGTAGCCTATGCTCTACCAAATTTCTGCTTAGCCCAGGCATTTCATTATAATCCCATGCAAAGCAATCTTTGTAGCTCTTAAGCAATTCAACCATTCTTTCTCTTAAGATTGGATCAATATTGGCGCTAATATAAGTTGGCCTTTTAATAGAGCCATCTCCAATATCAACTTCTTGCAGGGGATCTTGAGCTTGCATTCTCTGAATCGAACTGTGTGGATCTTTTTCAAAACCCAAAGGTTCATCATCATAGATACAATCCAACCTTTGACTTTCGCCATTGTTCTCGTCACTAGCCTTCAAGGCCAGTTTATCTTTAACATTGGCTTCAACAGCCATATCTTCTTGTGAACCCATGGCCTCGAGAGCCATTTTAATTCTATTTTCGGCTGCGTAAGCCGTAATTCGATCCCATGCTGGGGACTTAATCATCATGTTCATTGTAACTAACCCACCCAGAGACTGGTGGGTATGCATCCTCAGACAAGGGCTTATCTATATCTTCCCTTTCCCAACAAAAATCATGGGTTGGATGCAGTTTAACTGAGTGGTATACATTTTTTGACACCACTTCATTTGGATCGAAGGCAGCATCTTGCTCACCACAAGGAGCAATCGAAGCCAGGTTTTTATCAAAGTTCTGCAAAGTCACAGTGCCTGTCTCTGAAATATATGCACTTTGATCTGTTTCCACATTTTCGACCAAACCATCTTCTCTCCAGATGATCAATCTTTGATGCATGGTTGAGGGGACAGCCCCAACACCATGAATCCATTCTCTGCCCAATAGCAAATTGTAATTGGGTTTAGCAGCTATGACCATAAACAAGGTCTTCCGAACAGTGCTACCAACACACACTTCTAATTGCACTGCCCCCTAGAGAATGACCAGTTTTGCCTTCATAGTTGGCCAACACCACATTGTGAGAATGAAGGTCTGTATCATAAAGACCTAATTTCTTCAGCATGAAATGAGGCATGATATTCACCACAGCTCCACCATCAACTAAAACTTTATTTATTCCCACATTATTGACTTTCGCTCTGATGAATAGAGCCTTCAAGTGGTTCTGCATTCCCAAGTCTGGCTTCTCGAAGACAGTTTTTTGTTCTTCGACACAACCATTTTGCATGACATAGTAACACATTGGCTTGTGATCAGCCAAATCAAGGGCCTCGAAGTCCTCTTCTAACTCATTGACTTCTGTAGGCACATCATACTCCAAAGGCAAGATGGACACCACATTAACCATAACGTCGAAATCTGATCCCTCATCCAGGAGATCATCATCCTCCATGTCATCTTCACCTGCTGCCACTTCTTGGGCATTTTCAGCTGTTGGCTCCTCCAATACTATAGAGAGCCTCTCTTTCGCTGGCCTTTTGGCCATTTCAGCTTTCTCAGCTTTCTGGGTTGCAACAGTTTTGCCCCCAGCCTCAGCATCCTTTGCTGCTAACTTCTGTTTCCTCTGAAACCTTCGCCACTAAGTGCGGGTCATAGGATTTTTTCCCTTATAGTTGTTTCTATAAGAGTATTTGTTGACTTCCGTGGCAGCATTCACTGTTTCTTTCCCAGCTACCACTTTTGAACCCTTAGGTTCAGACACAATGTTCACATTGACATTGCTGGAACTTCCATTTTCCATCATTCTTCGATTGAAAGTCACATACTGCCCACTTACCCATTAGTTAATGGGTGCTCTCCCAGATGGTTTGAAAGTGTTCTGGGGGCCTAGCCTTTGCTGGATCGAAAGGCCTTTGGTGATGGGCTTACCCCAATTGGCTCCTCTATAAGGCCAAGCTTTTTGGTTTGGCCTAGCTTTTGGCCATTTTCTCTTGTTTTCAGCATAAGGTACAACATTTTGAAGGCCTGCAGTGGCCTCTTTGTCGCACACGGCACTGCACCTGGGGCAAAGCATCACCTCAGAGTTCTTCAGTTTGCACCTATTTAGGAAGTCCACCAGCTCTTCCTCAGCATTGGGGTACACTTCACGCACCCTCTTTTCATATTCCTCTTCAGGCACATCTTCAATTGGAGCAGCAGCATCTACAACTTCAACCATGTTGCAGTCATAGACTTCGACATAGGTAGCATCAGCAGTTGGCAGTGGGTCTGCATCTACCTTCATTGGAGGCTTTGCCTTATCAGCATATTTCAGCCTTCCTTCACTCAGCGCTTTTTGCACCAAGTCCCTGAAAACCACACATTGATAAGTTTTATGTCCCAAATAATTATGAAACTTACAATAACATCTTTTCTTTCTTTGTTCTATTGGTGGTATTTTCATATCTTTTGGCACAATAATTTGACCATCAGCTACCAATAAATCAAAAATTTCATCACATTTCGTAATGTCGAAGGTATAGGTTTTTGTGACAAACTTATCATTTTTTGGTTCGACTGGATTTTTTCCATTCGACGGCCTTAACAACTTACAAGTGTAAGGAGGCCCGGGCTTTAATTCAGCCACGTTAACATCACTATCTTCGAATTCTAAGTATTCATCACTAATTTCATAATCGATCTCATTATCATAAGAATCGACAAAACTAATTTCTTTCTTTTTCTGAAACTTAGAATTTCTAGCTTTTTCAGCTTTTAACCTTTCGATTTATCTCACTCTGTCAGCTAACTGTGACATGTCTCGAAGGTATTGAGTATCCAATTTCTTTCGAATCGAATAGTCTAAACCACCAGCAGCCATTTCTACTAGCTCATGTTCAGGCACTTGAGTAAAGCACCTAGATTTCAATAAACGAAACCTATTCAAATAATCATCAATTGACTCTTGGTTTTTTCTTTTTACACTGGCTAGCTCTTTCAGGCTTATCTTGGTTTGGCCCATATAAAATTGTTCATGGAAAGTTCTTTCCAATTGGGCCCAACTATGAATCGAATTGGGAGGCAAAGTTGTAAACCAAGTAAAAGCATTCTTGGTAAGCGAATTAGGAAAATACTTCATTCGCAAATTTTCATTGTTTGCCAAATTCCCAGATTCAGCTAAGTACCTAGCAATGTGCTCTACAGTCGACTCACTAGTGTCCCTAGCAAACTTAGTATACTTTGGGACTTTCCAACCTCTTGGTAACTCTGTTTGCAACACATATTCATTGAAGGCAGAAACAAAATTTGGCCTTCGACAACCTGTGTTTAGGCCGTTTTGGGCCAAAATCGTTTCGACCATGTTGGCCAAATTATTCTGGCCAAGTAAGTTATTGTTCTGAACCTCTCGCACTACCTCATCAGGATCTTGGTTCCTCCTAACCATTACCACTGGAGGGTTCTGGTGGACCACTTGAGGATTTGGGTTAAACACTGGAGGATTTTGATTTACCACTTGAGGGGCTTGATTAACCTCATGAGGGTAATAAGTTTCCTCTTGTACAGCTGGTGTAGGTGTTGGGTTTGGAACTGTTTCATTGGCCACATAAGTTGGCCTCTGTTGCACCGGGGTTGCAGACATTGCAGGTAATATCACTTGTGGTGTGACAGGATTTACTCTTGGAGGTGGGGGGGGGGGGGTGTACCAAAGAAATCAGCAATTCGACTCATTTGGAATGCTAACATTTGGTAACTTTCATTGGTGTTCTGAATCAATGGATTGAACACAGTACCAATTTGTTGCGTCAAGAGATTAACCATTTCATGATTACTCTCGTCCATTTGTTGTCTTAGGGACAACACAGACGCAGTAGTCAAGGGTGTGGGAGTCACCCTTGATGAAGTGTACCTATCAGGTTCGAAAACTGGCATCCCAAGGCCAAGTGTAGGGGGAGGCCTATACATGAAATTATGACCTGATGGTGGGTTTGAACGTCCAGGACCAGCAGTCACGGACGGAATTGCCATAGTTGATATTGGCATAGTTGGAATGACATCATGCACATTCGAGATGGCTGGGCTGGAAAAAATTGGAACGTTAATTAATCCAGACGTGTCCAAACTCTGTGGAGGTGGATCGACTCCCCCACTCGAACTTGCTTCACTACTCATTGCGCTAGAATTTTGATTTTTATTAGAGTTAGATCTTTGGGTAGTTTTAACCATAACCTAACCTATCGTCAAGTATAAGCAAGTAACAGACTTCTCATTCCACCACATACAAAATACTTTTAAACAAACACAAAATCAGTCCCACTGGGCGTGCCAATTTGTTTACGTGAAAATTTGGTAAACAACCGCTAGTTTAAGTATTTAAACTCGCGAGACCAACTAGTAAATCTCAGGACAATTTTGTGTTTTGTTTACTTAGAAAAATGTTTGAATGTTCGTCTTAACAGGAAAACAAACACTTAAAAATCGAAACGTTTTCAAATAATACAGGAAAAAACTAGTTCGAATCGCCTCGAAGTAGCAGTTTCTCAAGCAAGTATTCAAATTAAACTAAAGAAAATTGCTGGAAAGTAAATTGCATTGAATGTAAAACAATTACAAATAGATGGTTCACAAAACATACATTTCTTCTCAGGTATTCCTTTCGTTCGAACGCTGAGTACTTAGAATTTCAGAGAAAGTTTTATGTAAAATTTTGTGACCTTTGTTCTGAATGAAAAACTGCTATATATACTATAACGAAGTGGTAACTGCTTCTTGATCATCTAGACGGTCTTCGATTTGCCACGTCGACCCACGTTCTCCACTTTCACTCTTCATTCCTTCAGCGGGCGCCAATGCTTATTGGGCCGTTGTTGTTTCTTTTTTGGGCCTGGCCCAACTTGCCCTCCGACTCGATTCTATGCTTTCGACGGGTTCCTGACAAAACCAAAACCAAATGCGCCTCCCAAAGCCTTCGAAGCGCTCCTTTGCTTCGATATGATTAAACCTCAACACAGAATTTGAAAGTTTTATTTTGACAATATAACCTTCAAATAAATGTTGGACCCACCAATTATATTTAATTGACACTAATATAGAAAAAAAAAATATATTTATATATATATATATATATATCAAACTACCCTACATTAAAGCTTTCATGTAAGTATTATGAGTCAATTTAATTTATATATATATATATATATATATATATATATATATATATATATATATATATATATATATTAAATTAATAAAATAAATTAAATAATTACAAATGGGGGCGAGACTTAACCCTAAAAAGATAACATAAAAAACAAACTACATAATACGGCTTCCCGTGTAAAGTGTCCAATGTAATCCCTCAAAGATTTCTCATTCCTTTGAACTATGATATTGCTGAGATATGTCATTGTTATTGGCTGGCGTTTCCGTAATGAGAAGTGAGAGGAAAATGTTTTGCACAATTTGCTCCATGAGTCGATTGAGTCCGTTGTCCCGTCATAGGTTTTCAACTTTGGTGATTTTTCAAGAGAATTTGCGTGGTGAATGGACTCTTGCCACTTTAGCAAATGCACTTTTTTCTTCTTCCGTCATCATATGGATTGGCCCTACTAATTATGTGTTTACTGGGCCCTACTGCCCTTATATTATGACACATGTTAGCGTTATTCTGATAATTTAAATTTGAAACAGGAGTAAGAAGAATATTTGAAAAAGAAAAAAATTTGGAAGTTAGAGAGATAAAAAAAAATAGAAAGAAAAAAAATAATAAATAACAAAAAAGTAAGAGAGAGAATGAGTGGAAAGAGAAAAAGTAGCAAAAAGTTGAAAAAAGTAAAAAAGAGAAAATTAAAAAAATTAAAAGTAAAAACTAAAATGACTTATTTGTCCTTAAAAACAGTTGATTTTAATTATTTGGGAAAAGGATAGTAGTGTAATTTTATAGGTAATGACAAATCTTGTATTAATTAATGGACAAAACTTATATACATTTTCTTAAATGTAGTTTTTCCTATTCCTCTCACAGAAAAATAGTTATTTATATTTTTTAATTAAAAATAAAATAAAATTGTTTTTAAATAAAAATAACTTCCCCATAAGTTTGGTATATAGAACTGTACATAAGTTTGGTCCTTAATTAATATAAAATAGATAAATGAATGAAAGTTGAATTTTTTTTAACAAGAATATAACTTTTAGATGTAAGGAAATTTGTCACTTCCAATTTTGATATTTTGAGTAAGGTGGGATTAAGATAGTGATCTAGGTAATCTTAGTAGGAAAATTTAAAAAGAATAAACTATAAAATTTACAGTAAAGTTTTATATACATTAATTATTAAAAGTAGAAAGAAAAAAAAAAAACAAATATAAGATATAAACAATGTCTCCTCAATTTAACGAGACGTATTTTATAAAGGATAAAATTATGAAGGATTTAAATTTAAAGTAGATAATAGTAATACTTCAAAATTTAATGTAACAGACTTGAGGCAGACACATTAGTGCCGCCTCCCGCATATGGAAATCGAATCTACAAATTCCCTTAGTCTTAACTGGAAAATATTCTGATACACTTAAAAAATCTCAATTGCTTGAAAATTGAGGGCAAAGAATCATTTATAAGCAACACTCCTCAATAAGACACCTAATAAACATATTCTCAAAGTGGATAATATCTTGAAATATGATAATGTCGAAACTTAATTATATTAACATAAGTAAGTGTTGTTAATCAAAATTCTTAAGCATTAATCATAAACAAATTATTAATAATTAGTGCACGAAATTAAAAGGAAAACAAATCACCAAAAGGAAGGGAAAAGGAAAAACATACAAGAATGGGACAAGGAAGTGCTAGTATTATAAAAAAATAAATAAAAAATGCATGGGTTGGTTAGTTGGCATTTGCCAATAAATCAATAATGGGGTGCATGGCTTTTAAGAAGAACGAATCTCATCTATTACTTTACTACATAAAAATAACAACAAAACATATTAATACTATCAATTCAAATAGTCTATTTAAGAAAACTATACAAAAAGATTATATATTTTAACAATAAGAATAAAATATATCATAGGAATATATAAATAAGAATAAAATAGTCAATTAATTCTATATATAAAAAAAAATAGTCAATCAAAAAAATTATAGAAAAATAAGATAAATATGCATAAAAATAGGAATATAAAAATAGAATATGCATAAAAAAAAACATAAAAATATACATTTTTTTTAAAGTATAAACAATAGAGTCATGTTAAACAGTGTCCCGGGATACTTGTTAAGCATACTTAACAAGTGCATAAAAAAAACATAAACAATATACTATTAACTATTAGTCGAAAAAATATATTATTAATTATTATTACTAATAATCATACAATAAAGTTAATTCTTATTAAATTTACTACATTATCCAAAATATATCCTAATCAAATTTTTAATTTTTTATTAAAAAATATACACGGATCATTATTTGTGACAACTACATAAAAAATTGGATAATTTATCATTGGTAATTATAATCAAATTTATTTATTTAATAACTTTTATAAAAAATAGCACAATAGTTTCACTTATATTTTATTCTAAATAAATTTTATACCATAATATAATGACAAACTTAAACATCAAATAAAAGTCAATGACCCGTGCAAATGCACAAATCTTTAAACTAATTATTTTAAATAAAATAAAAAAACAAGAATTGAAAGTTACAATATATTAATTTTATTCTTTGTCTAACCCAGCTTAATGAGTCTTCACCCCAAATCCCCAATACACTTTTCAACACATTCTCACAACTTAGGCTCTTTGACCTGATATAGAGTTAATTCTCGAATCGGCAGCATAATATCTATTTTTTTTAGAGATTGAACTGCCTTCTAAATAATCAATTTCAAAAATTAAATCGAGTTTTTTTTTTTTTTTTTTTACCATCAGTTTAATCTGGTTTGAATGTCAGTTCTGACACTAAATAATTTTAGTCATTTTTCGATAATAGTTATGGAGATCGAACAATAATTCTCCCTACCAAATCATTTTAGTCCTCTTTCGATCATAATTGTGGGGATAGAACAATAATTCTCCCTTCCAAATGATTTTAGTCCTCTTTCGATCATAGTTGTGGGGATCGAACAATAATTCTCCCTACCAAACCACTATCGAACCAAATTAAACCGATGGTAAAAGAAAAAAAAAAAAAAATCAAACGGAAGTAACAAAATTTAAGGAAGCAAAGCAAAGGACTACTAGAACAAGAAACAAACAACGTTGTAATCTAAATTCATTCATCTATTTTTATTTAGTATTTTCTAAAATAATATGACATTGTAGTTTTTGCCGTTGAAACCGCGAAATTCCCTCTTCTCTCTTTTTCCTTTCCCTCCTCGTTAATCTCTCAACAAGTCTTCTTCTTTTTCTTCTTGCCTTTCTTATTTTCTTCTCTTTTTCATTCCTTCTTCTTTCTCTCTATTCTTTCACCGACCCTTTTATTTCTATTCAATTGGGTCGGCAATGAACTAGAGTTTCTTTTATTTTCATTTTGATTTTCTCTTTTGTTGCTTTCTATTGAAGCTACGTTCTAATAATAATAATAATAACAATAATGGATCGTGTTAGAGGGTTGATTCTTGTTATCCAACTATGTTTCTTTATTGCTTCTAATGCCAATTTGGTTTTTCCTGTTGAGCGTAAATTCAAAGGACCTCATCATAGTTTAGATGCAATCAAATCTCATGATGATAGAAGACGTGGTAGATTTTTATCTGCTGTTGATATTCCTCTTGGTGGCAATGGTCTTCCTTCTTCAACTGGGTTTGCTTTCTTTTTCCCTTTTACCTTTTCTTTATTCATGTTGTTCTATCATCTTATTATGGATATTTATTGAATAACGCATGTATCTAGTCTATAATATAATATAGATTCATTGAATTACTTTTATTTATTGTTTACTAGTATTATTCATATTCAATTCAATTCGACATTGTTTTGAAGCTGAAATTTGTAGGAGTTGGACAATCTGATTATTAGAATTAGCAAAATTCTAAAAAGATTTTATAAAAGTCAATGTCTTCATTAGCATTAATTAATTTATTAGTTAATTAGTGTCTTTATCGGATTAGTCAATATAATCTATGGAATTTGAATTGCCCTTAAAGCGAAGGTGATCTATGATTTTCAATTTTGGGGATCATTTTGAAATTTAGACAATTTCAGGGACTAAATTGTCTGGTCCCTATGATTTAAAAGGACCAAATTGGTGATTCGTTGTCCAATGGGCGTGGCTAAGTAGCACACCAAAGTTACATCCCTGCAGAATACATTCTTGGGGAGGGGCAAACTTTAAGTTGCGACATAAGCACCCAAACGGAGATTAGTCCTATAGATAGTCCAAAGGACCGAAGCTTGTGGGATACTCTGTGGAGCCACCCGGGTGCCAAATACCCTAATTACGGTGGTTTCATTTGGTTATATTCTTTTGTTACTATTTTCATTTGGATGCTTAATTAATGTTGTGTTTCATATGGTTAGGTTGTATTATACCAAACTAGGTCTTGGCACTCCTGCCAAGGATTTCTATGTGCAAGTTGATACAGGAAGTGATATTCTTTGGGTGAATTGTGTCGGCTGCACCGCATGTCCCAAGAAGAGTGGTCTTGGTGTATGTATCTAAATTTTTCTTTAATTTTCATGCTTTCTGCTTGAAGTATTAGAATAGTGAGAGTTACTGCTTTAATTATCATGTTTCAGATGGATTTAACCCTCTATGACCCGAATGGCTCAAAAACTTCAAAGGCGGTTTCTTGTGATGACGATTATTGCACTTCCACATATGATGGTCCAATTTCTGGATGCAAACAAGACATGTCCTGCCCTTACAGCATAACTTATGGAGATGGAAGTACAACCGCTGGATCCTTTGTGAATGATTCTCTTACATTCAACCAAGTAAATGGTAATCTCCATACTGCAGCAGAAAATAGCAGTGTGGTTTTTGGGTGAGTAGATGCCCGACTCAATGAATGATTGAACATTTTAAACCATCTTCATATCCTAGCCTTCGTTTTATCGTTTCTTTTTCTTGGTAGCAGCCTTAATTTTATGTCTTTTTGAACTTTCACTTGATCACAGGTGCGGCGCTAAACAATCTGGGACATTGGGTTCATCTTCTGATGAAGCCCTTGATGGAATCATTGGTTTTGGACAATCAAATTCTTCTGTGCTTTCACAGCTTGCTGCATCTGGAAAGGTGAAAAGAATATTTTCGCACTGCCTTGATAGTATCAATGGAGGAGGAACATTTTCCATAGGGGAAGTGGTGGAGCCAAAATTTAACACTACTCCATTGGTACCAAATATGTATGTGCAGAATCTTAGTTTTTTATTCCCTTTCTATGTTATCTGTAGCCAGTGTATTTGATTTGTTCCGTTGTTTGATAATAGTAATTTGACGAATCAGTTTGATATGCATTTGATGATAATACTACTGCCATTTACCCCCAGACATTCCAAATATGTTAGGTTTTCATGGTTTTCGTCACTTATTTTATCAAGGACTTATATTGACTCTGAAATTTCAGCTCTTTTTTTCAAGTATTTGTATGTATGATAGATCTTTTGTTATCTGTTGTCCACTTGAACGGCCAACGAATCACATACACGGCTCAATATAGTCATCCTTTGTATCTTTTGTTCTTTTAAGGCTTTCATCTTTTATGATAGTAGATTCTTTCTGCAATCTCAAATATATAAACTATAAATTTTTTCAATATAACCTCTCTGGTATGTTCTCTTTCAAATGTTCTTTCAGATTCGTGTACTGTATTTTACATCCAGTTTTGGGATTGGAATTATGTCAAAACTGTAGTCTATTGACTATTTCAGGGCACACTACAATGTGATTTTGAAGGACATGGAGATTGATGGAGAGACTGTACGACTCCCGTTAGATTTATTTGGTTCTGGAAGTGGAAGAGGAACAATAATCGACAGTGGTACAACCTTGGCTTATATTCCAGCGTCAATTTACGACCAGATAGTACCAAAAGTAAGTGTGACTTCAGAGTAATGTGAATCAAAAAAAATTTCTCACTTGAATGCTCATGATTGTTCTTTGTGATAGATTTTGGGTCGGCAGAAGGGACTGAAATTGTATCTTGTTGAGGAGCAATTTACTTGTTTTCATTATACCGAAAAGTATGATACTTCTCTTCATAACTTCATTTCACTTCGTTTAGAAAGTACATTATGCAGTCCTCTTTTCTTTTGAAATAAGTATCATGTGCCAAAATTAATGTTTGTTTGACGTTCATTTTTCTTTTCCTTTGTTGATGTCATTATTGTTAAATTGACTACAAATACTGTGTAATTTTGCAGTCTTGATGAAGGATTTCCAGTTATCAAGTTTCACTTTGAAGGGCTTTCTTTGACAGCTTTTCCTCACGACTACCTGTTCCTATATAAAGTGAGTTTATTTGTTGGTTATTCCATCTGTAAAGTTTTACAGTGAGATTTGTTTTATATAATTATACTTTTCATTTCAAATATTTGGATTTTTTAAACTTGTTTCAGGTGTTTAAAAAATATGTGTTTGGTTTAATTGTCCTCCAGGAAGATATGTATTGTATAGGGTGGCAGAAAAGTAACACACAGACTAAGGATGGAAAAGATCTTATTCTTCTTGGAGGTAAAATTTGAAATTATAATTCAATCTATTATTAACTCTAGGGGAAAGTTAGTCTAAGACATGATTTTTCCTTTTTATCCTCTTAACTGTTTCTGATATATTTTCACATAGTTAATTTATGATCTAAGGAAAGCTATAGTTTAAATTTACAATTCTAATAATTTATGATTATATCATTTCTTAACATCGATATATTTCAATTGCAGATTTGGTTCTGTCAAACAAATTAGTTGTATATGATCTTGAAAATATGGAAATTGGATGGACCAATTTCAATTGTGAGTTCCCAGCGTCTTTCATTTATGACTCTTATCATTGGTTCTTAGGCTTAAATTTGTTGATACTGATGTTTACATAGAATGACTTGGCATTTTCTTGTTGATTTTATAGGTTCTTCAAGCATTAAAGTGAAGGATGAAAAGAGTGGATCTGTATATACAGTGGAAGCACACGATCTTTCTTCAGCTTCCAAAGTGTTAATTGGAAGAATATTGACATTCTTTTTGTTGATAATTGCTATGTTAAGCACTTAAATGACTAGGTTTACTATATACGAGGGATGGCAATTTTTCATTTTGTTTTAACATAATTATTTGAATGTTACGCTTTGTTCATATATGTTTAAACCATTTCTCATATAGAGTGAAATGTAACTGAGCAAGGGGAGCAAAACTTCAAAATTCTTTTTAGCTACTTTTTTTTGGGGTTTCATTTTAAGTGATGAAGGTGTATGATTCATTTTCTAATAGATGCAATGTCATTAGAAAACAAGTATAAATGAAAAAACTGCTTATGAACATGGTTATTTAGTGGAGGAGCCTGTGAAAATAAGTTGAAAACAAATTGCACACATCTCAAATATGCATGTTAGTTTTTATAGCACTATAATCAAATGGTCATTTGTATTTGTGGTACAAAAAGAACCAACACTAGTCCTGCCAAAAATCACAAGGGAAACTAACTGAATGTACGTATACACAGTCAGAACATATTTTATTATAACTTTGACAAAAACAACATTATATGACTATATAAGATGATAATTACACAGTATACTGATAGATATATTCATGAAAAAAGAGATGTAAAATGCAGATCATAATAAGACACAGACATACTTTTTACAAAGTTACCCTCAGAACTTGTACCACAAAATAAATAACTGCCAGGAATAGTGCAATCTGGATTATATCTTGTTGAAAGCTATCATCCTTCTGGAAGAACTGAATAAAAGCACAAACCAACAATCAACTCGCGAAAAGAAATTAGCTATATGCAAATAATACAATCGAGAACAAAAGAACAGTTGGATTTGCTACTCTGAGGAGATAATCTCTTGCAAATGCAAAGTACGACTGTCTTTTTTGCAAAGCATTCATACCATCGTGTAATAATAATAATAATAAATGTATGAATGCTTTGCAAAAAAGACAGTCGTACTTTGCATTTGGTCTGCTTGGTTTGGATTTGCTTATCTGTGCTAATATTTAAGGTATAAGCACGGTTTGGAATTTGGATGAGCAGCTTATGAAAAAAGCTTATGACATGCATGTCCATAAGTTATCCATGGCAGCTTATGAATACATCTTATCTTATATAGCTAATATGAAAACAGTTTGACTTTATTTTCTTCTCTTGTTATAAAAGCAACTTATACACAAGCACTTATATGATACTCACTCTAGTCCTTAATGTAAGAAAAAGTTCGCTTATTCGATTCATTGAAAGATTGATGTATCTAGCCTATATCATATTGTCCAAATACATCAATCTTTCAATTAATCTAACAAGTGGACCTTCTCTTATATTAAGGACTAGAGGGAGTAAGCGTTAATTAAGCCGTTTATCCAAACAGAGCTTAATTTAAGATTCTTGTACATAAAAGAACTCACCTTGGTTGGATCACCAGAAGGATCTGGATATATATCCATGTTCTCTTTCTTGGTTGAAAAATTAGCACTCAAATTCTTGGCACTATCAGCCAAATCTTTTACAGATTCAGTGGTAGCAAACAGAACACGCGACGTCCAGAAAAATGCTTGAGCACTAGCAGATGAAGCTGATAAGTCCCATAATTCTTCATGCTGAATGACTTGTCCACTAATTTGATTAAGAGTGAACTTGGAAGTAACTCCGAGTATGAGATCTCCTCCTACCCCAGCTAGAACAGATTTAGGTTTCCCTCTAAGTGTCCACTTGATACTTAAAACACTTGTTGATAGCATAGTCATTTCCTGCACAGTCTGTTCCCAAACCAAACAGATTTCATTATAATTCTACCTTAAATTTTATCGACTTTACATTATAACATTAATATGTGAAAGATAAATTTCATAGAACCACTAATCCACTATAGTTGTTATTTGACGACACTTTTATACTAAGTAGCCTAATGCGGAACAATAATAATTTGTTCAAATTCCACTATGCTATTGCATTATAGCGCCGCTATTTGACAACATTGATCAGAGGTATTTCTAAACCATCAGATTAAAAAGGAAAAAAACTTAATCAAATCAAGTTTTAACATTTTCTATCTACTTAAGCATTGATAAAAAAAAATTATAATAAATCACAGAATCCCTATTGTTTCATAGATTAATTGCTTCCTTAGGAGAAGGACTCCAAAATTTAAACTCACCACAGATGGGTTGTCTAGTGCAATAGTTGCCCATAGGGGTCTCTTATACTTCTCACGACCAGTAAAACTCCTGATAGGATCCTGTAAACAATAACAATACCATAAAAAGGCATAAGCATAAAATAAATGACTAATAGTCCAATAAGAGAAACAAACTACTTTGCTTTATTACATTACAAAGAAAACCCATTATAGGGAAATCATGATGTTTTCTTGATGAACATTACAAAGTCGTTCGGAGAAATCAAGTAAGTACCTTGTAAGTGACTGAAACTGCATAGGTTCCAAGTGCTCGATTCCCACTCCTTATCTCAAGTATATCGCGAGCAAGTTGTCTTGCAGTGGATTCTATTGAGGGACTACTGATGCACTCAAATTCATTGCATAGCTCACCAAAGTCCATACTATCAACTATTTTATCGGCATCTGAGTATGATGTTTCAGTTGTGGCATCAGATGAGAGTTCAGTCCTATCAGTATCATTGGCAACTGCAAAACATATGCCAAATAACAAATTATCAATTATGTGTCTGTCAGAGAGAAAGAGTGCATAAGCACTTATGTAGATATTTGAGATGACTTAGTCTATTTCAATTGACTTATTTGAACTCATCTATTGACAAACACTTGTGATGCTGTTTGGAAGAGTTTATGGAAAAAAATTATGACCGTCGGTAAGTTGTTTTCAGCTTATTTCCACAAAATCTTCAAGATAATTTATGAAAACAACTTGTAATAACTTATATAAAAATAGTTTGACATTGTTTTGTTTTATGTTATAGAAAAAGCTTATACATCAACATTTATATGATAAACACTTAATTAAGCTGTTTATCTAAACAATATGGTCTTACAAGTAGACAAGTGATATGTTTGTAAGCTATTTTCAACTTATTTCAACAACCTCTACATAAAACCTTACAAAAATAACTTATAACTTAGTGGTTGTGGTAGAGAAGAGAAGAGATGAAACCTCGCAATGAAAAAGAGTGGTTGTGGTAGTCGTGATGACGGAAGGAAAAGGAAGTGCATGTACGTGTGTTAGATGTATACTTGTTGTTGTTGTTGTTCCGGTTGAGTGCGGCGGAGGAAAGAGAAGTAACGGCGGAGGAGGAGAGAGAACAAGAAAATGCGGTTGTCAGATTCATGTTTCCCCATTCCGTGGCGGAAAGTTGATTTTGGGATTTACGGTTACAAACGTAGACAAACAAGAGCCTCTTCTTTTTCTTTTTTTATGCACTTTTTTTTTTGGGATAAGGTGTATTTTTTTTTGGTTACATAAGAGAAAAAAAAATAAAGAAAAAGCCAACAAGGGATCACTCCCTAATAAACTCTACACCCCAAGCATCTTCCCAGAGTGGCTTAACCAGATCTCTAGGAGGAGTAGGAACATTCACCAATGGCGAGCCAGAGTTAGCACCTAATTTAGCCAACACATCAGCACACACATTTCCCTCACGAAGAGTATGAGTAAGAATCACCTCCCAATCATTAGCTAGCAGCTTTCGAATACAACAAATCTCATTCGCTAAACGATGATGTGCTGTAACCCCTTCCTTAATTAAATTAACAGAGAGTAACGAATCAGAGCAGCAAAGCACCTTACGGAAACCACGTTCCCAACACAGCTTCAAACCGTACCATATCGCCATAATCTCGGCAAAAAGAATATTCTGCATCGCAGCAGACCCGTAGAAACCCCAAATATACTTGCCCTCTTTGTTCCGTAACAGTCCACCATATCCTGCAGCATTAGTCGAACCCAATAAACTCCCATCCACATTAAGGCATACAAAACCTTCTGCTGGTCGAGACCACGACACTCGTCGCTGATTCAAAGTAGACGTCGAGACTGCTGGCATTAAACTAAAAGCATCAGAGCTAGCATTAACTATAGCGTGAATTTTTGATACGCTAGTGTAAGTGCTTTCACGGTGGTTGTTGAAAATGAAGTCATTTCTCGCACACCAAACTATCCATAATGTAACAAAGACAATGTTTCCATATCTTTTACCCAGCAGTTTACACCATGTCAAACGATCAACACCTTGAATAGTAGAAGGGACGCTATGCAAGCCACACATATTCCAAATAGCGACCGAATCACCATAGAGAAACAGACAATGATCGATTGTTTCGGAAGATAAAGAGCAACGATGACAAAGGTCTGAAGTACACACCTGCCGATGGTGAAGCATTGCATTCGTTGGGATAGATTCATGCACCAATTGCCATATAAAAAATTGAATATTAGCCGGGAGATGTAGTCTCCAAATCCATTGCCAACCGGTGAGATTATTACAAGGAGAGGGCTCCAAAAGCCAGCAATAAGCATCCTTAGCAGTGTAGATGCCAGAGCTAGAATCATGCCAAGTCCAAATGTCCGGAAGGTCATTAACAATACAAGGCTGCAATGACGTAATCGCATTTCTCACATAATCTGGAATACTAGTATATAGTTGGTTTAGATTCCACGTACCATTAGTCCAAACTTCCTGAATCTTCAAGGATGAGTCATGAATGTCCACATAAGGAACCACAGAGCTCAATCTCTCTTTAAATACCCATGGATCAAACCAGAAACTAGAGTTACCATCACCGATTTTCAGGGTAAAGCCGTCACGCAACATATTCATCGCTTTTACCAAAGAGTTCCAAACAGCCGATCCTCCATAAATTCTGACATTAAAAGGAAGTTGGCCTTTCAAATACCTGTCATCAAACAACTTCACCCATAATTTATTCGGAGAGTGGAGAATCTCCCATATGAGTTTTCCAAGAAGTGCTACATTTTGGAGACGAGAGCGGCGCACTCCTAGCCCCCCCAACTTACGAGGCTGAGTGATTTTATTCCAGCCAACCAGATGCATCCCTTTATCACCGGTACCTTTCCAAATAAATCTTCGGACTATTTTATCCAAATCATCGCATACCCCCTGCGGAAACCAATTGATTTGCATATGGTAGGAAGGTAACGAAGAAATTACTGAATTCGCTAAAACGACTCTACCTGGCTTATTAAGCAATCTGCTTTTCCAAGAAGTTAACTTTGACGCGATTCTATCATAAACATCGCTATAGTCTTGCTTACGAACTTTACCGTGAAACATTTTAAATCCCAAGTATTTTTCAAACCTGTCAGTAGCTTGGATTTGACTGCAACCAGCAATATTTTCTCTGATGTGTCTACTAACTCCTGCAGATGTATAGAACCTGGACTTTGCATGACTGATCATCAAACCGGAAATAGCACAAAAGTTGTCTAAAACTTCTTTAATAACTTGAGCTTGATTTTGTTGTAGCTTTAGCAAAGAGTAATACATCATCCGCAAAGAAAAGATGTGAAAGCTTTGTGCCATTCTTCACCATCTGCATTGGCTTCCAACAAGAAATATTCACCTGTCTCTCAATCATGGCTCCTAGACGTTCCATACAGAGAACAAACAGATACGGAGAAAGCGGGTCACCTTGTCGGAGACCTCTCACAGGGGTAAACGCTTCGGTCTTACTGCCGTTCCAAAGAATAGTGTTGGAGGAGTGTGTGAGCCCAAACATGATTAAAGAGATAATCACAGGTGGGAATTTAAACTTTAACAGAGTATCTTGAAGGAACTTCCAGTTAACTCTATCATATGCCTTATAGAGATCGAGCTTGAAGACCATATCTCCATTTTTCCTTTTGGAAATTGATATCCAAGATTATTGTGTCTAGAATGCGACCCTTCTTAGATGGAATTATTAGTCCACTACAAAATAGTTTCATCCGAGGAAGGAGTACAAAGGATAATGCTATTGTGCTCCAAGAAGTGTTACATTTCGCGGGGATAAGGTGTATATTCTTTTGTGAATGTTAAGAGTCAAAACTAATTAATTAATTTTTTTTGTTATCATACTATTCATACGAAGTTTTCACCGCCTTAATGATAATTAATTAATTTTTTTTTATCAAAATATCAAATTTTCATAATTTTTAACAATATACAACTTAAGATATTAATTATCAAAATTGTGCATCGACAAATGTGGAGTAGTAAATTGTGACAATTATTTTAGGATAGAGGGAGTAAAATAGTTAGTATGTGGGACCCATTGTGAGTTCTTTTTGGGTTGCACCATTGGAGTGAAAAATAGATGAGTTGCACCATTAGAGAAGGTGTCTTTAGCACTCCTCTTAATTTTTTGAATAAAAAATGTATTTAAATAGAATGCTTAAAGAATGTTTGGAGCACTTGTTAGCAAGATTTTTCTTTATTAGTCGACTCTTCTTTAAATGCAATTTTGGTCCAACTATTTAAAAAAAAAAATGAAGTTTTGATCCCTGTTTTAAAAATCAAACTAGTATCCGGTAAAATGAGACAAAAATTTAACATTTTTATATTAAAATTTTCAAAATTCTCAAATAAAAAGAATGAAGATGAAAAGTTATAACATAAAAAAAAAAGTAGGATCCTGTATTTGTCAAAAGTTAAATAAAATATGATCCTGTATTAATATATAAATATAGTTCATGTGTAAATCACAAAAAAATAAGTAGGCCTCATATAAATTACAAAAAAATAAATCATTTCTCTTATACGTAAAAATATAGACTGCTGATCCCATAAGTCCTAGCTCAACTGACAAAATGCCGAAATTGTTACGCCGGACGTCGTGACCCAGGTTCGAATCCAGGATCTCACAATTATATTGTGAGTTAAATTTCAGTGGATTATCACTTCATCTAAGACAAAAAAAAATATAGACTTGTGTGTAAACTTAAAAAAAAAAAACCCAAACAAACAAAAAAAAGTTAAATTAATGTCATAATATCCATAGTAAAATAAATATGAAACAAAAAAACCCTAAAAAGGTTATCAGAATATATCTTATATTAGTTAATTTTCACATCAATATCCTCCAAATAAAATAAATATAGAACATAGTATAAATTAAAAAAAAAATATTGTCTTTGTGTTAATATATGAACACAAATATGGTCCTTATAGTAATATATTTTTTTGGTATTAACCCTCTTGTTCTCATGGAAGAATTCTCTGATATTTTAGAGTTCGACCGCCACTTAAGTATAGCCCCAAAATAATACATGTGCAAAAATATATGCCCATATAAATTATAAATACAAAAGTCTCACATAAATTATAGAATAAAAATAGATTCTCGTCTTAATATATGAATATAAATATATAGTCTTCATATAAATCAACAACAAAAAAAAAGTCTTATATAAATAACAAAAAAAAAAGAACCCAGGCCCCATAAAAAATACAAAAAAATAGGTCAATATATGAATATATGAGTAAAAGTATAAAATCTCGTATAAACGTGTTAAAATAAAGCCCCCGAGCAAAGAAAAAAAAATATAAATGCAGGGTTTTCTACATCTCAACCATCGATGAAAAAAAGTAATATAAATTTATGATAGAGAAATTGTTTACCACCACAAGCTTTTACTAATCCTTTAATTTTTGAAATTGCCTTAATTTATGGGGTTCATCCAATATTTGACATTTCCAAAAATAAATTGCATTACCATATATTTTTTCAACTATTTTAAATATACTACAGTCAATAAATATATATACTACAGTCAATTTTTTTAATGTATTCATAAAAAAAATGAGTGTAGCTATAATTATTTATAAAAAAATATTTCATTTTAAAAAAAATTATTTTGTTTTAATGTACCTATAGTTTTTTAAAAATAAAAATTATTAAAAATCTTTTATTTTCAATATAAAAATTAAAATAATTTTCCTTAAAATATAAAAAAATCATTTAGATAAATACTTCTTTTAATTAGTTTTTTATTTTATACCAAAGATTAATACAAAATTATTTTTAGAGTATTTTCTTTTATTCATACTTTTAATTCAAATTTGCTATAATTATATAGATTGATATTTCCATTTTTATTAAACAAAACGTGTGGCTAATTTACGCCCAAATATATTAATATATTTTAATTTCATTATTTTATTTGCTGAACAAAAAAATGAGCTAGTAAATATTTATTAGAATTAGAATTCTTTGAATTGTTGCCATATATGATTTTAATTGCAGTAAAAAAAAATGTATTGATGAGTGAATCAATTAATTAATATCAATCAGCACCAATTTTGCGAAAAAATAAAAATAAATGTTTTTTTTAACGTAAAAATAAATGGTTATTGCTTATACAAATGGCTCTGAGGAGCTCTAATAATAAGAAATAATCAAAGTCCACCCTAATATACTTTAAGAATTTCAAATTGTACTGCTAGGGCCAAATTATGTGTTGACCAATAATTTTTTTAACATGATATCTATTATGGGACGTTTGGTTTTTGTCTAGTTATTTTATCATCAACCTCATTAAAAACCGTAGGAACAAATCCAAACAAAATTCTGAATAGAGAAAAAAAAAAGTGTATAGAAAGAATGAATGTGACTTCTAATTGCCAAATTTTACAGATTCAAAAACCGCAAATGTATCGCATCACTTTCATAATTCTCTGCCATCATATAAAATTATCAATTATATATATCCATAAACTTTACATAATTGGAAGGAAAAAAAAACTACATTACATAAATAATCATATAATAAACTACATTACATAATTGTAAAAAAAAAAAAACTAAATCACATAGATAATCCTATAACTCCTACAAAAATAAATCCAATGGATATTGGACCTTTGCAATGGGGAACTGCACTCAGGTAATATATATATATATATATATATATCATGATGAGAAGGCATCGAATCAATTTTTTTTACAATTACATGTGATACAGTTTTCATTGTGCATCAATGCGATTTATAATTAACAAAAAATTTTTGACATAAATGTTTACCAATTTAAAATTTAAAATTTAAAAATATGCAATCAATAAATCGTTTTTTACTGATAGCATAAATTAAGGAGTTGAGATATGGTGGAATGCTAGGTCGGTCAACATGTAATAATTGCGAATATTAGTACACTAATTATCAAATCAAGGAGAAGAGAGGATTATTGCAAGCATGACATGTGGTAGGAGAGAAGAATATTAATACACTAATTATCAACATCGATCTTCATTGAATTTAAATTACATACCTTTTTTTTTTTTTAGAATTTTCAGACATATTCTAATTAAAACATACCTTAATTGTAAACCAAAAAATAATTGTTAAAACCGAAAATAATTCATTTGATGAAATTAATTTAATATGATAATTAATTGTTTTGTTTTTGACTAAGTGAGAATTAATTGTTAAATGCACAAGAGAAGAGAATCATTTTTACAATGTCATGTGTATAAATTTCTTTGAAAAAATGGTCCAAAATAATATAATAATAGATTTTAATTTAATTCATTGTCATCTATTTTCCAATTTAATATGTTTATGATATTCAATTCTTTTTTTTTTCCAATTATATATGATCACCTACAATATCATATTTATATATACTATATATAGCATAGTATATTTTTTTTATGTCGTATATAATTCTTCACATTAATAATTTGCTAAATCATCTCAATTTTTTGTTACCAATTTTATTTCTCGTTATATACATCACCTCAATTTCAAATATTTTCTTTTAAATATTTCCTTTTTTTTATTGGTGATGCCTTTTTTTTATTATTATCGTTATACTTATAGTTTTTTTGCAAGTAAAATGAGAATAACTTCACTTGAATTCTGTCAATTTTAATTCCATGTCTCAATTTTTATGTTTCAGCACACAAAACTCTTTCGAGGTTGGTTTAACATTTAGTGTCAATAGATTTAACTCTTTTTTATTCAACCGAGGAACATATTATATTAAAATGAAAAAACACTCAACATTAGCACAAAGCCTGTTTTATTTTATTATAAATTAGTAAATAGAAACTATATATATTATTTTATTCTATTTTTAAAAAAAGAAAGATACATACTACATAAATTATTTTATTAATTAATATTTAGCAATAAAATGGTTAGTTTAGAATGTAGTAAACAATATATTATTAATCAAAAGACTTTATTGTTCATCTTCTCATAACCACTTTTTCCACTAACATCTACATAAGAAATATTTTTCTACAAAAAATCTAGATTAACAGTATGCCATTATTGTTTTCAATTTTGTGAGTCATCCCAAGATGTTCTTGATATTCCTGAAAAAAATAGATGAAGAAAAAATCATCAAAAAATTAAAAAAAATAGAAGAAAATAAAAGTAAACACAACAAATATGAGTTAGAAAGAGAAAAGAGTTAGAAAATGAATGAGATGAAATGCTCACACAAAGATCATATTTATAGAGAAAAAAATGGACATGTGCAATTAAACTCATTAAAAACAAATATATTGATTCCTTTTCTAATTTTAAAAAATAACGATTTTGTTTAATGATAACAATTATTTGACTTTTAAACACATTAATTCACTATTAATGAAAGGCATATGTATTCAATTTCATTATAAAATATAAAATAATAATAAAAATAGTAGAATATAAAAAATAATAATAATTCCTTCCAATAAAATAATAATAACAATAATAATAATTTCGAAATTTATTATAAAAGATTTTAAAATCTATTATTATTTTAATTTATATTTGAAAAAAAAATAACTTTTATAAAAAAAACTTGCACGAAAATAATATATTAATTTCAAAATAAGTGAATTTTGTTTTTCCATTAAATTTTGCAGTGAGAGTAATAGTTGGCCTTTTAATGAGTAAATGCAATAATGAGTAATGACATTGATGGTCAAATGAAGGAGAGAGCAGAGTTGCTGAGAGGTTAGTATTTTGAAGAAAGAGAAAGGTAAATAGGCCTGACTTTTTACATATTATAGATTATAGATTTTTGATTCCCTTATTTTATATTTTTGTGAGTTTTTGTCCCCTTCCCATTTTAAAGACAACTTTGATGATATCTCAAGAGCATTGATGATGCAGCACTACACACTCGACCATATCATCATCCATGTCATTAAACTTTTATTTTATTCAAATAATTCAATCATGTTTAATTTATAAAATATTTTAATTTAATCATTAAAACATTTTTTTGTGTTAATTATTAAAACAATTATTATTAAATTAAAATAAAACCTGAAATTGGGAACCAAATCTGTTGAATAAGTCAATGTTAATTTGAATTTAGATTATTAGTATATGTTAGTTTGTTTCTTTATTTTGTTCCTATTCTCTTGCACATATTTAGGATATGATGTTAGTGTGTGGATTAGTTTCCTTTAATTATTCAGTGAATAATACACAGAAACACACTGCATTTTCCCTTCCATTTCAAACTTTTACTTTTCTGTGTTAACATCTGGCATCAGAGCTAGGTGTGTAGTAGTAAAGAGAAGCAGCAGACTTCAATAATGACTACAACCACGGATGGCAACTTCGTGCAACCTGCGATTCCAAAATTGGGTGAGCACTATGACCATTGGGCAATGCTCATGGAGAATTTTTTAAGGTCGAAGGAGTATTGGAATCTCATAGATCCAGGGATTCCTCAACAAGCTGTCGGTGTTCAACTGACAGAAAATGAGAAGAAAACAGTGGATGAGCTCAAGCTGAAAGATTTGAAGGTAAAGAATTACCTCTTTCAAGCAATTGATCGAGCTGTGCTTGAAACAATTTTGAAGAAGGAGACATCGAAGGAGATTTGGGATTCCTTAAAACAAAAATACAAAGGCACTGCTAGAGTGAAGCGAGCACAACTTCAGGCCCTACGACGTGATTGGGAGATTTTACAGATGAAGAATGGAGACTCAGTTAACGACTATTTTGCTCAAACTCTCACAATTGCAAATAAGATGCGAATGTACGGTGAACAAATGTCAGAACTTACCGTCATCGAAAAGATTCTTCGCTCAATGACATCCAGGTACGACTATGTAGTGTGTTCTATTGAAGAATCTCATGATTTGGATTCCATGACTGTGGATGAACTCCAAAGTAGCTTGTTGGTACATGAACAACGAATGAATGGCCACAATTCACATGAAGAACAAGTGTTGAAAGTAACTCAAGATGAGGCAAGTACTGGTCGAGGCCGCGGAAGAGGTGGCTTTCGTGGTGGACCTGCTCGAGGAAGAGGAAGAGGCAGAGGCAGAGGAGGTAGACAACTAGTAGACAAAGCAGCAGTGGAGTGTTATTACTGTCATGAGTTTGGACATTTCCAGTATGAATGCCCAAAGAAACCATTGCACAACACTGCAAATTATGTCGAGGCAAGTGAAGAAGCAGTGTTACTTATGGCACAACTTTCATCAGATGGAAAATCAAATACACAAGACATGAGGTTCATTGATTCAGGCTGCAGCAACCACATGACAGGTAGAAAGGACTGGTTTTCCTCTATTGATACTTCTTTTTCTGATGAAGTGAAATTAGGGAATAATTATGCTCTAAAGGTTAGTGGAAAGGGTACTGTTAAACTTCTTATAAATGGAGTCGTGCATTTCCTGAATGATGTATTTTATGTGCCTGAGTTGAAAAATAATTTATTTAGTGTGGGTCAACTTCTAGAGAGAGGATTAACAGTTGAAATGAAGCAAAACAAATGTAGAGTGTTTAAAGAAAATGGCCTTATTTTTGAAACTTTCATGACTACTAATCGTATGTTTGCTATTAGTGTCAAATCTGGAGTTTCTCAGTCATGTTTTCAGGTTAATTCTATGTCATCAGCTCAAGTGTGGCACTCTCGTTATGGTCACTTGAGCTACAGTGGACTGAAAACTTTACTGGAACATGATATGGTAAAAGGGTTGCCTTCCTTTAAGCCACCAACTCAACTTTGTGAACATTGCCTCAAAGGGAAGCATCAACGAGATCCTTTTCCACGACAAAGTAATTGGCGTGCATCTCAGTTGTTACAGTTAATTCACTCTGATATTTGTGGTCCTATCAATCCTGCATCTAATGGAAATAAAAGGTACATACTTACTTTCATTGATGATTTGAGTAGGAAAGTATGGGTATATTTTCTTATGGAGAAAGGCGAAACACTTGGTGTATTTAAAGAGTTTAAAGCATTAGTTGAAAAACAAGTTGGTGTTCCTATTCAAATATTGCGTATTGATAGAGGGGGAGAGTATCTTTCTAAAGAGTTTGCTGAATTTTGCAGTGAACATGGTATTCAAAGGCAACTCACTGCTTCATATACGCCACAACAAAATGGCGTAGCTGAGAGAAAAAAATCAGACTATTATAAATATGGTTCGTAGTGTTTTATTAGAAAAAGGAGTTCCAAGATCTTTTTGGCCAGAAGCTGTAAAATGGGTGATTCATGTTTTAAATAGAAGCCCTACTCTTGCTGTCAAGAACATCACACCAGAGGAAGCATGGAGCGGACTTAAGCCATCTGTGTCATATTTTAAAATATTCGGTTGCATTGGATATGTTCATGTACCTAATCAAAAAAGGAGCAAACTTGATGACAAAAGTATCAAATGTGTGTTGTTGGGTGTGAGTGAGGAGTCTAAGGCTTACAAACTTTATGATCCAATCAACAAGAAAATTTTGATCAGCAGAGATGTTAAATTTCAGGAGGATGCGGCCTGGGATTGGGGTGAAGCAAAAACTAGCATAACTGTTGATACAAGTGAGTTGAATCCCTTGGAAGATTCTTGTCAAGATGCTGTTGAGACAATCCAAAACACTTATAATGATACAGCAGCAACTACAAGTGCTACTGCTCCAAATTCAACTTCAAATATGTTGGATTCCACTAGTTTAACAGCTCCAGAAACTCTAGCTGGAGAGAGGGTTAGAAGGCCACCATCATGGATGGGAGATTATGTCACCGGTGATGATTTAAGTGAGGAAGATGCAATGAATTTTGCTATGTTTGTAGGTTCAGATCCAGTTACATATAAACAGGCATCAAAAATTCAACATTGGAGGGATGCAATGGATGCCGAAATTCAAGCAATTCAAAAGAATGATACATGGGAGTTGGTTGATCCACCACCAAATTGTAAAATTGTAGGAGTTAAGTGGATTTTCAAGACTAAGTTGAAAGAGACAGGGGAGATTGAAAAATTCAAGGCTAGGCTTGTAGCAAAAGGATACACTCAAGAGGAAGGCATAGATTACAGCGAGATCTTTGCGCCGGTAGCTCGTCTTGAAACCATCAGAACTGTTGTTGCATTGGCAGCTACAAAAAAATGGAATATTCATCAGCTTGATATTAAATCAGCTTTCTTACATGGAGCAATTAATGAAAATGTCTACCTAGAGCAGCCACCAGGTTATGTATTTCAAGGACGTGAGCATCAAGTATACAAGCTTAAGAAGGCATTATATGGCCTTAAGCAGGCTCCTAGAGCCTGGTACAACAAGTTGGAGTCTTATCTTGCAGCAAATGATTTTTTGAAATGTCCACATGAACACACTTTGTTTGTGAAAAAGAAAGAGAAAGGTGAAATTTTAATTGTTTGTGTTTATGTAGATGATCTTATATATACGGGTAATGATAAGCTGATGTTTCAAGAGTTTAAAACTATGATGATGAAAGAATTTGCAATGACCGACTTAGGCAAGATGAGATATTTTCTGGGCATTGAAGTTTTGCAAGGCTGCAATGGTATTTTTATTGGGCAAAAGAAGTATATTAAGGATATGCTAAACAATTTTGACATGTCTGATTGTAATCCAGTGAAGAATCCTATAGTTCCAGGCAGCAGGTTAGTAAAAGAAGAAAAAGGAGTGAAGGTTGATAACACTCTATTTAAGCAGCTTGTGGGAAGTCTTATGTACCTTACAGCTACAAGACCGGATATTGCATATTCTGTCAGTTTGATAAGTCGCTTTATGGAGGATCCAAAGGAGAGTCATTTCGCGGCAGCAAAGCGGATTTTGAGATATTTACAAGGCACTCAAAACCTGGGAATTTTCTACAAGGTTGGAGGAAATGAAGAGTTAATAGCTTATACCGACAGTGATTATGCAGGAGATATTAATGATAGGAAGAGCACTTCCGGTTATGCTTTCTTGTTGGGAGGTGCTGTGATTTCTTGGGTGTCAAAGAAACAACCTGTGGTTAGCTTATCCACAACAGAAGCGGAGTTTATAGCAGTTGCATTATGTGCATGTCAATGTGTTTGGTTGAGAAGAATTTTGGAGCATCTGAGTCACTGTCAAGAAGGAGCTACTATGGTGTTTTGTGATAATGTTTCTACAATTAAATTATCCAAAAATCCAGTTTTGCATGGAAGAAGTAAACATATAGATGTCAGGTTTCATTTTTTGAGAAATTTGTGCAATGATGGTGTTATTGAGCTGAATTATTGTAGTACAAGAGATCAGTTGGCAGACATCATGACAAAGCCACTTAAAGTTGATGAATTCCAACATTTGCTAAGTGCTCTAGGAATGATTGATGAGTCAGAGATAAACTGTTGCAAAGAGCATACAGTTTAAGGGAGAGATTGTTGAATAAGTCAATGTTAATTTGAATTTAGATTATTAGTATCTGTTTGTTTGTTTCTTTATTTTGTTCCTATTCTCTTGCACACATTTAGGATATGCTGTTAGTGTGTGGATTAGTTTCCTATTTATTAGCTAGGCAGTTGTAGTGCTAAGTTTATAAACTTGGCCTTTAATTATTCAGTGAATAATACGCAGAAACACACTGCATTTTCCCTTCCATTTCAAACTTTTACTTTTCTGTGTTAACATCTGGCATCAGAGCTAGGTGTGTAGTAGTAAAGAGAAGCAGCAGACTTCAATAATGACCACAACCACGGATGGCAACTTCGTGCAACCTGCGATTCCAAAATTGGGTGAGCACTATGACCATTGGGCAATGCTCATGGAGAATTTTTTAAGGTCGAAGGAGTATTGGAATCTCATAGATCCAGGGATTCCTCAACAAGCTGTCGGTGTTCAACTGACAGAAAATGAGAAGAAAACAGTGGATGAGCTCAAGCTGAAAGATTTGAAGGTAAAGAATTACCTCTTTCAAGCAATTGATCGAGCTGTGCTTGAAACAATTTTGAAGAAGGAGACATCGAAGGAGATTTGGGATTCCTTAAAACAAAAATACAAAGGCACTGCTAGAGTGAAGCGAGCACAGCTTCAGGCCCTACGACGTGATTGGGAGATTTTACAGATGAAGAATGGAGACTCAGTTAACGACTATTTTGCTCAAACTCTCATAATTGCAAATAAGATGCGAATGTACGGTGAACAAATGTCAGAACTTACCGTCATCGAAAAGATTCTTCGCTCAATGACATCCAGGTACGACTATGTAGTGTGTTCTATTGAAGAATCTCATGATTTGGATTCCATGACTGTGGATGAACTCCAAAGTAGCTTGTTGGTACATGAACAACGAATGAATGGCCACAATTCACATGAAGAACAAGTGTTGAAAGTAACTCAAGATGAGGCAAGTACTGGTCGAGGCCGCGGAAGAGGTGGCTTTCGTGGTGGACCTGCTCGAGGAAGAGGAAGAGGCAGAGGCAGAGGAGGTAGACAACTAGTAGACAAAGCAGCAGTGGAGTGTTATTACTGTCATGAGTTTGGACATTTCCAGTATGAATGCCCAAAGAAACCATTGCACAACACTGCAAATTATGTCGAGGCAAGTGAAGAAGCAGTGTTACTTATGGCACAACTTTCATCAGATGGAAAATCAAATACACAAGACATGTGGTTCATTGATTCAGGCTGCAGCAACCACATGACAGGTAGAAAGGACTGGTTTTCCTCTATTGATACTTCTTTTTCTGATGAAGTGAAATTAGGGAATAATTATGCTCTAAAGGTTAGTGGAAAGGGTACTGTTAAAATTCTTATAAATGGAGTCGTGCATTTCCTGAATGATGTATTTTATGTGCCTGAGTTGAAAAATAATTTATTTAGTGTGGGTCAACTTCTAGAGGGAGGATTAACAGTTGAAATGAAGCAAAACAAATGTAGAGTGTTTAAAGAAAATGGCCTTATTTTTGAAACTTTCATGACTACTAATCGTATGTTTGCTATTAGTGTCAAATCTGGAGTTTCTCAGTCATGTTTTCAGGTTAATTCTATGTCATCAGCTCAAGTGTGGCACTCTCGTTATGGTCACTTGAGCTACAGTGGACTGAAAACTTTACTGGAACATGATATGGTAAAAGGGTTGCCTTCCTTTAAGCCACCAACTCAACTTTGTGAACATTGCCTCAAAGGGAAGCATCAACGAGATCCTTTTCCACGACAAAGTAATTGGCGTGCATCTCAGTTGTTACAGTTAATTCACTCTGATATTCGTGGTCCTATCAATCCTGCATCTAATGGAAATAAAAGGTACATACTTACTTTCATTGATGATTTGAGTAGGAAAGTATGGGTATATTTTCTTATGGAGAAAGGCGAAACACTTGGTGTATTTAAAGAGTTTAAAGCACTAGTTGAAAAACAAGTTGGTGTTCCTATTCAAATATTGCGTATTGATAGAGGGGGAGAGTATCTTTCTAAAGAGTTTGCTGAATTTTGCAGTGAACATGGTATTCAAAGGCAACTCACTGCTTCATATACGCCACAACAAAATGGCGTAGCTGAGAGAAAAAAATCAGACTATTATAAATATGGTTCGTAGTGTTTTATTAGAAAAAGGAGTTCCAAGATCTTTTTGGCCAGAAGCTGTAAAATGGGTGATTCATGTTTTAAATAGAAGCCCTACTCTTGCTGTCAAGAACATCACACCAGAAGAAGCATGGAGCGGACTTAAGCCATCTGTGTCATATTTTAAAATATTCGGTTGCATTGGATATGTTCATGTACCTAATCAAAAAAGGAGCAAACTTGATGACAAAAGTATCAAATGTGTGTTGTTGGGTGTGAGTGAGGAGTCTAAGGCTTACAAACTTTATGATCCAATCAACAAGAAAATTTTGATCAGCAGAGATGTTAAATTTCAGGAGGATGCGGCCTGGGATTGGGGTGAAGCAAAAACTAGCATAACTGTTGATACAAGTGAGTTGAATCCCTTGGAAGATTCTTGTCAAGATGCTGTTGAGACAATCCAAAACACTTATAATGATACAGCAGCAACTACAAGTGCTACTGCTCCAAATTCAACTTCAAATATGTTGGATTCCACTAGTTTAACAGCTTCAGAAACTCTAGCTGGAGAGAGGGTTAGAAGGCCACCATCATGGATGGGAGATTATGTCACAGGTGATGATTTAAGTGAGGAAGATGCAATGAATTTTGCTATGTTTGTAGGTTCAGATCCAGTTACATATAAACAGGCATCAAAAATTCAACATTGGAGGGATGCAATGGATGCCGAAATTCAAGAAATTCAAAAGAATGATACATGGGAGTTGGTTGATCCACCACCAAATTGTAAAATTGTAGGAGTTAAGTGGATTTTCAAGACTAAGTTGAAAGAGACAGGGGAGATTGAAAAATTCAAGGCTAGGCTTGTAGCAAAAGGATACACTCAAGAGGAAGGCATAGATTACAGCGAGATCTTTGCGCCGGTAGCTCGTCTTGAAACCATCAGAACTGTTGTTGCATTGGCAGCTACAAAAAAATGGAATATTCATCAGCTTGATATTAAATCAGCTTTCTTACATGGAGCAATTAATGAAAATGTCTACCTAGAGCAGCCACCAAGTTATGTATTTCAAGGACGTGAGCATCAAGTATACAAGCTTAAGAAGGCATTATATGGCCTTAAGCAGGCTCCTAGAGCCTGGTACAACAAGTTGGAGTCTTATCTTGCAGCAAATGATTTTTTGAAATGTCCACATGAACACACTTTGTTTGTGAAAAAGAAAGAGAAAGGTGAAATTTTAATTGTTTGTGTTTATGTAGATGATCTTATATATACGGGTAATGATAAGCTGATGTTTCAAGAGTTTAAAACTATGATGATGAAAGAATTTGCAATGACCGACTTAGGCAAGATGAGATATTTTCTGGGCATTGAAGTTTTGCAAGGCTGCAATGGTATTTTTATTGGGCAAAAGAAGTATATTAAGGATATGCTAAACAATTTTGACATGTCTGATTGTAATCCAGTGAAGAATCCTATAGTTCCAGGCAGCAGGTTAGTAAAAGAAGAAAAAGGAGTGAAGGTTGATAACACTCTATTTAAGCAGCTTGTGGGAAGTCTTATGTAACTTACAGCTACAAGACCGGATATTGCATATTCTGTCAGTTTGATAAGTCGCTTTATGGAGGATCCAAAGGAGAGTCATTTCGCGGCAGCAAAGCGGATTTTGAGATATTTACAAGGCACTCAAAACCTGGGAATTTTCTACAAGGCTGGAGGAAATGAAGAGTTAATAGCTTATACCGACAGTGATTATGCAGGAGATATTAATGATAGGAAGAGCACTTCCGGTTATGCTTTCTTGTTGGGAGGTGCTGTGATTTCTTGGGTGTCAAAGAAACAACTTGTGGTTAGCTTATCCACAACAGAAGCGGAGTTTATAGCAGTTGCATTATGTGCATGTCAATGTGTTTGGTTGAGAAGAATTTTGGAGCATCTGAGTCACTGTCAAGAAGGAGCTACTATGGTGTTTTGTGATAATGTTTCTACAATTAAATTATCCAAAAATCCAGTTTTGCATGGAAGAAGTAAACATATAGATGTCAGGTTTCATTTTTTGAGAAATTTGTGCAATGATGGTGTTATTGAGCTGAATTATTGTAGTACAAGAGATCAGTTGGCAGACATCATGACAAAGCCACTTAAAGTTGATGAATTCTAACATTTGCTAAGTGCTCTAGAATGATTGATGAGTCAGAGATAAACTGTTGCAAAGAGCATACAGTTTAAGGGAGAGATTGTTGAATAAGTCCATGTTAATTTGAATTTAGATTATTAGTATCTGTTAGTTTGTTTCTTTATTTTGTTGCTATTCTCTTGCACACATTTAGGATATGTTGTTAGTGTGTGGATTAGTTTCCTATTTATTAGCTAGGCAGTTGTAGTGCTAAGTCTATAAACTTGGCCTTTAATTATTCAGTGAATAATACGCAGAAACACACTGCATTTTCCCTTCCATTTCAAACTTTTACTTTTCTGTGTTAACAAAATCCAGATTTTCTCAAAACCACTTTATCTGCTCGCATCCATTTGATCTTCAATTACCACCGGCGCAAGAGTGACCAGCAGAACAAGCACCCACGATAACGGCGTCGATGTCGGCTTGGATTATCGTGTCTGTCATGTAACGACGATGGATTATTTGTGGAATTAATTCAGAATTTATGTTACAAAATTTGCACTTAGAATCAACCAGAGGTTAGAAATTGATAAAAGAAAAACTAGCCTTTAAGTGAAACTCAGTGTAACGAGATCTGAATTTTGATACATTGCGATAGAGTAAGAAAAGAGACGAATAGTAGTATTTTAGTTTTTACCAGTCACTGAATCTTGAAAAAATCCAGATTTGAATAAAACTGAATTTGATGAAATTAGTTTGATTTTTATTTTTATTTTTAATGTGAGATGGTATTTTCTTTTTCATGAGATGGTGGGTGGATAATGATACTGGTGGTGAGGGATGGTGTTGATGACCATGGTGGCGTGGAAGGAATCGTGTGGATGATGCGGTGGTGAGGGATGGTGTTGATGGTGATTGGATCCTCTGAATGACTCTCCTCTCCATCTCTCTCTATCTCTCTTAGGGTCTGTTTGGTTCAACATAGAGGGAGGGGAGGTATTTTAATGAAGGGAAAGAAGGTGAGGGGAGGGGAGGTGAAATTTATAGTTACACATGTTTGGTTCAAAAGAAGGAAAGGGAGGGGAGGTGAAGAATTTTAATTAGATATATGTTTGGTTCAAGAGGGGGAGGGGAGAAATTTTAAAACTAATTTACTTTTTTATCCTTGTAATTTTCACGTAGTCCGACAGTTTTATAGCTACTCAGTGCAAATTAACCTATATATCCACAATATTTTCTCAATTTTTATGATTGCTCTAACCCAAAAATAATATTTATAAGTTTAAATTATCTATAAATATATTTAAAAGATTTTTTTTATAATTACAGTATTAACAAAAAAACCTTGTACTAATACTAATATAGTAATATTGTACAAAAAAAAAGTAATATTTATTTATAAGTATAAAGATCTTTTGCTAATACTAATATTGTACAAAAAAAATAATTCTTGTATTATAGGTTATAACGTAACAAACTTGATGATATTTTAAAAAATATAATAGTGCATATAAATACTAACTAATATGATACGAGTACAAAGTAAGTAACAACGTTGATTTTCTAAAAAAAAAAAATAACAACGTTGATTCACAAAAATATATACAAACTTTACAAATTAACAATCCAATACAAAAAAAATTAGCACAACAGTTTATGAATATAAAAAGGCATTGTTGGTGTTTTATGTTGGCCTCATTTTGCTAAAACAAATATTCAAGCAAGATGTTGGATAGAATGCTTCAACATTGGATACAACATTCATGCTTCAACATTGGATACCACATCCAGTGCGTTCTGTTTTCGCGAATGATATATTTTTGCGTAAGATCTTTGAAAGATTTGATTGAAGAATTAATCCACGCCTTTTAATTTATGTGCCAACACACAGGTGTTTCCAGAATCTTCAGAAAGCGGTTTATGTGTTATTTGTTCCTCGAGATTGTCATAAAAGATTTGATTCTAAAATATATTTTGTGAAGATTGTTGTAGAAAATATAAAAGATTTATTTCAAATAAAAATAAATCTTTATGGTTCAAGGAGATTATTATTGAAAATATATTCAAGGAGATTGCTACTGAAAATATATTTTTGGACAATAAATATATTTATGGAAGGAATAAATATTTGGTGAAAATATATTTGTGGAAAATATATTTTTCTTCTACAAGGTTGCTTTGAGCTGAAGTATTGTGCACTAAGTAGCGCCTTTTCTGATGTTCTAGAAGGCGGCCATGACCTAGTTTTGTTTCTCAACAAATCAACTATTTTAGGAAACAAAACATTTGATGCAAGAATATTCCTTGAAGTAATTTCTGGACCTGCTGCGTTTTTGAAGCCCAATTCAAGACCTAGCTCGTGCTATATAAATGAAGATTGAACCCTTGTGCAACTTACTGAAGCCGAAATTGAGTTTTACAAAGCGTGTGTTTAGGGTTTTAGTATTGTTAATTGTGTTCCCTCTTCTTGTATTACCTTGATGCAAGATTAAGGACTGTGTGTTACTGTGTTGTAATATCTCCGGAGCTTCTAAGCAAGGAGATAGTGTGTATGAACCATTCCAAAGCTTTGAAGTACGGAATTGGTGGATGTTTTAAGAAGTGTGTCTTCATCTGTAAACTGTAATGTGTACGATCACAGTGGCTGTGATTAAGAGGAGTTGAGCGGAGGTTCTCATACCTAGGTGTGACTTAGGTAGAATATAGCACGGGTGGTGATTAGGTGATCGGACGACAACGTGACTGCAAGTATACAGTCGTGTCGTGTAGTTTTAAAAGATATCGAACCCAAAGGACCAATAATCGACCTACCGTTATCTAGTGTTGCTTTGTAAATCTAAGGCTAATGATTTAAAGGATTTTGATTAATTGAATAATTAAAATAAGAAAAATAAATATTTTTTAGATTTTTTTATATGTAAATAAAATATTGCTAGGACGTGCTATTAGTTGCTTCAGAGGGTTCAATGCTTAATTCGCGCTAGACAAACTGTTAAATTTTCGAAACTATATTGATTTAAAAATACCAATCTCAGCTCTCGCAAATCTTGACTAGTATTATAAATTATAAAGGTGGTGCTTAACTCTCGTCCTCACACCCGCTAATAAAATACTCTTTGAAAAACAATATAATTTAATTAACTCTAATCCCAACTCTCGTTGCGAATCAGAGTTAATGTTCAGTTTTTACTATCTAGTAGAAATCTCACGCTCTCGCTCTATTGATTTTTACTTTAATTAATCCTCACTCTCGTGACGAATTATAATCAACGTTTAATTAAAAACTGCTTAAGAAAATAAAACAGTTGTCAGTTTTCAAGAATTATATTTGATTTAAAAACACTAATCTCATCTCTCGCAAATCTTGACTAGCGTTATACTTAGATAAAATAAATGCTCAGCTCTCACGCGCTCACTTACCTATATAAGTACCTTTGAAAACCAATATAAAACTCATCAATCCTAAATAGCTCTCGCGGACTTTAGAACTAACGGTCAGTTTTAACTATCTGGCCCTAAACCTCAACTCTCGTCAATGTTGGTTTATTGCCTTTAAAACAATCCTCACTCTCGTGACGAATTATTTGAAAACGTATTTATTTAAAACTGGTGGTTGAAAACTATTAAGCACGAATTAACTATCGAACCCCTATTAGCTACTAACTACACATCCTAGCAACGCTAAATTTAGCTAGACATAACTAAAAATAAAGACATAAAATAAATAAATAAAAATAAAGACATTAAATAAAAACAGAAAAATAAAATAAATAAAATAAGCATAAAAATAAAGAAAAGAAAATAAAGAACCTGAATTAATAAAAGAAATCTTGAGTACGGATACCGACAGCGCAACAGCAGGAAATAAAAATATTAAACTAAGAGAAGAAACCAAGAATTAAATTTTAGTCTCAATTCTCTTCCTCAACAGTTATAAGTTGGTGTCTGTCTAAAGTGTAAGAAATGACACTAAAATACAAGTGGGGGGAGGAATGGTTTGGCCGATGTGGGACTTAGAATGGTGTGGCGAGAGCCACACGATTTGATTAAGAGGGAATGGCCATGATTAAAAGCTGGCGGTTGCCATTTGTATCTAGCTGGCGAGCGGCACTTCTTTGCTTTTGTGGACTTGCGTGTTTGTTTTGTGTGGGCTGCACATGTGTGGCTCAATTGGCTGCACATGTGTGGCCCTTTTGTCCATTTTTGCTCCTTTTTGGTCCGTTTTCACTTCTTTCTTCAACTCGTACACTTTTTATCTGTTTATTTAAAATATGAGAAATAAGTAACTATTTATATAGTAAAACTTCGGAATCGAAATAAAAACATATAAAATATAATAGTGAATTAACTAAATAAATAGCATCTTTTTAGGTGTATCAAACTCCCCTAAACTTGAACCATTGCTTGTCCTCAAGCAATTTAGCTTGCATATAGAAAACATTTGAAGTGCGAAGCAACTCACACACACAGACTTAGAGAAAAATAACATCACAAGTACTCATACGTGGTCAGAAATTCAGATTGGCTAAGATTAATTAGTTAGGTTCTTATACAATCAAGAAGGGTATTTCAACGACACACAAAGTTCTCCCTCTTATACATATCGAATTTGGATCATGCCGTTGTACTAAAATCTAAATCTTCTCCTTTGTTTCATCCTTTTTCATTCTAGACAGTCACATTAAGACCCTTTATCTATGTCACACACATGGTAAGAAAGCCGGTTAGCGTCTTTATTCATCTTTTTCAACTCGCAATTAGCTTGATGATACAAATTTTGATGATACAAATTTTGATGATACAAATTTTTGTATTAGCAATCATATAAATATTTTTTCCAAGGTTTAACCGTATTACCACAGTATGACCTTATATTTTTTTCTTTAAGGTTTAACCGTATTACCACAGTATGACCTTAAAAATTTGCTTAGATGATTCGCTTATATTCATCGACAAACCTACTTAATGTGTGACTTTATAGATGGTGTCCGACTGGATAGATAAACTACTAAAGGATTCCACAAATTTAAATCAGGAGATTTTGGCACAATGGTTATTCAAATTGATATCTATACTAGGGAGACTTCTGGGTGTTGGAAAAATACCGATTTTGTTGTAAAATTCCCTAATTTCCTTAACTTACCCTCTCGTCCTTTCTTAACCTATATACTTTCTAAGTGAGCTATTATCCTAAGTCTTTGGAAAAAAATTTAATTTGGCTCAAGAAAAGGAAAAATTTAGGAAAACCAAAGAAGATACTATAAATTTAATTTTTTTATTATTATGCGAAAGGAAAAAAAATTCAAATAACTAAAAATTAAAAGTAAATAGAGATAGTAGAATACTCCCCTAAGCTTAAATCCAACAGTGTCCTCACTGTTGCGACTCAAGAGTAGAATTGGAGCGTAAAACCTGTGGTAGATCATGGGGGAGGCTGTTGATAATTTTGGAAATTGTTGAACTGAAGCCTCAAACCGCCTAGCTCTTGTATGACATTGTCGAGCTGTTGTTGACGGTGCTCTTCTGAGCTCTCCCATCTATGATAATAGCCCTGCATCTCGTGTTGGTTTTGAAGAATTTGGTTTTTGCTGGGCTTGCATGAATGCATTTGTTCCATCATCTCCTCTTGTTGTTGGTGCATGGCATAAAATAATCCATCGCGCTCTTGATTTAATTCATTTTGGGCGCGTATCTCATGGAGTACATCATCGATGGTGCTTCACCTTGATGAGGAGGAACTACCTGCAAAAGTGTTAGAAAAATGTGTAGTGTGTGCAGGTGGAACAATGCTTGCGCCCCCACCAGCAGCAACATTTGGAGAAATGTGCGTGGGAGCTCTATTAGTCACAGGATCATCAGAGATAGTCATAAAAAAAAAAAAATCAAAAATAAAAGAAAGCAAAAATTAAACAAGAATTAAAGAAAACTCATGGGTTGCCTCCCATGCAGCGCTTTGTTTAACGTCGGTTAGCTCGACTTCTTAACCCTTTAGATTAGTATGGTGCCTCTTCCAAACTCACGTTCTTAAAATTATGCCCAATATCCTTAGGTCTCCATTTGAACATGTCAAACCATCTCATAGGTGTTTTCCTTTTTCTTTTCTTTTTCTTGGAGGCAAACTGAGATGTTTTATTTTGGAAGATATTACTTTCTGGGTGGGCTTTTAGTATGTCGGGAGGTACTCGTTTAAAGGGTGTGTTATCGACATTTGTTTGAGCTATGTCGAGTCTATAGCAAGAGCTTTTCTTTAAACATTTAGCTAGGTCGTCATTACCATTTTTATGAGTCGGAGGGATGAGAGTTTTTAGAATTTCAGAATTTTTGGTTTTATCTTTCTCCATCTCTTTTCTACATTCTTTGACGACGTCTAACATATAGCAACTATCTTCAATGGCCGATGCGTTCATGAATTGTGTTAAGATAAATTCAACTTTTTCTGCACCTACTTCAAAGGTGAGCTTTCCTTTTTTCACATCTATTATGGCACCGACAGTTGCTAAGAATGGCCTTCCTAAAAGGATAGGTGTATTGGAATCTTCCCTTATGTCCATAACTATGAAATCGATTGGGATAAAGAATTGTCCTACACGTACGGGCACATTTTCTAAAATACCTAGAGGGTATTTGACAGAACGGTCAGCAAATTGTACGGACATTTTTGTTGGTCTTAATTCTCCCATTTTCAGTTTTTCACATAAGGCTACGGGCATTAAACTGATACTGGCTCCTAGATCACATAGGGCTCTATCTATTACGTACTTTCCAATGACACAGGGTATGGAGAAACTTCCTGGGTCTTTTAACTTAGGGGGCATTTCGTTTTGTAATATGGCGCTACACTCGGCAGTGAGCATGACAGTCTCATCATCCTTGATCTTTTTCTTATTAGTCAAGATATCTTTAAGAAACTTAGCGTACGAGGGCATTTGTGTGATAGCTTCCGTAAAAGGTATTGTGATGTTTAGATTTTGTAGAAGCTCTACAAATTTCTTAAACTGCCCTACGTTTTTGGATTGTACTAATCTTTGAGGATACGGGATGGGTGGTTTATATGGTGGGGGAGGAACGTAAGGTTTCTCTTTCTCTTTGGTTTCCTCTCCACTATCCTCCTTTTCTTTTGGTTCACTCTCCTTCTCGGTTGTCTTATCGGAATTGGGTTGCATGGCAGGATTTTTAGTTCTAGGATCAGCTGGTCCATCATATTGTGTCCCACTTCGTAATATAACAGCATTCACATGTCCCCTAGGGTTTGGCTGAGGCTGGCCAGGAAATATGCCTGCAGGAGCAGAGGTAGATGCTTGTTGTTGTGCCACTTGTGCGATTTGTGTTTCTAACATCTTATTGTGAGTGGTCAAGACATCTAGCCTGCTTGTTAATTGCTTAATTTGCTCATTAGTGTGTATGTTTTGATTTAGGAATTCCTTGTTAGTTTGAGTTTGTAGGGCTATGAAGTTCTCCATCATCAATTCAAGGTTTGACTTCATAGGAGCATTTTGAGCAGGTTTTTGGAATCCTGGTGGCGAAGGAGTAGGTGCTTGGCCAGGTGCATATAGAGCGTTGTTACTTTTTTACGAAAGGTATGGATGGTTCCTCAGACCTTGGTTGTAAAGGTTTCCTTGAGTATAGTTCACTTGGTCTGGGTGGACTTCCGTCAAGAGTTGACATTCAGCGATAGTGTGCCCTTGAATTCCACATAGTTCGCAGTTTGAAATTGTTGCAGCCACGGTGGCTAAAGGTGTTGTGGTCATACTCTCCATCTTTTGAGTTAGAGCTTCAAGTTTGGCCTTAACAAGGTCAAGCTCGTTTACTTCGTACATACCGCCTTTCATTTGAGGTTTCTCTACGGTTGTTCTCTCGTTTCCCCACTGATAATGGTTCTGAGCCATGCTCTCGATAAGCTGATAGGCTTGGTTGTATGGTTTATCCATAAGTGCGCCACCAGCTGCGGCGTCTATTGTCATTCTTGTATTATACAAGAGACCATTGTAAAAGGTGTGGATAATTAGCCAATTTTCGAGTCCATGATATGGGCATAGCCTAATCATGTCTTTGTATCTTTCCCATGCTTCGAAAAGAGACTCGTTGTCTTTTTGTTTAAATCCATTAATTTGCGATCTTAACATAGCAGTTTTGCTGGGTGGGAAATATCTGGCTAAAAAGACTTTCTTTAACTCATCCCATGAGGTGACTGAGTTAGATGGTAAGGATTGGAGCCAAGCTCTAGCTCTATCTCTTAACGAGAAAGGGAATAAACGAAGTCTTATAGCATCGGGACTGACACCATTTGCCTTAACGGTATCTGCGTATTGCAAGAATATGGACAAATGTAAATTGGGGTCGTCCGTGGGGTTTCCGGAGAATTGGTTTTGTTGTACGGCCGACAACAATGAAGGTTTAAGCTCAAAGTTATTTGCTTCAATAGCGGAGGCAGCGATGCTATTGTGCGGTTCTTCTTGCGAAGGAATAGCGTAGGACCTTAGTGGTCGTTCTTGTGGGGCTTCAGCCATAACTAAATCAGGAAGAGGAATCTCTAATTGATTTTCTAAATTTCTACGTCTTAAAAGACGTTCGGGTTCGCTAACTAGTTGCACCAATCTTTCGCCTCTAGAGCGAGTGCTTGGCATGCAACAAATGAACTAATCGGGGTAAAATAAAAATAAAATTGCCTTAGTCTCTACGGTGTAACACTGGAGTTACGATATCGACTAAATTGGTCCCCGGCAACGGCGCCAAAAACTTGATCAGACGATAACATGACTGCAAGTATACAGTCGTGTCGTGTAGTTTTAAAAGATATCGAACCCAAAGGACCAATAATCGACCTACCGTTATCTAGTGTTGCTTTGTAAATCTAAGGCTAATGATTTAAAGGATTTTGATTAATTGAATAATTAAAATAAGAAAAATAAATATTTTTTAGATTTTTTTATATGTAAATAAAATATTGCTAGGACGTGCTATTAGTTGCTTCAGAGGGTTCAATGCTTAATTCGCGCTAGACAAACTGTTAAATTTTCGAAACTATATTGATTTAAAAATACCAATCTCAGCTCTCGCAAATCTTGACTAGTATTATAAATTATAAAGGTGGTGCTTAACTCTCGTCCTCACACCCGCTAATAAAATACTCTTTGAAAAACAATATAATTTAATTAACTCTAATCCCAACTCTCGTTGCGAATCAGAGTTAATGTTCAGTTTTTACTATCTAGTAGAAATCTCACGCTCTCGCTCTATTGATTTTTACTTTAATTAATCCTCACTCTCGTGACGAATTATAATCAACGTTTAATTAAAAACTGCTTAAGAAAATAAAACAGTTGTCAGTTTTCAAGAATTATATTTGATTTAAAAACACTAATCTCAGCTCTCGCAAATCTTGACTAGCGTTATACTTAGATAAAATAAATGCTCAGCTCTCACGCGCTCACTTACCTATATAAGTACCTTTGAAAACCAATATAAAACTCATCAATCCTAAATAGCTCTCGCGGACTTTAGAACTAACGGTCAGTTTTAACTATCTGGCCCTAAACCTCAACTCTCGTCAATGTTGGTTTATTGCCTTTAAAACAATCCTCACTCTCGTGACGAATTATTTGAAAACGTATTTATTTAAAACTGGTGGTTGAAAACTATTAAGCACGAATTAACTACCGAACCCCTATTAGCTACTAACTACACATCCTAGCAACGCTAAATTTAGCTAGACATAACTAAAAATAAAGACATTAAATAAAAACAGAAAAATAAAATAAATAAAATAAGCATAAAAATAAAGAAAAGAAAATAAAATAAAGAACCTGAATTAATAAAAGAAATCTTGAGTACGGATACCGACAGCGCAACAGCAGGAAATAAAAATATTAAACTAAGAGAAGAAACCAAGAATTAAATTTTAGTCTCAATTCTCTTCCTCAACTGTTATAAGTTGGTGTCTGTCTAAAGTGTAAGAAAGTACACATATTTATACTAAAATACAAGTGGGGGGAGGAATGGTTTGGCCGATGTGGGACTTAGAATGGTGTGGCGAGAGCCACACGATTTGATTAAGAGGGAATGACCATGATTAAAAGCTGGCGGTTGCCATTTGTATCTAGCTGGCGAGCGGCACTTCTTTGCTTTTGTGGACTTGCGTGTTTGTTTTGTGTGGGCTGCACATGTGTGGCTCAATTGGCTGCACATGTGTGGCCCTTTTGTTCATTTTTGCTCCTTTTCGGTCCGTTTTCACTCATTTCTTCAACTCGTACACTTTTTATCTGTTTATTTAAAATATGAGAAATAAGTAACTATTTATATAGTAAAACTTCGGAATCGAAATAAAAACATATAAAATATAATAGTGAATTAACTAAATAAATAGCATCTTTTTAGGTGTATCATTAGGTGAGAAGTCATAAACGGGGCGTTTATTGAGGGCTTTGAACTAATACTATCATAGTGGATTCACTCCTGGATTGGTATCCCCCAGAGTAGGCTGTTATGCTGAACTGGGTTAACAAATAACTGTGTTATTCTGTTTCGTGCATTTTATATTTCCTTATTGTTCGTCTAGTTCAGTGTTAAACACAGTGTTGGATCATCGGATCAAACATACAGTGTTGGAGCATTGTGTTCAACATCGTGTTACTAGTGTGCCAGAATTTCAATTGGCATCAGAGCAGGCACCCTGTTCATGATTTAGGGTGAGCTCCAGGGAAAATACTTTCTGGTGAAATGGACAAGGAAGGAGGAACAGTTTCCAGACCGCCCCTACTGATAGGGCCTGAGAACTATGACTATTGGAAAGCTCGGATGATGGCTTTCTTAAAATCCATTGACAGTAGAACATGGAAAGCTATTGTAAATGGCTGGGAGGCTCCAGTTATTCTTGACAAAGACGGGAACAAGACAACTGAGGTTAAGGCAGTAAAGGACTACTCAAAGGATGAGGATGAACTAGCTCTTGGTAACTCAAAAGCTCTAAATGCCATCTTCAATGGAGTGGACATCAACATGTTCAGACTTGTCAAACGATGCACTGTAGCAAAGAATGCATGGGAAATACTAAGGAAAGCACATGAAGGAACAAGCAAGGTAAAATTGTCTAAACTTCAGATGCTTCGTACAAACTTTGAAAACCTGTGTATGAAGGAAGAAGGGACCATTCATGATTTTCACATGAATATTCTAGAATTTACAAACTCATTTGATGCGTTAGGAGAACCCATATCTGATGAGAAGCTTGTAAGCAAAATTCTCAGATCTCTTCCTAAGAGGTTTGACATGAAGGTAACAGCAATAGAAGAGTCTCAGGACCTAACAACTATCCAAGTAGATGAGCTAATAGGATCTCTTCAAACCTATGAGTTAGGCATGAATCAAAGAAAAGAAAAGAAAAATAAAAGTTTAGCCTTTGCCTCCAACACTGGAGAAGATGAAGAATCAGATTTGGAGAGTGATGAAAGTTTGTCAGAAGCAATGGTCTTGCTAGGAAGACAATTCAACAGAATCATGAAAAGAATGGACAAAAAGTCTAAGTTCAATGTGCCAAGCATCAAGCTCGACATCAACAAACAGACCAATGATCAAAGAAGGGCTAGAAGTGATGAGAAAACCAGTCAGTCAGAAGGGGTCCAGTGTCATGAATGTGAAGGATATGGACACATCAAAGCTGAATGTCCTACCTTTCTGAAGAGACAAAAGAAAAGTCTTGCTATCACTTGGTCAGATGAGGATGACTCAGAGGAGGAAACTGAAAGTGGATCAGCAAAACATGTCAATGCGCTGATAGGTGTGTGTGAGTCTGATGCTGAATCATGTGATGAAACATCCTATGAAGAACTGGTTGCCACCTATAAGGATCTTTTCATCAGGAGTAATGAAGTTTGCAAGGCATTGGAAAGACAAAAGAAGGTTAATTGTCAACTACAGGCTGAGAAGAATGACTATCTTGCAAAAATTGATGCTCTCAACAAAGAGATTGAAAAACTAAATGTCGACTTGGAGCATGCTAGAAGACAAGTCAGAGTTTATAGATCAGGAGAAGAAAAATTCCAAGCAATGCTATTGAAACAAAGTGCAGGAAAGAAACCAATTGGCTTTGACTATGAGATTGTTGATCAACAAATGGGATACAACAAAGCTACAATCAGTACTCCCATTGAGAAGACTTTTCCTGTCAGTGCTGGCTTTTTACCACCACATCCTCCCACACACCAGGGAACCGACACTTGGTTAAACCCCAAACCTAAGCCTCCTGCACAGACTGGATCGATGCCTCAACATCCTCCTCCACATCAAAATAACTGGTCAAGACCTAAATCTAGGAGAAGGAACTGAAGATGTTACTATTGTGGTAGGAAAGGGCACATAAGGCCTTATTGCTATAAATTGTATGGTTACCCAACAAAATTTTCGGTCACCTGCACCAAAGCCAGAAAATGTGAAGACTAAGAAAGAGTCGAAAGAAAAGGAGAATGATGTATGTCTGATAGCTCACACATCACTACGAGCATCATCTAGACAAGATTGGTACTTTGACAGTAGATGTTCAAGACACATGACTGGAGTGGAAGGATATCTTGCCAACTTAAAATCCTATGCCACAAGTTATGTAAGCTTTGGTGATGGAGCTAAGGGAGAGATAAAAGGAATTGGGAATCTAATCAACAATGGATTGCCAAATCTAGATAATGTTCTATTGGTGAAAGGCCTTACAACTAATCTAATCAGCATTAGCCAGTTGTGTGATCAAGGCATGAAAGTAAACTTCACAAAGTCAGAATGTCTTGTTACAAATGAAGAAGGAAGACTCTTGATGAAGGGTGTGATGTCAAAGGACAACTGCTACTTATGGGTCTCTGAAGAAGAAAACCACTTGTCCACTTGTCTCTTAAGCAAAGAGGATAAAGTGAAGCCGTGGCATCAAGAAATTGGTCACTTACATCTGAGAGGTTTGAAGAAGGTCATAGCAGAAGAAGCAATCAGGGGGAATCCAAAGCTCAAGATTGAGGAAGGAACTATATGTGGTGAGTGCCAAATAGGCAAGCAAACCATGGTGGCACATCCGAGGCTCCAACATCCGGTTACATCTAGAGCACTTGAACTATTACACATAGATCTGATGGGACCTATGCAGACTGAAAGTCTTGGTGGTAAAAGGTATGTTTTTGCTTTGGAAGATGATTTTTCTAGATTCACTTGGATAGATTTCCTTAGAGAAAAATTAGACAGCTTTGAAACTTTTAGAAACTTATGCTTACAACTTCAAAGAGAAAAAGAGGTTGTTATTGTAAGAATAAGAAGTGATCATGGCAAAGAATTTGAGAATGCAAAATTCTTTGATTTATGTGCATCAGAAGGAATTTTTCTTGGATACTCCACAAACAACAGAGCTTACAGAGTTTATAACTCTAGAACTAAAGTTACCGTGGAATCAATCAATGTGGTAGTTGATGATGCACCATTAACCAAAACAGCAGATATGGAAGAAAATGTTGAATCATCCATTCAACAGTCAGATGATATTGTATGTGAAGAAATTTCAGGTTCTAACAATGAATCTACTAATCCTAAATCAAAACCTGCATGTGTCAACAAAGTCCCATTTATCAGGGATTTAGTTGAAGAAAATATTGTGAAGCTTGAGCATGTTGCTATTGAAGAACAGGTGGCTGGCATATCAGTAAAGCATTGGATGTTGTTCAGTTTGAAAGGCTAAGGGGCAAATTAGGAATTTTCCTGCATGAGAAATTGTAGCAGTTAAGGAGTTTTGAGCGTGCAACCACATTTTTCACTTCGCTCCCACTAGTGATGCACGCTAATTCCGGGCAATCATATCAAAATTGCCATAACCGTGTCATAACATGCAATCAACTCTCCTTCACCTATTGTCCCACTGATCGTGCTATGTTTGAAGTTCAATTCAATCAAAAACTATTTTATTTCAATCAGGTCACCATGTCAAACTCTGATAATATTGTTGATGCTATTGTACAACCATTTGTAGTTGTGAATGATCATGTGGCTCCATCTCATAAGTCCATCTATGATTCTGTTGTTGAGCTTGTTACTTTTTCTATCAAGGAGAACATTACTACCCTTGATGTTGCACAGGATGTTGGAACATCCTCTGTCCAGCCTAATCCAAATGCTGCCACTATCACTGAGTCTTTTGGTGATAGCTGTGATTTTGAGGCTGCTACTGAAGATGAATTGCATGACAAAGAAAACAATGATATTCTTGCTGATGTTATTGAAGACTCTAAAACAGAGGAAAGTATAGAGAAAGTTGTCTCTCTTGGTGATAAAGATACTGAGTCTGAAAAGCCAGTAGATGAAGAACAAGAGATGATTGATCTTGATGAGGTTGACTTCTTGGATGAACCTCAGCCAAAGACTGTTCATGGGCGAATGGAACAATGTTTTCTTATGCCCTTGTCATATTGTGCAAACAAGGGGAAATGTCTTTTTTGTGAATGTTGATTATGTGTTTGTTGTGATGGAGGTAGTAGATATGCTTTACAACTTACAACCACTAGTTAGCTGGATGAAAAGAAGCTGTATTTTGAGCAAATGATTCATGCTCTGAAGCTTGAAGAAGCTGCATTAGAAGCAACTGATGCAGGTATTGATGAGAATCTGAGTGTTGATGCAGGTGGTGATAATGAGGAAGAAGATTCTGAGGTTGAAGATGAGGGAAATGATTCCCCAAGACAGTGCCTCTGTGTAATGTTTTCTTTTGGATTTATTTTCCATGTGTGGGCTATGATCTAAATTTAAGCACCTTGTGTGCATCTGGACTGTGATATTCTGCACTATGTCTCTGGATTTTCTGATACTTCTATGAAGACCCTATTTTCTCTAAAAAAAAAAGGGAGTAGTTGGTAGTTAGTAGTGTGCAGTATGTTGATGTGTTATCTGATGTTGCAACATCTGATATGTGTCGTAGTACTTATGTTTGCTCTGCAAGAATTAAGGGGGAGTAAGTTCTGATATGCATGTGGTACTCGGATACCTTGTTATGATATGCACCTTTTTAGGGGGAGTAAAAATGTTTGATTAAATTTTTGCTCATCTCTGATATTGAGGGGGAGTAATATTATTTAGTGAGCATGATGTGCTGACAGATGCTCTAACATCTGCTGTAGGCACGGTAGCAGTATGTGATGTATAGTATCTGATGTATGTGCTCTGCATATGTTCTGAATGTGCTTTGCATGAGTGGTGTGTGATGTTTTGATACTCTGTTATGCATGTCTTGAAGGGGAGTAGTTATCTGATGTTTCATGATGTGGTGCTTAATGTTGAGACATTTGCCCTTCCTGTTGTGGAGTGTAGTATATGTTATGTATAGCAATGCTGCTGCATTTTTGTATGTGAAGTAATGCTTCTGCTATTACAAGACTACGGATTGCTAGATACTAATATATGGATTTGTTATGCTCTGATACTCTGCACTATGGATTTCTGTGATACTCTTTGTTCATGAAGCTTCTGTTTGGCATATTTTGTGACTAAAAAGGGGGAGAGTTAGTAAGTCTGCCTGATGTACTGCTGATTGTCTGTTGAATCTGTGAAGAGTAGTATTATGTGCTGTGGTTTGCCTTGGTTTGCCTTCAGTGGCCCAATGCTAGATGTTCTAATCGATGCTGAATCACGTTACCTGATGCTCTGTTGAAAATGAACATCTTGATTCCTGAGAGTTTATTTCTCTCAGCCTTGAGGGAATTTATTTTTCCCCGATGATTCTTTTTATGAGAATATTTTTCACTCCATTGGCGTTTTCCTGTGAGGCGAGTTGTGTTCACTATTCCGCTGTTGCATGCCTCTGTTATTCTTGTGCGATACAACTATTCTTATTTGCTATTTTCATCTGAGAAGTTCTATTGAAAACTGCATTTGAAGATGTTCTACTTTACTTCATGACTGTGTGCTTATGTTGATTTGAAGAAAGGTAGGTGATGTATCTCTCTAGATTGGTTGAAATGATCTTAGGTTGTTTTAGCCAAAAATTGCCAAAGGGGGAGATTGTTGGTGTTTTATGTTGGCCTCATTTTGCTAAAACAAATATTCAAGCAAGATGTTGGATAGAATGCTTCAACATTGGATACAACATTCATGCTTCAACATTGGATACCACATCCAGTGCGCTCTGTTTTCGCGAATGATATTTTTTTTTTTTTTTGAACAAGCCAAAATGAGATATATATATATATATTAACAGGAATAGTCTTCTCAGCACAAGATGTGCTAAGATAGACTACCAAAGGTTACAAATAGTCACAGAAAGAAATACAAGCAATCATATAAGGCCCAAACATAGCAAAGGACTAGACCACCAACTATGGTAGTTTAAGACTAAAGTAACACTCGTCGTCTTCAACCACCTATAAGAAAAGAGCTTGATCTTGTCCAACATCTGATGAGGAGTACTAATTGAACCTCTGAACAATCTATGATTTCTTTCCGTCCACACAACCCATACACTAGCAAGCCAAATGAGTTGCAAAAAAGACCGACGTGCTCTAGAACCACCAGCTGATAAAGTGAACTGAACAAAATGATCCCGGATAGAAGTGAAACCTGTCGATGAAATATCAATCCAAGAGCGAACTAAATCCCAAATATAACCAAAAGTACTACAAAAGATGAATAAATGGTGGGTCGACTCGGCCGCCCCACAACCAGAAACACAATGATGAGCTGCAGAAGATAATATGCCTCGGGTGACAAGGTTCGACTTTGTAGGTAACCTATCACGCAATAATCACCACGCAAAAATGGAAACCTTCAAGGGAACCTGAGGATGCCAAATGAGATGCTCCGCAACATCCACGATAATCGAATCCATAGTAGTCAGAAGCTGATAAGCGCCCCGGACAGTGTAGCCTGTATCAGGGTCTGGCTGCCACTGCCACCTATCCGAAGATTGTACCTGTAAAGAAAAGACAGAGAGTAAAGACTGACACTCCCCCAATAACTCCTCCTCCCATGCCCTCATCTGCCTCCTCCACACCCACGTCGCCCCATCCAACCCCCACCCTAAAGAGAACATATCAGCCACCGTATGCGATTTGGTCTCAGCCAGAGCAAACAAACGCACAAAATGATCACAAAGAGGGGTCCCATCCAACCAAGGATCTGTCCAAAAAAGAGTATCGGACCCATCTCCCACCCTCCTAACAACATGGTCACCAAACCACCTACCACCTGGCTCACCACCACCCTCCCTAATACTCACTATCTCTCGCCACCACAACGATCCACGCCTCCCTCCATCTCGTAATCTCCCTCCCTCTACTCCATACCGAGCCGCCAACACTCTATACCACAACCCTTCTCTATCCACTAACAACCTCCAACACCATTTACCTAAAAGAGCCAAATTAAACTCCCTTAACTGCCTAACCCCCAAACCTCCATACTCCTTACGCAAGCAAATAGTTTTCCAATTTACCCAAGCAATTTTCCTAAAATCCTCACACCCCCCCCCCCCCAAAAAAAATTTAATTAAAAGAGATTCAATAAAAGAAATGATACCTGAAGGAGCTTTGAAAAAGGATAGCGCATAGACAGGTAGAGAGGTTAAGACAGACTTAAGTAAAACCAGACGACCACCAAAAGAAAGAAAACGACTCTTCCAACCAGATAATCTATTCTTTAAACGAGCCAACACCGGTTCCCAGAAAATCAGACGCCTCGAATCATCCCCAATAGGAAGACCCAAATAAAGAAAATGAATATTTCCCACTTTACAACTCAGTGCAGCCGCAGCCTCGCCTAACCAGATGACAAGGATTTTCACCCCTACCAGCATACTTTTATTGAAATTAACCTTCAAGCCAGACAAATTCTCAAACAACACCAAAGTAGCCCGCAACGCCCGAACATTAGCCCAACTTTTCTCCCCTAGCAGAAGGGTATCATCAGCAAACTGGAGGTGCGACACTGAAGTCGAGTCACTCTCCCCAACCCTATACCCCGTAAAAAAGTTATGAGTCACCATAGCCTCCATCAGAATATTTAAACCCTCAGCAGCCAAAAGAAAAAGGAAAGGAGATAACGGATCTCCTTGTCTAAGGCCTCGTTCAAGAGGGAATTCATTCGTAGGGCTGCCATTAACAAGAACAGATGCAGTAGCGGTGCCCACGCACTCCCTTATCCATTTCCTCCAAAGTGTTGGGAACGCCATCCTCTCCATAACCACGTCCAGATACCCCCAATCCACGGAATCATAGGCTTTCTCAAAATCCACCTTAAAGAGCATGAGTTCTTTTTTAGCCTTCCTAGCATCATCTACTACCTCATTTGCAATAAGAATACCGTCCAAAATTTGCCGATCCTTTACAAATGCCGTTTGAGACTCTGAAATGACACTACCAATAACGAGACGCAGCCTATCCGCCAAAACCTTTGCCAAAATCTTGTACAGGCTGCCAACCAGCGAAATTGGCCGAAAGTCATTCAGCCGTTGAGGACTGTCAACCTTTGGGATCAGAGCGATGAAAGTAGAGTTGATACCCTTAGACAATTTACCATTCCTATGAAAATCAGATATAAAACGCATAACATCACCCCGAAGATCAGCCCAAAAATCCTTAATGAAGCCAAAATTTATCCCGTCAAGGCCTGGGCTTTTATAACTATCACAGTCCCACACAGCAGATTTCACCTCTAACTCAGAGAAAGGCTTGGTGAGACTACTACCCTCGAAATGGTTCAACCTTTTGAATAAAAGGTTATCCACCCCCGGTCTTTCCACATTGATTTTCCTGAAATGATCCGCAAAATGGGTAAACACAGCCTGCCGAATGAGGGACAGTCCCTCCACTGTATTCCCACCCACTTGGATCACAGAAATAGCATTCCTTCGACGACGGCCTGCCAAAACCGAGTGAAAATACTTAGAGTTTGCATCTCCCTCCTTGAGCCATAACGAGCGCGACTGTTGCCAACTAATGCTGGTATGCAGCCTAGATAGCGAGAAAATATCCGCAGTCGCTTCGTGAAGCTCTGCTATCTCATCTACTGACAAGTCCTCCTCTTCCCCCTTGTGATCCAACACTGACACCCGATCTTTCAAAGAGTCGATACGACTAGGCAAGTTTCGGACATGAGTCTTATGCCACTCTTTCAGGGCCCCTTTTATTAACTTAAACTTTTCCTTAAGCACAAACCCTCCCCAACCATCCACCTGGAACGAATTCCACTTCTCTCGCACAAACACTTTGTAACCCGGAACATCCTTCCAACACTTAAGCATCCTAGACGGACGGGGTCCCCAATCCTCCTCCGTCGCCGAGAGAACTAGAGGACAATGATCGGACAACCCCCTCAATTTGGCCACCTGCTTGCAATTGGGCCAAGTCAAGCACCACCCTTCCGAAAGAAGAAACCTGTCAAGGCGACTCGTCGAAAGACCATCCCCTTTGAACCAAGTAAACTTACGACCAATCAAGGGTAGATCGACTAAATTATTATCATCTATAAAGCGGTTAAAAGGAATGTGATCTGAGCTGCGTTGACCCACCCTTGACGAACGACGTTCATCAACATGTTTTACCGCATTAAAGTCCCCACAAATGCACACCCTCTCCATCCCTACCACCTGTATACGCATCGATAAATAGTCCCACAGCTGTTGCTTTGCTATATCATCACATGGCGCATAAACATTTGCCACCGAAAAATCTTCTCCAGTCTTAAGAAAACGACCATGACACCACAACACATGATCCCGACTCTCAGTTGACCACATAACCACTTCAGAGGGATCCCAAATAGTTAGCAGCCCCCCCGACGCCCCAACCGAAGGACGAAAAGAGAACTCATGAGGCATACTACCCCAGAGATATGAAGTAATAAAAACATCACAGGATTGCAATTTAGTTTCCTGGAGACACAAAATAAAAGGTGTCAGGTCACCCACCAACTTACGCACCTCCTTCCTCTTCTCTAACCCACCTAAGCCTCTAATATTCCATGATACTATCTTCATGAGCCACACTCCCCCAACACACACTAAAAGCCCGCAAATCTAGCACATCGTATCCTGCCGAACTCCCCCCACATGATTTGGGTCGGGAAACTCTTTCTTTCCTTTGTTTGCCCTAGAAAGAACCCGAAACATGTTCACATTATCTCCCTTAAACTTGACACCAATAGCCTTTCCTATCCCCCAAACATCATCCACTACCATCTGCTCACTCCCTTGCATAGCCACCGAATTCTGCTAGTCATTATTAACAGAGGATGAAGACGAAGACTCGACGGAAGACGTTCGACGACTCACGGAACAAGATCGATTAATGCTATCCCCTCCTCTACGGCGCCGAACATGCTTTTTTAAAATTTTGAGAACCTCACCACGGTCTTTGCTTGGCATCCTAGCTACTTTTTTAATGCTGTGAAGCGGATGACGCAGCAACCCTCCTCCTTTCCTTTTCCTAGGGTCAAGTTGCCTAACCCCATGAGTCTGATCATGAAGCCATTCCAAACTCCACGGCCCCGAGATGACAGAATGACTCACCTTTGGAGGGCAAGAATTGGTACGTTTACTTCGACACAACATTCTATCATTGCGACCAGTACCCTCGGTTTCTTTATGAATAAGCAAACGCTCATGTGAGTCAAGAGTAGAAGGAGCACCACTGGATCTTAACTCCCGGTCCTCATACTCTCCATGTGTAATAGCCAGTGGCACCGCACGATCACTGACCGGACTAAGAGAATCCACAATCTGTTCGGCCTCATTCGCATTTTCCCCCTCAAAAGATAGATTATTAACTGGCTTTCCTGCCTTCTCCGCCCCACTTTGAACAAGGCAAGCTTCACCAATCTCTTTCTCCAGCCCCTCCGCAAAACTCTCAACTATAACGTCGACATAACGCCGGGCTTCTGGGTCAACGTACCCTTCTCCCAAGTCAGATTGAGTCTCCTCGGACCCGCACTCTTCCTCAAAAAGACAAATGTCCTCCCCCAAAGCATACCCCCATTCCTCCATTATCTTAACCTCCACCTGAGTGTCATCCACCAAAACAGTCACAGCCCTCTTAATTATCTCTAATTCGGGCGTGGCTATAAGAACCCGAGCTAAGTCCAGTCTGTCCCTATCAGCGGAACAACTATCCGCTCGTAGGAAACTTCCACAGTCAAAAACACAAAGCTTGAAAAAGTCAACATTCCAAGCATGCAGCGGGATACCATACAAACGAACCCACGCACCTCTCCGATAGGGCGTTACTGCCTCTCCCCAACGTACCCAGTTTGAAAAAACGAGACTGGAAAATTCTTTAGCTCCCTTCACAATTGGCAAAACATCTACTCCCTCGGAGCTTCTTACAAAAACTTTGTCAGCCCCCATGGGGATAATAACGAGATCGCCAAAACCTGCGTCAGATATTCTGTTCTGGATCAGAGGAATTGCTTCACCATTTAACACTGTCCCTACCAACCCATTTTTAACCCACTTAATATCATCTGACTTCGTTCGATAATTTCGCATGAGAATCTTTCCCCCGATCTCCTTCTCAGAATCCTTAGATAACTCCCCGATGTTCTGATCAGCTTTCCGAACTCCCTGCTTCTTACTAGCTCCAAGCTTGACGAGAACTTCCCCCACCTGCACACCTTCCGGATGACCAGAGCCCTCCTTGTGAGAAACTGTGGTACCTCCTCCGAGCATCTTTGTTGAACCCCTTTCCCCCTGAAACAAAGACTCCGTCCCTAATGTATTACCAACACCACCGTCAGAAGAGACAAGCTTCGCGGGAATTTTGGGACCGTCCTTCTTAGGAAGTTCAAAAGATCCCTTCAGTAGGTCAGCCTTTTTCTTCTCAGAATACTTCTCATCCCCCGTATAATGACGATCGAAAATGGCCACACTGGCGCGAACACGGTAGTGTCCGAACCAAACATTGTTAAGGGCCTTCGTCATCTTCGAAACATCTTTTACTTAAGAGAATTTTACAAATCCATAGGGTTCGCCGTATCTATTCATTTTTTTAGCGACAAAAACATCCTCCAAAATACCACATACTTCAAAACCTTTTCTTAGAAAAAAATTCAACAATAATGGTGGAAAATTCGTGAAATAGAACGTAACGTACCGGTCGGAGCCTAATTTTCCACCATCACCATGCTTACCTTGCTTTTCGCCATCACCAAGCTTACCATTCTCACCTCCCCCTCCAAATTCCGATTGTTTCTTCTTCTCCAACCTCGGATCGCTGCCATAGCCATGAAGCTTCCTCACGCCATCCTTCCTAACTTCCGGCCGCCGCTGATCATCGCTGAAGCAAAGGTTAATACCGGCGCGGTTTGAACGACACCGATCATATGGCGGTCGCGATGAACACCCACCCCTTGTTGAACGCCGCTCACGATCTGATACCTCATTGTAACGCGTTTGGCTCCTTCCTCTGAGAAGATGATCGCGCACGCCATGGTTGTTGGGATCATGATGCCGATCGTGCAAAGAATGAAATCTGGGAATGGAAAGCGAACGATCATGGTGTCTTCTGGTGCAACGCGTTCTGTGACAACCTCTATCCTCCTGTCTAAGCTCTCTCTGATTTCGCCGACTCACTTCGAACCATTCCCCGCTATCTGCTAGAGAGCCCTCCCGTTTGTGCCTTGCTTCCGGTGAAGGCGGTGACCGTTGCCGCCGCTTTAAGCTTACCCTATAGGTGGCGTAGCGCTCTCTCTCTTTATCCCTCTCTCTCATCTCTTTCTACTATAGTCTTGCGAATGATATATTTTTGCGTAAGATCTTTGAAAGATTTGATTGAAGAATTAATCCACGCCTTTTAATTTGTGTGCCAACACACAGGTGTTTCCAGAATCTTCAGAAAGCGGTTTATGTGTTATTTGTTCCTCGAGATTGTCATAAAAGATTTGATTCTAAAATATATTTTGTGAAGATTGTTGTAGAAAATATAAAAGATTTATTTCAAATAAAAATAAATCTTTATGGTTCAAGGAGATTATTATTGAAAATATATTCAAGGAGATTGCTACTGAAAATATATTTATGGACAATAAATATATTTATGGAAGGAATAAATATTTGGTGAAAATATATTTGTGGAAAATATATTTTTCTTCTACAAGGTTGCTTTGAGCTGAAGTATTGTGCACTAAGTAGCGCCTTTTCTGATGTTCTAGAAAGCGGCCATGACCTAGTTTTGTTTCTCAACAAATCAACTATTTTAGGAAACAAAACATTTGATACAAGAATATTCCTTGAAGTAACTTCTGGACCTGCTGCGTTTTTGAAGCCCAATTCAAGACCTAGCTCGTGCTATATAAAGGAAGATTGAACCCTTGTGCAACTTACTGAAGCCGAAATTGAGTTTTACAAAGCGTGTGTTTAGGGTTTTAGTATTGTTAATTGTGTTCCTCTTCTTGTATTACCTTGATGCAAGATTAAGGACTGTGTGTTACTGTGTTGTAATATCTCCGGAGCTTCTAAGCAAGGAGATAGTGTGTATGAACCATTCCAAAGATTTGAAGTACGGAATTGGTGGATGTTTTAAGAAGTGTGTCTTCATCTGTAAACTGTAACGTGTACGATCACAGTGGCTGTGATTAAGAGGAGTTGAGCGGAGGTTCTCATACCTAGGTGTGACTTAGGTAGAATATAGCACGGGTGGTGATTAGGTGAGAAGTCATAAACGGGGCATTTATTGAGGGCTTTGAACTAATACTATCATAGTGGATTCACTCCTGGATTGGTATTCCCCAGAGTAGGCTGTTATGCTGAACTGGGTTAACAAATAACTGTGTTATTCTGTTTCGTGCATTTTATATTTCCTTATTGTTCGTCTAGTTCAGTGTTGAACACAGTGTTGGATCATCGGATCAAACATACAGTGTTGGAGCATCGTGTTCAACATCGTGTTACTAGTGTGCCAGAATTTCAGGCATGCATAACAACCAAAAAAATTAGAACAAAAATGGATAATTTTGACATTTTAAAATAATTATGAGGACAATTATGTCAAAATAATTAAAATTGTAATGATATATTTCTCCTTCCCTCCCCTCCAAATCCCCCCAATTTGGGGGGAAGCAAAAATTGGGATTTGGAGGAATTTTGCTCACCTCCTCTCACCTCCCCTCCCCTCCTAAAAATTGAACCAAACACAATTAATTTAAAATATCTCCTCACCTCCCCTCCCCTCCAAAACCCCCGAACCAAACAGACCCTTAATTTCAATATCTCTCTTTCGGTAAAAAGTTTTAAAATAATAATGAGAGAGAGTGAGATTAAGAGAGAGATAGAGGTGATGGAGAGATGGAGAGAAGAGTGAACGAGAAATCCAAATCTGTGTTGATGATCATGATGTTTGTGCATATGATGATGATGATGATTAGTGAAAGAGAGAATATAATTTGTCAATGTTATTCATATTTTATAAAATTTAATAATTAGAATAATTTTTACTAAAAAAATAATTTTAAAAATAAATATTATTGAATTGTTGTAATAAAATAAAATTTTAATGACATGGATGATATTTGGTCAAGTGTGTAGTGCCACGTCATCAATGTTCTTGACATATCATCAAAGTTGTCTTTAAAATTGGGAGGGGGACCAAAACTCACAAAAATATAAAATAAAAGGATCAAAAAGTTAGTTTTTAAAATAGGATGACTAAAACTTCATTTTATTTAAAATAGGTGGACCAAAATTGCATTTAAGCAAAAAAAATAAAAACTATATTAAAATCAAATAAAAAAGGAAACAGCACTTTAAAATCAAATTTTTTTCCTCACAAGTCACAATCCTTACAAATTTGTAGAGAATAAAAATCTGAAAATCTTAATAAAACACACATTTCATTACTCATGAGATCTTTATAAAAAAAAAAGTTCCTAATTTTCCTCCACCTTCCAGTGGCAGAGCTAGCCAAAAAAGTTGGGACGGATCGCTACGAATATAAATCGAATATGCAAAGAAAATACTAAAAAAGACATCATATTGAGGGTGTGTCTAATATGAATATCTCAAAAAGAGTCAATAGGTGGACCATTACCATTTTGAATAAATAAATATAAATTTTTTTAACAAAAGTTTGATCAAACATGAATTGTTATACACAAACTTTATTTTAAATAAAAATTTGAGTACTTTTTTCTCCAAAAAAATATACTTGAATACTTTTACAAAATAAATTACATATTCTAAAATATCTATAAATATTAAACAATAAAACATTAGAAGAGATGCTTGAAAAAAATAAATTAAAAAGGATATTTGAATTATTATTAAATAATGGAGAATTATGGGTCGTCCAAATAGCGGGGGTTTGAAACCTCCGCAAACTGAAAACCTGTTAAAGAATTCTGGTGGTCCAAATTGAGGGTGCTTTAAACCCCCGCAAACTGAGAAGAACAAACGATGGAGCGGGGTTTTAAAACCGCCGCTAAATAGTATACCTAAGGAAAATATTAAAAATCTTGGAGCGGGCCATGACCCTGCCCATGAGGGGCTCCACCCTTGCCACCTTCCCTTTCTATTATCAAACCTAAAAAAACTATCGAGCTTAGATCGCAACTATTCATTTTCACTATGTGTGATACTTGTTAATTTCAATCTGAAAAAACATAAAACATATGATATGTACTTTTTGAAAGATTAAGAAACAATGAGATTTTGTATAAATTTTAACTTTAAAGATAATGCTAATAGTGGACATGGTATGGACTCGTCTGTCAAACTCGGAACAAATTCAAGAAAACTCATATTTGAGAACAAAAAGAGGATTCAAAAGACGAGAATGAGCGAGACGGTCGCTCATTAAGATAGTGTTCTAATTTTTCGTTACAAGAACGTGAGAGGTGTGGGCTAATTTTTATTCCATTTAAATTTGAGTATTTTTACACCGGCAAAAGAGTTGGGGTTAATTAGCAAAAATTAAATTTATTTTTATTTTTTTCTCACTAAAACCGATAAAAAAATAAAGGTGTCCCACGCACACCTGTCCTTTTTCCAAACATTGTGCATGGTGCACAAATTGGACAATTTGTCCAGTCCAGGCCACCAACTTTTGTCTCACTTTATATATTAGGGTAAATCATCCTAATTTAAATTTTGTTGTTATTTGCCTTGGTATTTCCATCGTTGTTTCATTTCTAATTTATTTTAGTTTTTTTTTTTTAGCTAAATCTGTGAAGTGTTTTCTTGTTTGTTCATTTCTAATTTATTTTTGTTTTTGTTTTCTTAGCTAAATCCGTGAAGTGTTTTCTTGTTTATATTTTACACAACACACTAATAAAAATCATTGTCTTCTGAGCCTCTGAGGCATTTGAGTTTCACTTTTGCTTTTGGACTTGTTGCTTGCTATCACCACAAGACTTGTGTAAGGTATCTATCTTTCTATTCCCTTTTTCTTCATATTTGCTTCTTTACGTCTTTCACTATTTATTTAAGATTAGTAATTAATTAATTAATTAATTTAATTCCTTGTAGTGTTTTTTTGACACAATTCCTTGTAGTGTTTTTTTGACACGATTTCTTTACCATTAATATGCTGCTTAATGGGTGGGTGTGTATTGTATGGGATAAGGTTTTTTGTGCGTGTGAACCTTCTAAAGTTGAAGACAATTGGACTATTAGGATGAACATTTAATATTGCACGATATAGTACTTTGTTTGTTTGTTTGTTTTTTTTTTAAGTAGTTTAGCAGTTAGAAATTTCATCTAAAGGTTAATAAATGAATTTGGGGTTCGAATTCTGGCTCCTGCACATATAATGCAATGTAATGTCGCTACTAACTGAGCTAAGCTCACGGAGAACTTTTGTCCCTTATTTTATCTTTTCAAAATTTCATATTTTGTTTAAAAATCAGCTAAAATATTATACCGTTTATTAGTGTAAGATTCAATTGAAGCTAAAGTTATGTTCTGTATGGACTAAATCAATGTTCCGTCATTTTTTTTTTCGGCCATGTTCCGTCATTTATATATTTAAGAAAAATTGTATGCGTTCATTTTATATGTTGATCTTCTAAAAATATTTTTTGTATATTAATTTTTATAAATTTAACATTTCATATTTATGATAAATTAACACGGTTAATAAGAGAATGAGTAAATTTAATTAAATAAACATCATTATTTTTGTAACACACAATTCTAAACATGAAACAAGTTTCTTGTAAAGAAAAATCATGACAAATGTCACATAAATACAACACTTAAAAAATCATTGTAAAATTCGGTGCTTTATAAGCAAAAAATAATATGGAAAAGCTTAAATGGCTAAATTTAACTCTTACTCCTATATAAGAATAACTGACGTTACTAGTACAAAAAAAAAGTGGTTATTTTTTTTAATTTAAAAAATTTCAGTGGTTTCTTGAGTAAATAAAATTAGAAAATAGATTGTTTGTCCTTTTTTGATTTCATAGGTTATCGTGTGTAATTTATTTGGGTTGTAAATGAAGTAGCAATAAATGTCACGAGAAAGAGGGGGTTTGAATTGTGACTCTTTTTAAAATTATTTTATGTTAGTTTAAAATAACTCAAAACAATATTTCTTTTAAATGATTAGTTAACAATTAACAAAGAAATATAGTTAGCAACAATAAAATAGACAATATATAAATGAACAATATAAATACTGAGTTAGTTGCTTGAATAAGTAAATGTTTAAGGCCCAGAGCACTCTGGTATTACTCAGTTAGTTAGTTTAGTATGTTTTAAGGATTTTAGAGTCCAAGAGAAAAACACACAGAAGTTATCCTGGTTCACCCAACTTGGGCTAGTCCAGTCCTCACAGTCCTTGTGAGATTGTCCACTAAAAATGCTCAGATCAGAACTTTCTACTTCGCATAAAAAACTTGATCACAACTGGATCAATACAATCTGTTTTTCTTCGCTCGAAAAGACTTTTACACAAATGTTTTTCTTCACTCGAAAAGACTTTCACTCAAAATGTTTTTCTTCACTCGAAAAGACTTTCTCACAAACACTCAATCTAACATGAAAGAAAGACTTGAGAGGGTTACAATATTTGTGGGGAATATGGGTTAAATCAACTCAAGTAAGAGATTGATAATAGCAAGCTTTATCTATTTGTTTTTCACAAATTTATGAATAATATCTTTGATGATTTGCTTTGCTTTTGAAGAGTTTATGACTTGTTGATTTTTGCTTCAACTAAGTATATGATTGATTCTTTTTGCAAACTCTTAATCTTTCGTTCATGTAGCTCCATTGTATTTATAGGCAAATATAACCTGAAATTCTGGTACACAGTAGACAAGTGTTGTCCACGATGTTCAGACACTTGTCATAACACTTGTCTTAGCTGTAAGAACAATAAAGCAGAGCATTAAAAACAGATACTGAAAAGCATAAACAACACACATAATTATTAACCCAGTTCAGCCTAACAGCCTAATCTGGGGGATACCAATCCAGGAGGAAATTCACTATCAGCAGTATTAATTCAGAGCTAAACTCCCCCGTTTACAACTCCTCACTTAATCCCTACCCAATGCAACTTCTACCTAGGAACTCCTAGATATGAGACCCCGTCTCACTCCCCTCAACCTTACAACCAGTAAGGATTTCAATAACAACAGAATGGAGACACTCTCCTTGACAAAGATGAAGTCGACACACTTCAATAACATCACCACCTAGCCAACGACTAAGTTCACAATTTCGAGTTGCTTAAAAGCTTCCTCCAAATACAATACTCAACTCATTACCTACAGGTTTCTGAGTGAGGACATAGTGACCATCTCACAACCCGAGTGGTTCACTTTACACCAACTCTCCTAGAGAGTGGCTTAAAGACACGAAACCCTTAAAAGACTACATCTTTGATATTCTATTTTTGCTTCAAGTTTCGGTGTATAAAATAGGGTTAGCAGCACCCTTTAAATAGCAGAGCCTCGTGGGCTTTTCACAATGATCCAGCTCCAAGAAATCTTCTAGATGCAAAATATATATTTTTACCAAATCTTTCTTTGCATCAAATATTCCTCCCATAAATATATTTGTTATAAATATATTTTAAAATTAAATCTTCTAATCTTCTTGAAGCACAAAGATTTATTTGAAATAAATCTTTTATATTTTCTACAGCAATCTTCACAAGATATATTTTTGAAACAAATATTATATTTTCTAAAAGTTATTTTATTCCTTTAGAAAATAGAACTAGGGTTCAGCTGCCTTCTGAAACACATTGATCACGTGCGCCTTGTTGAGTAAGAAACCACGAAACAATTCTTCAATCAAATCTTCGAAAGATTGAGTAGAAAATAAAAACGCTAGCTGGCGCGAACAATCAGACATACAAGTGTTGTTACATCTGTCTCAACACTTGGTGTACGCACATATGTCTCAACACTTGGCTAAAAGATGTTTTTGCAAAATGTAGCCAACATACAAAAACCCAACAATCTCCCCCTTTGGCAAATTTTGGCTAAAACAATATTAGACTAGTATTAAGAGAGATACAGTATCACCTTTCCTTCGAGTCAACATGAGCACACAACTAGGAAAGAAAGTAACATAGAAAAGCTACTTCCAAGAGAGCTCTTCAGCTACGAATAACTTGTAAGTAGTAACAGAGGCATGCAACAGCAGGAATAAACACATATAGCCTCACAGAGCAGATAGAGAGAAATAAACTCTCACAGTGGATTCAAAGATAGGAGAAATAAACTCCTACAATCAGAGTACATCCATTCAACAAAAGATCACCAGGGAAAAATAAATTCCCACAAACATAGAACTAGGAAAAATAAATTCCCAGCCACCAGAGAATAAAGCCAAGATGTCTCAGCATCTGGCATCACACTTGTCACTTATTCATACTACCACTCCCCCTGAATTTGTGCATGATAGAGCAAGAGCATACAATGTAGTCAACCATAGGAACTACAACATCCTTGTAATAGCAGAAGCATTCAATCAGAGTGATCAACGCTTAATGGTTGTTGTAGACACACATGTGTGCATTCATAAATAAGCATGTACAAGTTACCCATATTTCTATGACTGTAACTAACTAAGTCACCCATATTGCTATGACTGTGACCCAAATCACCCATATTTCTATGATTGTGATCCTAAGCATAAAAGTCATCCATATTTCTATGATTATGACTAAGCACGATGAATCATCCATATTTCTATGACTATGATTATGATCATGCCCTATGCTACAAGTTTAAATGCTTTTTGGAATTCTTGCATGCACATCACACAGAGCTGAAGGTAACATTTACTCCGCTCAGACATAAGCCTAAAAGATTAACACATCGCGGGAAGAACCGCAACAACATACACACCAGATGTCAGCACATCTGTCCACACATCACGCAGATAGATCTTACATATCACAGATCACTACTCCCCCTTTTTAGCCACAAATTCTGACAAATAAAGTCAGTGTGCATTAAACAAAAGAACAGAGGCAAAGAGGCACCATAGCAGTATCAGAAGTGCAAGTTACATAACAGAGAGAACTAAACTCTCACGAAAGAACCACATAGGGAGAAATAAACTCCCACATACTGAGAAAAATAAATTCTCACACATCAGATCAGGATGTCTAGACATCAGGCATGACATCACACATCAGGAACATAACACTCCCACAACCATCAAGCACACTATTAGAGCATAAGCTAGCAGAACACATTATCAAGCTAGCTACACACTACTACTCCTCCTGAATAACATTACTCCCCCTCAACACATGCATATATATATATATATAACTCACACTCCCCCTCAATACGAGCATAGAAGCATAAGAACATCAATACGAGCATAGAAGCATAAGAACAGCAACTTCACCAAATGTAAGAACATCGGTTCACACATTTGTCCACACACACACTACTCCTCCTTTTTAGTCATAATTTTGACAAACATCATACATATCAGAACACAGAGTAGCAAAAACAGAAATATCCAGAGTGCAGATATTCCAGACCATAGGCACATACAGGTGCTAGAAATCCATGGCCTAGCCCACAAAAGATACGGAGAACAAAAGTAGTGGAAAGAGAACATGCGCGCTTTCATCCACAATACCATGACCAAACTCCAACAGTATAGCATGAAGATCATAAGTAACAAGGCATAAACCTATACTATCTTCATCACATCAACCACATAGTGCACAGAGCTACTACAACCAAATATAACACCATGGGATACATAGTTCATCAGATATATATCAGAAGTGGAGGAACCATATCATATCTACCACATCAAACTCCATAGTTAACACTCATAAAATAGACATTTTCCCCTTGTTTCCACAACATGACAAGAGCATGAGAAAACATTGTTCTTGGAAACAACATGTACCAACCGACAGAGAAAACAATGTTAGGAACATGTGGTCCGACAAAAGAAATCTATAGTCAGAAGTCAAAGACACTCCTTTTTTGGCTTTGGAGTGCTTCTGATCTTTCAATCTCAAAGAGTTGTCTCATAATACTCTTAGAGATTACACCCATAAAGGTTATTGGTAGCTTCACCATAAACGATGTAGCTTGCTTCATAGTTAAAAACATACTCACAAAAATCCAGCTTCTCATAACATTATCTCCTTTAAAACACAAATTTCTATTTCTAGACATTTTCTTCAAAATGAATGAAACATTCTCTAAGAGGACAGAAGAGATGTCAACTTTCTTCCTGTCAAGTGACATGATGCCCAGAACATCATCCTCAATATTTGGCTCAGAGTCAACCACATTTTGGCATTTTGGTGACAGATGTTGTACACAATGTTGGAACACTTGAGATAACACGATGTTGAGATAGATGTTACAACATCTCGTACCAGAACAGACAAGTTATTCAACACAGATGAGTATTATTCAGTGTCAATCTCAAGAGACATATACCAAAAGCATCTTCAACAATAGATATATTGTCATCACATAAGAACATCAAACTAGAGGTTTCAGAAACAGGTCTGAAACAATCACTTACCATAGTAGTAATCACCTTTGATCATCACATATCTGAGCATTATCGCATCTGATCATAACACATTTGAACACATATAATACTTCTCAGCAGAATGCACATCCAAATAATCGTACCATGCTAGTTCTCTTTTAGTCACACTTTGAGCAACAACTTTGGTTAAGTGGAAGATCATCAAGATTAGTTTCTTCTACCACATTCAAAACCTTAATACTCCAAATCACCATTAGTTGATCTTCAACCTCATTAGATTGAGGACTCTCAGAACCATATCAGCATAAGTTTGGGGGATTGCAGAACAGGTTTCAACAACACTAACTGGTTGGTCCAGGATGTTTCAACATCCGATATGACATTAGACTTATGTTAGGTTCCTTTGGGGGACTCAACCACAACTTTAGTGAGGGATGACAAAGTGTCAGAACCAACAACCTTGGAAGATGACACATGCACAATTTCAACAATAGTGTCATCAACAACAGCAATATTCATACTAGATTGAAAGTTCCAGAGGTACATCTGACAGATGTTCCAACACTACCCACAACATTTGAACTGACAAAACCTTTAACATGGGTAACAACATTTGATTCGACATTAGGGGTTTTGATAGGTTCAAGATACAAACATGTCATAGTATGAGATTTATTGACAACAACAAAAGGATCACCATTCCTACCATCACTTTTAAGATTCATCTTTTCGTCTTTGTTCTCTATTAGCCAAGATGTAGCATTTACTCCCAAAGACATAGAAATAATTAACATTTGGTTTTCTCCCCTTCCAAAGCTCGTAGAGGGTAGATGAGAACTCATGACTAATTCCTTCAGAGGAGCAGAAGTTACAAAATTTAGCATTTTCAAATTCCTTCCGATGGTCACTTCTAATCCTGACAATTACACCCTCATTCTCTCTTTGGAGGCGTTGACAAAGGTCTTTGAAGACATGAAAAGTATTTGATTTTTCTTTAATAAAATTTACCCAAGTAAATCTGAAGGAATCATCAACAACTAAAAAGGCATACTTCTTTCGACCAAGGTTTTCAACTTGCATAGGTCTCATCAAATCAGCAATCATCTCTTTTCTGATCATGAAGCCCGAAGTTTTCTTGCCAGATGTTGCAACATTATGTGGAACATTTGTCCCTTCAACTAGTCTATAGTGCAATGTGAGAGGAGATTCCCTCTTACAGACAACATCAGAGCTGATCAAGAATAATACTACAAAGCACAGTGGGAAATGTTGTTGGCATCTTCACAGCCAAAGACTTAGCATGCTTAGTAGTTTAAAAAAAATATAAGAGTCAAAACCTCATTTGGTCTTGGTACCAACAATGTAGATGAAGTTACTCAAATCTATAGCACAGTCAGATAACTCTACCTCAGCTTCAGGATCTTCACTCTTGGCCAAAAACTTATTAATCACAGCAGGTGAAAATTCAACACATCAACCCATGTTAAAAAAACCTTCATGAATTCCTTGCTCAAAGGATCATCACAGTCTTCAGTTTATTGGCTTCAACAGCTCTACTAGACTCAGTAAAGTCAGTTATCATTTTCTACCTAGTGAGAGCACCAGCCTTTTGCTGGACAGATGTACCTACACCGGCATCTACATGTGTCCCAGACAGTAAATTCTTACTAACGGTCAGCTTACTAGCCCTTCTACAGGGAACATCAGCATCCACAAGAATAGTTGGATGTTGGTCAAGTATAATACCACACAGCAGGGTTGTAAATGCTATGGGCAGTTGTAGAGCAAAATAAACAGCATGTTCCAAAGTGGCATCAAACACATAAGAGCCATAATCAAACCTGGCCTTTACTCAGGGTTTTTTAGGGTCATCACAATTGTCAGCAACATTCACTACAAATTCCCTTATCAGCTTATCAAAACAGTCACCTAGATCAGACACTTTTCTCATCAAACCTTTCACACTTCTTCAAGATGTGCCACCAGATGTAGCTACACTTGTCTCCCTTTCAAAGTCTGAATCACTAGAAGAGGGTTCTTTTCTCTTTAAGCTCTTCTTCTTGACCTCAGAAGTTGGAATCACCTTGCTCCTGGTTCTAGGGGGACCAGTCACAATTTTCTTCCCAGCCATTTTAGCAGACTTCTCTGCCTCAGACTGATGGACAGGTGTACTAACAGTTGTCACACCTTTACCTGTCCTACTACTAGTTCTTTTACCAACACCAGTATCAGGCACTTCTGTCACAAGTTTGTCACTTGTAACGTTTTCATGCATGAAGACAACATCAGGATCACTCACTCCCTTACCTTCAGATAGGGTCTTACTGCTTTCATCTGATTCAGAGTAATCCACAAGATTATTACTAGATTTTGCTACCACAGGAGTTCCTTCTTTTTCAGTAGCATCATTATGAACAGTGTCACTTGTGACAATTTCAGGTACCCCAGATGTACCTACACTTGGTACAACATTTGTCTCCAATGCCATAGATGTGTCACCATCTGACACAACATCCGTCTCAGGTGCCACAGATGTGTCAATATTCGGCACAACATCAGTCTCAGGGACAGTTCCCTTGAGAGAATCAGCAACACATTCACTTGTGGTCTTAGTAGAAGCACCAACATCATAATTAACAACAGCAGGGGGCCACAAGAGAATCAACCATCAGTAGTTGATCAACTTTCAATACCAAAGAGCAATAATCCTTTTCTCCCAACAATAATAACTCCTCCTTGCTAGAAACAACTGAAATGCCTATCCTAGGTGATTTGGATGACACTCCAAAGTGCAGATAACAATTCACCCATTGGACATAGGTTGAAGCAGCTCCAATGTTCATAATCCCATGAAGCTCTTTTCACTACAACAGAACAAGAGTTTCATGCTCTCGTAGACTTGATAATATCAAGTTAGAGTAAACAACCTCCATCCTGTTTTAGAGAAATACCACTAGACATATTGAACAAAACAAAATAGGTTCTCAATATAAAGATGTCAAGACATTGAGTCTAACTTGTCTTCAAGATCTCACAACTTCAGAATAAGGACTCCATATTAATAACTTCTCAGAGCACTCTAGAGAATTATACATTCTCCCCTTCAATAGCTGCACATCTAGTGGTTGGTATACGCAAGTTACTCTCCTCCAAACAGAATCTATTTCATGGCCATAAACAAGATTCCATAAATCTGGTTCCTTTGATCAGAAGGATTCTCCAGATGTCAGAGAAGATGTCCTTGACATTTGAGCTTGACCTCCACATAAAGAATCTAAATGAGATACCTTTATCAAGCTTCCACAGGAAAATCAAAACACACATCTGCACCACCACTTACTTGGATCAGAAATAAACTCACCCAAGAAGTCAACCATAAGTTTCCAACAAGATTCTGCATACTACTGGTCAGATGTACCAACATCTGGGAAGACATCAGTCCCCTTCTCAAGGAACACACCAAGAGATCTTTTATCAAAGCCATTGGAGGTTGGCTTTTAGGGTTATAAGCAAAAATAAATTGCTCATAACTACCTTCAGATCTCTCTTCAACAAACTCATGTATGAGTGCCTTTATGAGTGGACTTGAGATCACCCTCAAGTATCGTTGGCATCTCCAACAAGTTAGTTGAACCTCTTCAGAGGAGAACAGAGTGTTGCACACTCAAAACCACCAAGAGTTTTCCATATATATATGCAGCGGAATTCAAAGTAGAAAAACTCCTCAATAAACTTCAGGCACACCATAATGACCTTTGCACAAATTCCACACTCCAGGTGCAACAGGTTAACAAAGGTTTGAAAATAAATCAAACCATACAGAAGCTCAACATCAAAGCTATACACCGTGCCATGAATAGTCCATCCTCCACTTCTAGGGACCATTCAAACAAATATGAACTTCTTCAAGTCCAAACAACTTTTCAGTATTCCTTACTTGTTCATAACCAGAAAGTATCTTCCCTAGGATCTCACCCAGATACAGAACAGGATGCCTGCTCTGATACCAATTGAAATTCTGGTACACAGTAGACAAGTGTTGTCCACGATGTTCAGACACTTGTCATAACACTTGTCTTAGCTGTAAGAACAATAAAGCAGAGCATTAAAAACAGATACTGAAAAGCATAAACAATACATATAATTGTTAACCCAGTTCAGCCTAACAGCCTAATCTGGGGGATACCAATCCAGGAGGAAATTCACTATCAGCAGTATTAATTCAGAGCTAAACTCCCCCGTTTACAACTCCTCACTTAATCCCTACCCAATGCAACTTCTACCTAGGAACTCGTAGATATGAGACCCCGTCTCACTCCCCTCAACCTTACAACCAGTAAAGATTTCAATAACAACAGAATGGAGACACTCTCCTTGACAAAGATGAAGTCGACACACTTCAATAACATCACCACCTAGCCAACGACTAAGTTCACAATTTGGAGTTGCTTAAAAGCTTCCTCCAAATACAATACTCAACTCATTACCTACAGGTTTCTGAGTGAGGACATAGTGACCATCTCACAACCCGAGTGGTTCACTTTACACCAACTCTCCTAGAGAGTGGCTTAAAGACACGAAACCCTTAAAAGACTACATCTTTGATATTCTATTTTTGCTTCAAGTTTCGGTGTATAAAACAGGGTTAGCAGCACCCTTTAAATAGCAGAGCCTCGTGGGCTTTTCACAATGATCCAGCTCCAAGAAATCTTCTAGATGCAAAATATATATTTTTATCAAATCTTTCTTTGCATCAAATATTCCTCCCATAAATATATTTGTTATAAATATATTTTAAAATTAAATCTTCTAATCTTCTTGAAGCACAAAGATTTATTTGAAATAAATCTTTTATATTTTCTGCAGCAATCTTCACAAGATATATTTTTGAAACAAATATTATATTTTCTAAAAGTTATTTTATTCCTTTAGAAAATAGAACTAGGGTTCAGCTGCCTTCTGAAACACATTGATCACGTGCGCCTTGTTGATTAAGAAACCACGAAACAATTCTTCAATCAAATCTTCGAAAGATTGAGTAGAAAATAAAAACGCTAGCTGGCGCGAACAATCAGACATACAAGTGTTGTTACATCTGTCTCAACACTTGGTGTACGCACATATGTCTCAACACTTGGCTAAAAGATGTTTTTGCAAAATGTAGCCAACATACAAAAACCCAACATAACCTTTGGAGGAGCGTATGAGAGAGGGATTTGAATTTCAAATCCAACTTGACATGTCACAATGTTGTGCTGTCAATTTGCTGTGAATAGTGCGTTATCGTTGCTTCAGTAACATTACCGTTATGGCAATCTGCACTTCACTTTTAATCCAATGGTTTCCATTGCATTTACGTGGCCCATATATGTCCATAAGAAGGAATCTTTCCTAATTTAGGGTTGGACAACTTGTATGCAAATGGGAAAAGAGCCATGTGCTCATTTGTACTTGTTTTGGTGACTAATGTCCTTTGTTTCACAAAGGGATAACTGTTGTTGGATTCTTGTCACCTCTATGTTCCCTTGATGAGAAGGAGACTTGCTACAACTTGTCTTACGGTGTGACTTCACCTTGTTGGCCAATTTTCGTCCAAGGCATCATTGTGTGATGTGGCTTTTATTTGAATTTCAAATCTTCTTCAATCATTGATGGAAGCTTCATTTGTTTGTCCAAAGGGGCTTTTAATTATTTTAGTCCAAAAAGACTTTATGGCCCATGATTCAATTTATGCCATGTTTGGCATATATTCCTTACATAAGTGTTTCCTTAAAATGTTACCACTTTTGATGAGGCAAAGGAATAATATTTTTGTGAAGCACTTCATCATTTAAGTCAAGACCTTTGTTTCTACTCATGCTTGTAATGTTTTGCTTGTCCTTTAGTTCCTCATCCATAACGTTACCGTTGACAGATGATATCATTATCGCTGAAACAAATCTTACAAAACACATTAGTAGATAACAAGATAATTATAATTAAAATTAATTAACATGTTTGTTATCTTTAAAACATCAAATAAGGATTTTTGTCCTCAACAGTAAATATGGGTTTTGCTAACGTACACCCACTTGTTTTTTAGAAGGTGTGTATTAGCCGGTCACAACTAAAAAGTGGTAACATACACCTTGAGGTGCATGTTGCTAAAACATTCCTTCTAAAAAATAAAGTGGGTGTAAGTTAGCAACTTCTATAAGCATTTGCTAAAATACACCCACTAGTTTTTTAGAAGGTGTGCTTTAGCAAGTAATAACTAAAAAGTGATTAAATACACCTTAAGGTGTATGTTGCTAATGCACACCTTCATAAAAATGAATGGGTGTGTTATAGCAAAATGAATAAAAAGAACATAAATTTAAATACTTTTGAATAAATAAAAAACGTTTTTTTTTTGTCAAAAATAGAAAGAAGTAGTTTGCTAATGCACACCTTCTAATTTTTTAGTGGATGTGCATTAGCATTACCTCTATATATATATACTAGACCCCTTACCCGTGCGATGCACGGTCTGATGCGTTGTTTTATATTATAACGTGAAAAATACAAAAGTAACAAAATACAATAGTAACAATTTTATAAATAATTTTACCTTTTGTTACATGGAATGTGCACCGGCTTATCCACGAAATCATTAAAATTCCTTCATAAAGAAATGATAAACTAAAGTGTTAAAAACCAATTTGCAAATAAAAGAAAACTACTAAAGTAAAATAGATATAAAATTGCGGCTCACAATAAAAATGAAAATACTTCACATTATCTTTAATATGAATTTCTCAAAATAATCTATTCAAAAGTTTGTATAAAATAATCTTAAAATCACTTAAAAATATGACAAAATATACTTACATGAGCTACCATTTTTCATAAGCAAGGATGTAACAAAAGTGAAAATAGAAGCGTTTATCCTCTTCTCCTAATATATATATATATATATATATATATATATATATATATATATATATATATATATATATATATATATATATATATATATATATATATATATATATACAAGACAATACGTTAAGAATTCACATGAATTTTTATATTTATATTAGCCTTTAGAGGAACATTGTCCTAGCTACCCGAACCAAAAAGACGGCAATACTTACACGACCAATTATTTTTCATAAGCAAGGATACAACAAAAGTGAAAATAGAAGTCTTCTATTCTCTTCTCTCAAGTCAAATATAAAAAAAAAGTCATATAACACAATAGGATTAAAGAAATTAAAAAATAATTAAAGTTAGAAAATATTAGTGTTAAAAGATACACATATACTTACATGAGCAACTATTTTTTATAGACTTCCCGAACAATAATGATGCAACAAAAGTAAAAAATAGAAGCCCCCTCATTTACATGAAAAATAGTCATGAGTAAAATTCTCTTCAAGATATTAAGACCCAAAATAAAATAATTGTACTACAAATAGTTACATTTTCTTGAGAATAAGAATAAAAACTATACAAAGTTATATTAACCTTCCTTCAAAAGAAGTTGTCCTACCTAAACATGAAAACATGAAAGTTGGCAATACAAAATGAAAAGGTCAGGTGTAAGAATGGAACTAAATATATATTGAAGAATCACATCACTTGGTCTTTAATTAGTGCAAATGCAAATAAATATGTAAACTAAAAAGTTACTTTGCGTTAGAGAAAGCCATGTGTAATTAAAATCTATTGTTATGCAAATAAAAGGTCTCATGAATAAGAATTATGGGTAAACTTTCCAATTTTTATAATAAAACTTATTTATAAGAATATGGTTGTAGGTTTATAACATAAAAAAGAAAAGAAAAGAAAGGATAGATAGAGATGACCATTTCTTCTCCTCTTCCCGGCCTGTTGTTGAATATTTTTCGATTAAACTCACTCTTATATTAGACAAGATTAAGCATGGATAAAGGGTTTGATGAAAAACGCATAGTAATTTGATATGAAATCTTCTTCTTTTCTTTTCATCGGATCTTGAATCAATTAATCAATTAATAGAGTTAGTGGATCAAAATCTTTCTTTCCTCACATTGCCATTGATCCAATTTACTGTAATATCGTACCTCTTTCAAATTGGGAATGAGTGAAATGGTGATTTTTCACCCCAATTATTTTTTAACACAAATAATGTAAATAAACTTAAAAGGCATAATTTTTGTTTTTTGAGTGAAATGGCTCCTATTAATTGATTCTAAGATATGAGAACGACGACCATTTACTGATGCCGAAGAACGACGGAGAGGAGACCATGTGCTTAATCGGAGGACGACGGAAACGACAAGAGGGAAGAAGACTAGTGGAAGAAATCGGTGGCAGAGCGGTGCTTAATCGGAGGACGTCGGCAACGACAACGACAAAAGGGAAGAAGACGAGCTGCCGAAATCGGTGACGAAAGTGTGAGAAGAATGAAGATGAACAGTTCTTTGAGTAAGTGAGAAAGAATGTTGGAGTGAGAGAATAGAGTAAGGGAGATGTTATTTGAGTGTTTAAATCTCAACCCTTCATTTTAATCTAAAGGCTAATAATTCATTCTCATATTCTCGTATAAAGATGTCATTCTCATAAAATATGCCCTCTATAGAGTAATGACATCTTTATAGAGGTCACACCCATTAATACACTCTTTTCAACACCTTACCATTTATTGGTCCACATCATCACTTTTTTAAAATTAGTTACTTGCTATCGAACAAAAGAAAATGTGGGGGATTTTCCCTTCTTTTTTATTATTATTATTATTATTATTATTATTATTATTATTATTTGGTTTCACTCATCCCATCATCTTCCCAACTCATTCTCTCACCGATTTCACCTTTTTCTACATTCTCCACTGATTTGTTTTCCTTTCCCTCATCTTCAATTCCAGTTCCACACACTTGTTGCTGCACATGTGCGTAAGGTTAAAGCATCAACAAAAGGAATTTTGTTTATTGCCAAATCTTGTAAGGTTTAAAATTTTGCAGTACTTTTGGCATAACCATTATTCCATCAATTTGGAGATAAAAGAACTAACCCAAATATATCTGACAAGACAATAAGCATTGTAATTTACTCTCAAAATCACAACACACACAACACCAGTTGAAAACAATTTAGCAACTAAATTGGAAAAACCTGCAACATTATTCAACTCAATTCGTCGTCATAATTAGCAAATAAAATCTAATTTAGAAAACGATTTAGATCTCGCAATCGCAAAGCCAGATATGAACTCGAAATCGCAAAGACAGACGAAGGGCGGGTTGACGACGCATGATGGAAGGAACCAAATTGGAGCTCTGCAAAAGAATAGATCTCAGGACAAAGATGATCGAGACAAATCTTCAAAGCCATGGAGCTTGCCGAGAAGGGGACATTCACATTGTCGCTATTTATTTCTTTCTCTCTCTTTTGTTGCCTCACAACCTGTTTAGCAGGTTAACAGATAAAAAAATAAAATAAGGGGCTGACGTGGCTTCAGATGATAGGATATGTTAAAAAAAGGCAAATGCGCCCCAAGGGCATATATTAAGGTGCATTTAATTAACTAATATCTCATTTAATTTACTTCAAAAATAGTAATAATTAATTTTATTAATTAAAAGATATAGTCCACTATATTTATTATCTATTTAAGAGAATTGGAAAGACAAAATATGATATGCTGCCAAATTTGATTTATGATCACGCGATTGGTAATACGACCATAATTATATGCATCCAATTTTTTTTTTGGTTTGTTAACAATCAGACTTATAGTACTCCTGGTAATACTTGATTTATGCCAACTTGTGATTTTTGTTTTTTTTTTCGGTGAACAAGACTGAGTATTATAGTATTATGTTGTAATGGTAACGATTGTTAGTACTATTTTAGGTTTTGAATTGCTAATATGTTTTAGAATTTTATAATACTTACTATAATTTATTTTTTTTTCCATCTTAAAAAAAAGTTTGAAAAAAAAATTTGACCAATCGCGTGATCATAAATCAAGTATTTGGCAAGTATCATATTTTGCCTATGCAATTTTTTAAAATTGGCAAGTATCATATTTTTTTTCGCGTGATCATAAATTGATTATTATTATTTTTAAAGTAAATTAAATAAGATATTAGTTAATTAAATACACCTTAAAATGTGCCCTTAGAGCACATGTTAGCGTAACCCTTAAAAAAAATGTAAGAGGGTGTGTCCCCCCTAGCGCTCCTTTTATATATAAGACTACTTACAATGGTGTTGGGTTTAGGGTGTTGAATGATAATCAACATGTTGAAACCATTGTAGTGGAGAGAAATTCTTAGGTGAGTCCTCACCTAAGCATTAATGATTAGGCACAACCAATCATATAATTATAAATAATGAATTTATTAAATAATTACTAGTAATAATTAATGAAGTAGTCATTAAAATCAAATCTCTTCTCTAAAAATAAGGAAAAAAAATGTGTGCATTAATTATTTTTCCAATCCCTCATATTTTTCTTGTTCCAGCTCTATTTTTTATTTTTGTTTATTTCTTTTTTTTTCTTCGATATTTTTGTTTATTTCTTTTGGTTTGTTTTAAATATTTTTGTTTATTTCTTGTTCCAATTATTTATTTTTTTGAGAAATTGTTCCAATAATGTTATTTTGCACTATTTCTTTATATCTTAAGTTTATCTAGGTGAATAATGTTTTAATTTTTTTTTATTATATAGACGAAATGAACAATTTTTTTTAGAGTAATGACAAAGTTGTTATAAATTGACACACATTAGTGATAAAGTTGAAGTTCAAACTCCGGTCATAAAATTCGGCCTAACAATTTCGACATTTTTTTTATAATACATATTCATATATCTTTGTTTTGTAATGTCTAATTTTGAACTTATAACTTATGGCTTATATCTTATAAACTCATACGATAAAAAAAGAAAAAAGACTCATTTGCAAATAATCTATTCGTTGTGAACTCATCAATAAGCTTGTTTATGAACAATCCACTATTTCTTTTTTACAAAACAAAGCCATAATAGTTTGCAATCTGTAAATTACCCAAAAAATAGAGAAAAAATAATATGTAAAAATAATTGAAACAAATAAATAAATAAATTAAAAAAGACAGATTAGTTAGAACCAAAAAAATTTGAGCAATTAGAATTTTTATAGTTATAAAGTTGTGCACATGTTTTTTTTCTTTCCTTATTGTAGAGATTTGGTTTTAATTACTACTCTATTAATTACTTGTAATTGTTTCATAAATTAATTATTAATTATTTATAATTATATGATTGGTTGTGCCTAATCATTAATGCTTAGGTGATGACTCACCTAAGAATTTCTCTGTAGTGGAATGTTTAATGTGATGTGGAGGAGGGAGATGATGAAATTATTCAACATGTTGAATCTGCCACTTGTCAGCTGTTGATTGGTTCGCTGGATTTTTATGATTTTTATCCTTTGAATTCAATTATCTCATTGCAAATTAATTTTTTATTTTTTTATTTTTTTTCCAAAATTCGTGATTTTTTTTTCTCTACAAATAGAGACTTGGTTCATTTCATTTGGACACAGAAAAAAAACCAAGTTTTTCACTATCTTAATCTATTATTATCTTTCTAATTAGTCTTTCTTTTGAAGTTTTAATTTTTTTTAGTGAAATGGATCCCAACAATTCTTCTAATTATCCCAACAATTCTCAAAATCTCAACAATTATCAAAACTCCAACAATTATCAAAATCCCAACAATTATCAAAATTCAAATCAATTTTTCAACCAACATCCTCAAAACACGCCTAATTTTGGTTTAACACCAAATTTCAACCAATCATCCTTTGTTCCAAACTTTCATCCATATTATGGATCTATGCTGAGAAATTCATCTCAAACACCCCCGTTTAATGGTTACATGCCGATGGTTAATGAAAATTTTTCGAGTGGTTGTATTGCATTTTAAGTTAATTTGTATCGTACTAATTACGTTATTTGTGTGATGTATTGCATTTTAAATTAAGAAAATAAAAAAATATTTAAATAAATTTTGTTAAGTGTATTATTTTAATTTAATTTTAATCGATAATTATAATTTTATTTAATCATAAAAACAAAAATTAAAATTTAAATAAGAATATGAAATAAAAAGTGGTGGGGTAAGGTGTTGAATAGAAAAACCATTGGAGAGTATAAAAGTTGAATGATTAGGTGGAAGAAAGAGAAAATGATGTGGAGTGAAAAAGTGGGTGTTGAAGGTGTTGAATGGTTAAAACCATTGTAAGTAGTCTAAGGGCGAGAGAGATTCTGTGAGATATTCACATGCATCGGCCCACATTTCATTCATGTGGACTATTATTCTTACTTTTTTTGGTAAAATCATGCACTATTATTATTATTATTATTATTATTATTTTGAAAAATGAACTATTATTAATTTTCACAGTCACAATAAAACTGCATGCTACTATTAATTAAAATAATAAAATTTTCGTAAAAAAAATAATGAAATAAAATGTATTACATTGTACAGTAGCGTTTTTCTTCTTCTTCAAACTATATATACTTATAATCAAACGGTAGATTTTATAAAATACTATCAATTAAAATGTTATATATAGACTCAAAAAATGAATATAAAATATTGCACACAAAATATATTTTTAAATTATTTTATTTGTTTATAATGATTTTTAATATTAGGCATATCCTTTATAAAATATTTTACCAAACATCTTTATTTCTATTTCTAAAGTACTTACTTTAAGCTTTGTTTTAAAGTAGCTTTTAAACCATAAAAAAAAAAATATCAGATTAAACGGTACCTTGATTTCACTTTTCTCTCGGTTGAACCCTAAATTATTAACATTCTCGAACTTTGATTGTTTCTTAAAATAATTTAGGACTATTAAAATTAAAATATAATTTATGAATGTAATTTATTTAAGAGAAAAATATGTTAATTTTAAATAATACGAAGCTGCTTTATATATTCGATTATTCCATGAAGGAAATAATATGGTGACCCACCAATCGTTAGTTGGTTTAGTGGTGAGTAGTGTTGAACTTGATAGAGTTGATCACAATTCAATTCCTCATAATTGCAATTGGAAGGGGAATTGAACCACTTGATGTCAAAACTGACCCTCGAATCAGATTTAACTGATGGTTAAAACAAAAAAATGGTGGTCCCTGAGTTGGACAGTCCCCATTAGACTACTTACAATGGTGGGTATTAAACCCCAAAATAAGAGTTGAATAGATGCAATGGTGAGTTTAATGTTGGAGTTGAATGAGATGGAGGAGAGAGGGGTTGAATTTATTCAACCGGGATTAAATTGAAAAGGTGAGAAAGAGAGAAAGTGGGAGAGTGGGAAAGTGGAAAGATGAGGGAGTGTAATGGACACGTGGCACGATCAGATTGGATACTTCCAGCAAGTGTGATGCACTTGCTTAATAGCTAGGTGAGTTTTGTTTTTTCGTTTTTTTTTTTAAATGTATATATATTTGTCATATTTTGATTGGGTGTGTATATTTTTATTTATTCTAATACTTTTAGGGCAATTATTGCATAGTATATTTTTTTAAATATTTTTTTTTTAATACCAAAATTCATAATTTTTAAAACTCTATAAATAGAGATATGGTTTCATATACTTTTAACATGAAAAAAAAAACTCATTTTTACACTTCCTTCTCTAGTTTTTATTTGTGCAATGGATCAAAACAATTACTCATGTAACAACCAAAACATGAATAATCATCCATTTCATAGCCAAAGTTCAAGCAATTTTCCGGTGAACAACCAAAACCCTAACCAACCACAACCTCAAAATCCATCAAATTATGGTTTTGCACCTATGTTTGGTATGCCTTCAACTGTGCCAAATTATCCACCACAATACGGATCCATGATGCATTATGGACACCATTCTTCCCAAACAACCCATTATGCTAATCCTCGTTTCTCAAACCAAAATTCAAATGTTCAAATCACTGAAATTCCTGAATTTTCAACTCAAATGTCGCTCGGAAACGCTAGTGGTGTTAATGTTGAAACTGAAGAAAATGTTGAGGAAATTCGTCCAAGTAGGAAGAAAAATGTCAAATGGACCACTGAGCAAAACTTAAAGTATTTTAAAGTGTGATTTACGAGTTTGGTTTATTTCATGTGTCGAGTAACTTGTATTGTGTGCTACACTTTTTATTTATTTATGTGTTTTACTAATTGTACTCCGTGTGTAACAATTTCTACTATAATCGAGTTGTTTTTGCGTATCTTAATTGAGTTAATAATAATAAAAAAATTATGGTCATATTCATAAATTTAGCTGATAAATTAAGGAAGAATAATAATATTAAATATGTAAAAAAATATTCATTATTTCAAAAAAATATAAATAATAATTATTATTATACAAAATTAAATAATATAAATAAAGAATGTGGGGTATATGAAAGTGAGTTGGAAGAGAGAGTATTTGGTTTAAACTAAACCATTGTAGGAGTGAAAGTTGAATAATAGTTTAATTGGTATGTGGAAGAGAGAGAAAATGATGTGGAGTATTGGGAAGTGAAAAAATTGGGGTTTAAACCCAAAACCATTGTTGATAGCCTTAGAACGACCATGCTGAGTGTACAATCACATATGTAGTCAATGGAAATATAATATTAATAGCCAACCAAATACTTTGTCTTTGTTTGAATTTTGAGCTAAGTGCTCTTAGTATATTATTAAACGTGACACTTACTATTCATGAGAAAAATTCAAATTAAATTGTAAGTGATCAGCCTTTTAAATCATTTTTAATAAAATATCAGTATTTATCACTTTACAAATTAGTCTATTTTTGGTTTAATCATTCATGAAATTTATTTATCTCAATAGTTTAATATTTTTCCATCCATGATTTTTAATCCTTTTAAAAAAAACAAGACACGATATTTTTCCTTTTAATCTTGCATTAAGTGAGTTTTTATTTTATTAAGTGAATTGGATAAAATTGTATAAGTTTATTTAAATTTATTATATCTTAAAACGACCAAAAATTTAATACGGAGAGAGTAGCACTTTTGATATAAAGGTATTTTAATTTGAATAAACTAAAAAGACTCTTTTTAAAAGAGATATGTTAAAAAAAACTATTCATCCCACAAAATACATCATGGACGGTGGCGGATCCACTGCCCGGTCAACCTGGACACTTGTCCAGATTCTGGTAATTATTTTTTGGTATTTTATGAGTTAATTTAAGGTAAAATTGGGATTTGTAAGAGTTAGTTTAAGACAAAACTGATACTTTTTTGTTCAAAATACAGATTTTCAATGTAAAACTAAAATTTTTGTTTAAAACTAAACTAAAATTTTGTCTAGACTTTATAAATTTTCTAGCTCAGCCAATAATCTTAGATTGTTAAAAAAAATGTCATGTTAACATGTATTCTATTTCAAAAATAGTAACTATTTATCGTAAAAATTAAAATTTAAGCTTTTGAAAAAATTGAATGACCACTTTATAAAATAAAATTTCTATATTTGATATCTTAACATGTGCTCTTAGAGTCTAATACCACGGGTTTGTTAAGAAAGCAGTTAATTCATCTTGAAGTTTGTTTTGTTTGATCCTAGGTAGTTAGTTGGTTAGTCTAACTAACTAAAGTTGTTAGGAATTAGTTAGGCCAAGGTAGTTACTTGTAGCTTAAGTAACAAGTATAAATACACCTTAGTGTATCAATTGTAATAAAACTTTTGGCCCATTAAGGATGAATAAAAATTCTATTTTTCTCTAAGCTTTCATAATCAGTTTTCACCAAAATCATCAAGAAACGTTTTCATCTTGTTAAACACAGTTTTTGCAAAACTGTGTGTGTGCTCAAGCTCAAGCCTTCCTCGCCTATGAGCTTGCCTGCAACCATCCTCTGAAGTGCAACAGAGTCAGAGGCATCACAACCTCTGAACCGTGCATCCTCTGAACCAGCCAAACTCTTGCTTCTGCTGCGCCAACAATTGGCATCAAGAGCCTGGTTCAATCACAGGTAACAAGAGTGAATTGTGAAGGAATCAAGTGGAGAAACACAAAGTGAGCTGTGTAGATTGATTTCTTGAAAATTCAAGATGAACACCCAAGGTTTTGGTACAAACATTCTGATTCTTGATGGAAAGAATTGGGATAGATGGAGTGCAGTGATGAAGTCCTTATTTGGAGCACAAGAGTGTCTTGAGGTAGTGGTGAATGGATACGATGAGTTGGGAGCAAATCCAACCAATGATCAGAGAAATACCTACAAAGAAAACAAGAAAAAAGACTGCAAGGCTTTGTTCTATATCCAGCAGAATTGTGATGCACAGCATTTTGAAAAGATTTCAAAATCAACTAAGTCTAAAGAAGCTTGGGATATACTCGAGGGTTACCATGATGGTGGAACCAAGGTCAAGAAGGTGAAATTACAGGCCTTTAGGAGGCAATATGAGTCTATGGTGATGGAAGAGGATCAAAAAGTAAGTGATTTCTTCTCAAAACTTCTTGCACTTGTTCATCAAATGCAAAACTGTGGAGAGACTGTCACTGATGAAATGGTAGTAGAGAAAGTGCTTAGATCCTTAACTCCAAACTTTGATAATGTGGTAATAGCTATAGAGTATGTGAAAGATACAGCTACTATGAAAATTGAAGAATTACAAAGTGCTTTGGAAGCACATGAGATTAAAGTTCTCAGTAGAGGTTCAGAAAAGAAAGAACAACAAGCCTTGCAAGCTCAAACCAACAAGAAAGAAGATAATGGCAAGAACTACAAAAAGAAAGGCAAAGATAAACCAAAGTGGCTTAAAGATCAGAGTTCAAAAACTGATGACAAAGCTGAATCCTCTAAAGGAGGAGGTTTTGCCAAAGGTAAAAACAAAAAGAAGAACTTTGATAAAAGCAAGGTGAAATGCTACAATTGTGAGAAGCTTGGCCATTTTGCAGATGAGTGTTGGTACAAGAAAGATCAACAAGAGGCTAATGTTGCAGAAGAAAGTGATGTAAAGTCAGTCTTGATGATGGCTACTATAGGGGATGAGTGTGAGAAGAATGAAGAATGGTTTCTTGATTCAGGGTGTTCAAATCATATGACACCACATAGAGAATGGTTAACCAATTTTGATGCAAGCAAAAAGTCTAGTATAAAACTAGCAGATGGGAGAAAACTTGCTGCTGAAGGTATTGGTAACATAGTGATCAAAAGTAAGAAGGGAGGTAAAGTGATCATCTCTGAAGTGTTATTTGTCCCTAGTATGAATTGCAATTTGCTCAGTTTAGGTCAATTGGTGCAAAAAGGGTTCTCTGTAAGTATGGAGGATAATGCACTGAAGCTGTTTGACAAAATGAAGAACTTGATCTTGATGTGCAGCTTGTCAAACAACAGAACCTACAAGTGTAGAATCTCAAGTGTAGATATGATGTGCATGTCTACCACAGTGATTGATGAGGTTGAAGCACTTTGGCACAAAAGGTATGGACACTTGAACTATAGAAGCCTCAGTGATTTAAATTCTAAGGAATTGGTGTATGGCCTGCCTAAGTTTAAGACTAAGAAGTCCATATGTGAGATATGTGTGAAGAGTAAGCACAGTAGAAAACCTTTTGTAGCTGAAATGCCCAAGAGAGCTAGTGGTGTATTGCAAGTGATTCATAGTGACATCTGTGGTCCATTTGAAGCTGCATCATTAGGGGGAAGCAAGTATTTCATCACATTTGTTGATGAATACAGCAGAATGATCTGGTTATACACTTTGAAGCTAAAGAGTGAAGCTTTAGAAGTATTCAAGAAGTTTAAAGTCTTAATTGAAAAAGAAAGTGAGAAATCAATTAAGATTCTGAGAACAGATGGTGGTGGAGAGTACACCTCAAGAGAGTTTGAGAACTTCTGTACTAATCAAGGCATTACACATGAAGTTACTGCTCCATACACACCACAGCACAATGGACTAGCTGAAAGAAGAAACAGAACATTGTTAGATATGGCAAGAAGCATGATCAAGCAGAAGAATTTGCCACACAAGTTCTGGGGTGAAGCAGTACTTACTGCAGCCTACATTCTGAACAAATGTCCAACTAAGAAACTGAAAGTTGTGCCAGAGGAAGCTTGGTGTGGGAGGAAGCCAAGTGTGAAACACCTCAAGGTTTTTGGCTCATTATGCTATAAACATGTACCAGATGCTAGAAGAACCAAACTTGAGGATAAAAGTGAAATAATGATACTCATAGGATATCATCCAACTGGTGCCTACAAGCTATACAATCCAGTTACTCAGAAGGTTCACATTAGCAGAGATGTAATTGTGAATGAAGAAGAGAAATGGAAATGGGAGAAGGAACCAGTGTACAATAGTGAAGTGCAGTCAACTTTCATCTATCCAAGTTCAAGTGATGAATCTGATGGAGATGATGAAGGTGAACCTGCTGTTGAAACTATTCAGAATCAAGGTACTGATAGTGATGGTAATATGAATTTATCAAGTGATGATGATGATAGAATTCATATGATTGCAAGGACTCAAAGAACCAAACGTGTACCAGCTAGATTGAATGATTGTGAAGTTACTCAAGACAATGCAGTGAATGATGAAGGTGATCTCATTCACTTTGCATTACTAGCTGATTCTGAACCATTGAACTACAGAGATGCTTTGAAAAGTAATGTGTGGAAGAGGGCAATGGAAGAAGAGCTGAAGTCAATTGAGAAAAATCAGACTTGGAAGCTAGTTGACTTGCCAGACAAGAAAAAGAAAATTGATGTGAAATGGGTGTTCAAAGTGAAATTGAACCCTGATGGCACAGTTTCAAAGCATAAAGCAAGGTTAGTTGCTAGAGGATTCTTACAGAAACATGGAATTGACTACAATGAAGTGTTTGCACCAGTTGCTAGAATAGAGACTGTGAGGTTGGTTGTAGCATTGGCCTGTAAGAACAAATGGAGCCTGTACCATCTGGATGTGAAATCAGCATTTCTGAATGGTCCACTTGATGAGGAAGTGTATGTATCACAGCCTCCAGGTTTTGAAATAAAAGGAAAAGAATCAATGGTGTATAAGCTGTATAAGGCACTATATGGCTTGAAACAGGCTCCTAGAGCATGGAACAAAAGGATTGATGACTTTCTGATTCAGATAGGGTTTAAAAAGTGTGCTGCTGAGTTTGGTGTATATGTACATTGCCCTAAAGATGAAGATATAGTCATAATCTGCTTGTATGTTGATGACTTGCTCATAACTGGAAGTAGAATTGCAGAAATTGCAAAAGTGAAAGACAAGCTCAAAAGTGAATTTGAAATGTCTGATCTTGGTGAACTTTCATTCTTTCTAGGAATGGAATTTATGAGAAGAGGAGATGGTATAGTAATGCACCAACAGAAGTATATTGGTGAATTGCTTGAAAAATTTGAAATGGAAAGCTGCAATCCATTATCAAATCCATCAGAAACAAATACAAAAATTGATGAGTGCTCAGATGAAGAGAAGGTTGATCCAACTGTGTTCAGACAAATAGTTGGCTCATTGAGGTATGTGTGCAACAGTAGGCCTGATATATGCTATGCTGTGAGTGTTATCAGCAGATTTATGCATGATCCAAGGAAGTCACACATGATAGCTGCTAAGAGAATCCTCAGATATCTCAAAGGTACTTTGGAAATTGGCTTGCTATTCCCTATTGGTACAAACAGTGCAGGGAGTACTTTGATAGGGTATTCTGATAGTGATTGGTGTGGAGACATAACTGATAGGAGGAGCACATCAGGGTATGTTTTCAAGTTCAATAATGCTGCAATCTCTTGGTGTACAAAGAAACAAGCTGTGACTGCTCTCTCATCTTGTGAAGCTGAGTATATAGCAGGCACCTTTGCAGCATGTCAAGCAATTTGGTTAAATTCAGTGATGATAGAAATCAAGTGTGAACCAGTGAAGCCTCTAATTCTAAGGATTGATAACAAGTCTGCTATAAGTCTTGCTAAAAATCCAATTTCACATGGCAGGAGCAAGCACATTGCTACCAGATTTCATTTCATTAGGGAACAAGTGACAAATGGAATGATTGAAGTACAGTATTGTCCAACTGAAGTACAGCTTGCAGATGGCTTTACTAAGGCTGTGAAGCTTGACAGGTTTGAGTTTTTGAGGAGGAGCTTAGGACTGGTTGTTTGCAATTCAAGCATGAATTAAGGAGGAGTGTTAAGAAAGCAGTTAATTCATCTTGAAGTTTGTTTTGTTTGATCCTAGGTAGTTAGTTGGTTAGTCTAACTAACTAAAGTTGTTAGGAATTAGTTAGGCCAAGGTAGTTACTTGTAGCTTAAGTAACAAGTATAAATACACCTTAGTGTATCAATTGTAATAAAACTTTTGGCCCATTAAGGATGAATAAAAATTCTATTTTTCTCTAAGCTTTCATAATCAGTTTTCACCAAAATCATCAAGAAACGTTTTCATCTTGTTAAACACAGTTTTTGCAAAACTGTGTGTGTGCTCAAGCTCAAGCCTTCCTCGCCTATGAGCTTGCCTGCAACCATCCTCTGAAGTGCAACAGAGTCAGAGGCATCACAACCTCTGAACCGTGCATCCTCTGAACCAGCCAAACTCTTGCTTCTGCTGCGCCAACAGGGTTAACATTTTCCTTAAAAAAAAAATGACACATTTTTTTACCTCAACATTTTTTTTCTTTTTTAAAGTAATTTAGTGGTTATAAATTTCACCCTTAAAATAAATAAATTGAGCGAAATTCAAACTCCAACCAAAATATCCTTTTAACTAAGATAAGTTTATAGTAACCTCAACATATTCATTCTAATAAACAAGAGACACACTCCTTAAAAGATACGGAGTATGTTAGAAAATTGACGGTTTTTATCTTACACACTCACCCCCAACCCAACATTTACATAATTTATTTATATGAGTGTGGATTCCTTTCTTGATTTAATCAATTGTACTTGTTGACAACACATTAAGATTTGCAGAGTGAGGAACATATATAGCCAAAAATGAACAAGTGTCTAGGATCACTATGCATACTTTTGTTGCTTCTCTTAGTTGAAGCTGCCCCTCAAGGATCTCTCATCACACAACTCCCTGGTTTCAATGGCAAATTCCTCTCCAACCATTACTCAGGGTATGTAACACTAACACATTAATTATAATTTATTTTTTGTAATAATTCAGAGGGAACTTTTTATTTGATGGTATTGATTAAATTTTGATTAATTTCAGGTATATAAGTATTGATGGAAATGCTGAAAATGGGAAGAACTTGTTCTACTACTTTGCTAGTTCAGAAAGAAATCCAAGTAAGGATCCGGTTGTTCTATGGCTCAATGGTGGACCTGGGTGTTCTAGCTTTGATGGCTTTGTTTATGAACATGGTATGCTATTGCTACTTCTTATATCTTAATATATAATATATGTATTCATTCCGTCCTAAAATATAAGAAAAATTATTCAACAAATATTGATGTATTTGATATAAATTTTAGATCAGATATTTTTGCATATATTTTTAGACGGAGGAAATATATATTTATATATGTCACGCTCATTAAATTTATTAAATTCTTCAACTGCCCCCTGTGTATGGGACGGGGCACATATATATAATAGTTGTCACTAATTGACCTAATCACTACCCTTATTGGATTTCATAGTCCTATGCAACATTTGAATTTCAAACATGTTTGATCACTTTTAACACTATGTTCTATTCATGTTAGGTGACTCTAATTTTTTTTTTTTTTTTGTCGTGAACATGATTAGCTTTACTAAAAAGCTAAAGTTTTATGTAGACTCCATGATAAAAAATATGTATTGAGTCAATCCCATTTGAACCATAGGATAGTTTTTTCTTTTAATAGAAAACCTTCATTATAGTTGAACCAAATTCAACCGAGTTAAACTTGCTAAAATGTGATAGGTTCAAATATTAATAATCAGTAGTACTAGTATATTTGTATTTTCACCTTTACACAAAAATAAATTTTGGGTCATTTGACTCTTTCAACATCTTCAAACATTAGCTCAAATAATTATTCTACCAAACAATTGTCTGATTTAATCATGTTTAAACCGATTTAACATAGAGATCATGCTTTGTAACAATTTTTTTTATATAGAGATTATGCCCCCAACGATTTTTTTAACAGCCGGTATTCAGTATTCTGCCAATTGACCGTCTAATCTGGTTTGAGAGTTCAGTTTTTGTATCAAGTGGTTCCAACCCCCATCCGATCACAGTTGTGAGAGATCGAACCATAATCTTTCATATCAAGTCTAACACCATTTGCACTATGGAACCAACTAACGATCCGTATAAAACATTGAAAAAGTGTCGGTTTCTCACATAAATATGTTTGTTTACTCCTACAAATCTACAATGCATATGCATACATAAAAAGGAAAATTTAATGTTGGGTCATTGACATGTACATACTGTAACACTATGATTGTTCTCTTGGTTCTTCCATCACGCACCTTCAATAAATGTAATTAATTATTTATTTATATTTATTTGTGAAATATATATGTTGTATGCAGGGCCATTCAATTTCGTGGCTGCAAAATCAAAAGAGAAGCTACCCACTTTGCATAACAATCCTTACAGCTGGTCAAAGGTTAACAACACACGTGATACCCTGAAATCAACAATGCTTTATTTCCATCTAATTATTATAAACTTTCTTCTTTTGAATTTTGATCAAATATATATTGAAAAAAAAGTTATCATAGTCCTTAATTTAGTAATTTTTTACTACAATGTATATAATTTATTAGTTAAATATTAGTTATGTTATATTTTTACAATAGTATTAATTTAGTGATATTTTTTGTAAATATGGATTTGAAGTAAATTTCACATACCTTAACTTATATTGATAATTTATGTGTATAATTAATTTCAGGTTTCCAATATTATATATTTGGATTCACCCACGGGTGTTGGCTTGTCTTACTCAAAGAACACAACCAAATACTCAACTGGGGACGTACAAACTGCTTCTGATACCCATGCTTTTCTCTTAAAGGTACTTCCAAAAAAAAAAATTAATAAATTTTAACATTTAAATGAAAGCATATGTACATTTGATCAAGTTAATTACAATCCTCTTATTAGTTTTGTTGTCACAATTACACCTAAGATAAAAATAAATTATGACATATACATATAATGTTTTTATTTTTCTTGGCAGTGGTTTGAGGAATTTCCAGAATTCCAGGCTAATCCATTTTATGTTTCTGGGGAGTCTTATGCTGGAATTTACGTACCCACTCTAGCTTTTGAAATTGCTAAAGGTAACGATATTTTAATTAGGGTTAAATATGTGTTTAATCCATACATTTTATCCAACCGTCAAGAATAGTCCTTATATTTTTTTTATGGTGTAAAAAAATTTTAGGACTTTCTTATCTCATAAAAAAAATGTATGGACTATTCTTTACTATAAAGTAAAATGTAGAGAATAAAAAGATAATTAACCTTTTTAATTAATTAGGATTATACTTTCATATTAATTGTCCTAATATCATATATTTTTATAACTTTGTAACATTTTTCTATAAGTTTGTCATTTCTAATATATAAACCTTAAAATTTTCTTTGAATATGAAGTTATGAACTCGTGGATAAAAGTTATCTCCGCCATTTTATTTGTAATGTTTTTCTTGTCAAAAATATTATTTGTCACTTTAAGATACACGGACACTATTTATTACGTAACTTTTTCAACAATGTTTTCATTTAATTTAACAGTTAACTATTTTCCATACTGTGCATTTGTATTGTAATCCCTCTTTTAGGGTTTTGTACTTCTTGTGTAGAGATGTGATTATTAATAATAATATATTTGTTGTTAAAAAAAAAGGTTAACTATTTTCCACTATTAATATTCTCAACCACTAACTAATATTATGTTCTAGACTTTTATGAAGTGTGTATAATCTAAATGGGATTTATAATTAGAGAAAGATAGTATAAACTAATCAAGGGTTAATGATACTAGTTTTTCAAAATTTGCATCAGTATATGATATGATATGATGTTAAATTGTAGCATAAAACATTTGTGTATGACATGCCAGGAATCCGGAGTCTTACAAAGCCCGTGATCAATTTGAAGGTACTAACCCAATCCAAAAAAAAGAAAAAGATAAAAGTAGCATATACAGTAGCTTAAACTATTTTAGCATTTAATTAACCGGTAAATTCTAATATGGACCACTTCATCAAATGATCCATGGTGGATCACATGAATAACATTATAACGAATACGAATTTTACAAAATTCACAGTTGGATTGAAAATTTATATCATATAGATCACCCATAGAAAAATTTAGAAAAATAAAAATCATTTGATACGTTATTGAGACTCATCAAGATTAACGGTTTATTAAATAACGTAAATCTTGATAGACCTCAATAACATATCAAATGATTTTTAAAAAATCTATGGATAATCTATACGATATAAATTTTCAATCTAACAGTAAATTTCTTAAAATTCATATTCAGTAGATCACTTGTCCACGATGAACCTTGTGAAAGTGATCTACCCTAACATTAGCCTTAATTAACCTGTTGTAAATTATGTAGGGTTACTTAGTGGGAAATGGTGTCACGGACCCAACATTTGATGACAATGCTTTTATCCCATTTGTGCACGGAATGGGCCTCATATCAGACGCTATTTATGAGGTTAGTAACTTTAATAAATTGATAAATACAGCCACTTTCTTTGACAAAAACAGATACTACCTTTATAATCTTTTTATTTATTTATTTTTAAGTTTGAGTTAACATTGATTATTATATTATCAATTTATATTTTTATTACACTTTTTTAAGGCATATTTTTACTTTTTTATTAAAATATGTTTGGCTTAACTACATATTTTAGGTTTATTTTAAGTTTAATTTGATTCCTTATATTTAAAGTACCAATTGAATTCCTTACATTATTACCGTCATAGTAAGTTAATCCTTTTCGTTAAAAATTAACTTAACACCGTAAAAAATGTACACGTGGCAAACAGAAATACAGACTTGGACATGATGTGGCTAAAAGAGTAATGTGTTAGCATTTCATTAAATGACTCACATATTTTAATTTAAAATAAATTAAGATTATTCCAAAAAATATATATTACCATAGATAAAAAGAAAAAAAAAATAGATTGGGTGAGGAGAACCATAAATTCAGCATGAACATCATCCAATCCATAATTTTACGGATGAAGAGGAACAAACCACATTGCACATTCATCCAGAAACTCCAGAAATTTCTCAAAAAAGTTATATCTACTCCACAGAAAAAATTTGACCTTCCCATTTGAGATAAAAAAAAAAAACAAATCAAATGAAAATGATGAACAAAATAATAAAGATGAGAGACCTAAAACTCAGGCTCAATTTCGGGTCAGGGTAACCAGGCCTCCAGCCCAGGACCTTAAAAAAATTGGAGCCTCAATTTTTTATTTCAAAACCATCATTTAAACTATAAGTTAAGTATTGTTTCTGATAACTAATTTCTTAAAAGACTCCCTGATTTAGTGGTGCGCACACCTGTCCGAAATTTAAGACCCTAAGGTCGTGGACAGTGTTTTAAAAACCGGACCGGCCGGTCCGACCGGTTGAACCGGGAATCGGAGGTGCACCGGTCTGGTCCGAATGTTGGATCAGATAAGCTATTGAACTAGAGGAAACCGGTGAAAACCGGTGAACCGACGATTTTGAAAAACCGACGGGTCAACGGCATTTTTTTTTCCTGAACCACACGACTGTCGTTTTACTTTTTAGAAAATAACAGTAAGAAGATTGGAAAATAAAACATAAACGGCGGATCTTCATCTTCTCCGTCCACCGCCGTTGCTTCATCACCGTGCTCAGGGGGCGGATCCATGTACAGGTGAGATAAAAACTGAAAAGAAGTGAAGTAAACGAATAACAAGCACTAGAATAAAGAAGAAGACGGGAAGAATAATAAACGAGTAATTAGTCAATTTAGTCCCTAAACTATCAATCTCTCACCAACTTAGTCCCTAAACTATTAAAAACAACTAAAAGGTCCCTAATCTATTTTTCATCCGTCAATTTAGTCCCTAAACTATCAATCTCTTACCAACTTAGTCCCTAAACTATTAAAAACAACTAAAAGGTCCCTAATCTATTTTTCATCCGTCAATTTAGTCCATAAACTATCACTCTCTCACCAACTTAGTCCCTAAACTATTAAAAACAACTAAAAGGTCCCTAATCTATTTTTCATCCGTCAATTTAGTCCTCGGTTAACTTGTCTATAAAATCCTAAAATATTATCACCCTTTCTTTTTACACGTGCTTCAACAAAAACAACCACACTGCTCGCCGCCAACCACTCCACTCTCCGGCAACAACCATTTTGCTCGCAACACAAATATAACCTTTAGTCGCCGAACTCAATTCATTCTTTTAGAATAATCATTTAGAACGAAAAGAGATCTTTAGTATGAAAAAAGTGGCAATTGTCGGTATTTTTTGTTTTTTTAACACAGAATAGAGATCATTTATGTTGTGATCTCATGTTTTTTGCGGGTCTGGGAGTTTTTTTATCCTTCTATTCCTTTTCTTCTGTTATTGTAAGGAATGTTTTGGGGTGTGTTAGTGTGTATAATGATGACATAAAGGGTACAAAAGTGTCATTATATGTAGTATGCTAACAAAGTCTTATTAAATTCCAAGTATTTGTATGGTGAATTATCTTTGCAGGCTGGTTGTGTTATTGGTAATACTAGTAGGAGCTAGCTTTTTTCATCCATGCCAGTGTGTTAAGAAGTGCCTTGGAGATATTATAACAGGTTTGTTAGGAATCATAAAATGATGTTTTAGGAATCATAAAATGATGTTTATGAGGGATTAAATTGAAGGATATGAATATAGTTTAGGGACCTTTTAGTTGTTTTTAATAGTTTAGCGACTAAGTTGGTGAGAGAGTGATAGTTTAGGGACTAAATTGACGGATGAAAAATAGATTAGGGACCTTTTAGTTGTTTTTAATAGTTTAGGGACTAAGTTGGTGAGAGAGTGATAATTTAGGGACTAAATTGACCGATTACTCAAGAATAAACAGGGAAGATGAAGTATAGAGAAGATGAAGTAGAACTTCTCTAGAAAAAGTGAAAAAAGAATAATCAATGAAGAAAAATGTGATGGCGGCTACTTTTCTTCAATTATATTTGACTTAGGGTTATGCATCTATGTATCTCAATGGGCTTGGGTCACTATCATTTTGGGCTAAGAGTGATTTCTTTTGATTTTGGACAATTTGGATCAAAGAATAATTAAAACGGTGATTTTTTTTGCCACTACTTGCATTTATATATGCATTGATATAGTGGTGATAAATATTAGGGTTGGCGTAGAGACTAAAAACATATTTATCCCTATATATTATATGTTGGTTGTGTAGTTGTTTTCTACTGATTTTTTTTTAACAGTTACTAAGTTTATTTTTTATTTCTTTATTTATCCCTTTTTATCTAATCAAATAATTATATTTAATCTCAATTTCCTAATTCATGTCTTATAAATATATTAACGAAGTAAAAATAATCGTTCTTATTAATAGCATCAAATGTGTATATTGGGCCTTCACAATAGACAACCTATAATAACTAATAGTTTTTTTTAAAGTCAAGTTCACAAGGACAATAATTGATAGCTTATAATAGAATAGATAAATACCCATTTTTATAATTTTTATGGTTTTTTTCAAAGATCGAGTTATCTTATTCGACCGGTTTAATAACTATATAATTTTATCATAGAGACCGGTTCATTCTATCGATTTAATCCGATTTAATCTGGTTTGTCATGCGGTTGAACCAGTGACCCAGTGGTTCGACCAGTAAACCAATGCACTCACTGGTTCGATGTCCGGTCCGGTTTTTAAAACACTGGTCGTGGGTTTCACTTCCCCTTGGGATAGTTTTGTTTTCTTTTATTTAAGATTTTTATAATGAATTTACACAACTATTATTTTTTTTTTATAAATAAAAAACTCCATAACTTATAAATAATTTGACTAGTTTATTTATTTAAAAAAAAAATTATATTAATAAAGAATTACTTTCTAAATTTAAGTTGTAATTTTTATTAAAAACAGTATCAATATTTCTTTTTAAAAGAATTGTATTTTTAGTAGTCGTCTGATAAAACTAGATCCAAAACAAACATTCCATGAAATTGCTTTGATTTCCATAAGAAAGAAACGAAATTAGCTTGCTTTCCGACGCGCTGGCCGCCGAAAAAGTTGGCCCGATAGTGATTTTTTGGGGGTGGGTTTTGTAGAGGAAGAAGAGAGGAGACTAACAGTTGTTGTGGCACATTCAAAGATGGACGACAGTGACCAAAAAAGACGCTAGAAGGAGATCTGGTGTTACCGGAATTTGAGCGGTGATGGTGGTTGACGACGGAAAAGAAGAAAGAAAATGAAGCAGTTGTTGTTGGTAGTTCATGCGTTGTCTCTTTGGAAAAAGAAACTGAAAAATTGGTTTTAATTATCCAAGTGTATCCTATCCACCAGCCAGCGCATCACCGTTCCGTTAGCACCGTGCTCATCAATGACAGGTTAAACCAAGATGTGACCGTAGGTTATTGAAGTTGTTAAAGAAGAGATATTGAAATGTGAAATATGTTTTTTTTTTAATAGATTTCAATATTGTTGAAGGTGTTATAGTATGAGAATATATATATAATTTTTCAAACGTGATAATTATTCTCTAAACTTATGATCCGGTAGAAAAAAAATCATTCATCAGAAAAAACATAAAAATATTTCGTAATGAATAATATAGTCAACAATAATTTTGTTATGATATACTTTTAAAATTGATGGTACTTATCAATTATTGCACATAATTTTAATCACAATTGGTATACTTGCCACAGTGGTTGGAAATATTGTCTTGCATTGAAGGATTGCGGGTTCGAATCCTAATCAAGACAAAATTGTATTATTTTTTAATAAAAATTGCAAGATAAAATGGAGGAAAAACGGAGAAAACAAATTAGGGTTTAGGGTTTACTTGTGTATACAAGCTTATAATATAAAAAAGATTATTAGGCTAACAAATAGTTTACTCAAAAAAAAAAAAAACTACATTGCAATTTTGGTCCCTCATGTTTCCTAATTGTGCGATTTTAGCCCCCCTAATTTCAAACGAGCGATTTTGGTCCCCCTAGTTTCAAACGAGCAATTTTGGTCCCCCACATTTAGGGATGACAATGGGTGCCCATGGGTGCGGGTTTGATACTACCCAAACCTGCACTCATATATTTGGGTGCCACCAAACCCAAATGTTGTTCGGGCGGAAAAATGAAATCCACACCCGCTGGGTTCGAATTTTTTCACCCAAACAAGAAGCTCGTAACAAAAACAAGCATAATTGATTATTTGCTCAAACCCGACCCGAACTATATTTGATAAAATGCAAAATGTAGCATAATTTGGTAATATAGTTTTTAAATTTCAAAATATATTTTTTTTTTTACTAAACAATTCATCAAATGTTATCATCACTACAACATGCACTAGTACATCATTCAAAAACTAAAAATGGAGCAAAATACATAGGGATAAATAAGTAATTTAATATATAAAGGGGTGGGTAAATGAGTTTCAGGTGTGAGTTTGATACTACAAAAACCGGGGGTAGGTGAGAAAGTGAGTGGGTGAGATGAGAAAGTGAGTGGGTGAGATGAGAAATTTTCGAATTTGGGTATATTGTATGTTCTTGTGGAAAATGGGCCGGCTACTGAATTTTGATTAGTTTTTGTTTTCGTCTTGATTTTTGTTTTTGTTAATAGTTTATTTAATGAAAAATTCATTGTATATGGTTCAATGTTTTATCTAACAAAAGTATTCCAACAATTAGCTCATCATTTTTGCACATGTTCTATTTTATGTGATTATGAATAAAGTTTTATTTTCCCACTCCCCCAGGATGTACAAGCTAATTGCAAAGAAAATTACAACTACGATTCTAATACCGGGGATGATACATGCTCTAAGAGCATGGAAAAAGTTGATAGGGTAAGATATTCATTGTAAGATTTAATTAATATACACGGTCAAAACAAATTAATGTCAATCTATCATAAAGTTATACAGGTGATTAGTTACAATGCACTGACAACGTAAATTATTATTATTATTATTATTATTATTATTATTGATTATTGATGAATGTTATATGATATATCAGGCTGTTGATGGTCTTAATGTGTACAACATATTAGAGCCATGCTACCATGATCCTGAAGTTGCAAGAAACAAAAGCTCTAACTTGCCATTGAGTTTCCAAAATTTAGGGAAAACAGAGAGACCTCTCCCAGTGAGAAAGAGGATGTTTGGTAGAGCTTGGCCTTTTAGAGCACCAGTCAGAGATGGTCCTGTTACCCTATGGCCTCAATTAATGGCTAACAATTTGGGACATGTCCCTTGTCTTGTAAGTTTTTCATCATATAATTGCTTCCTTCAGTAACACTTTCAATTATATAATGCAAATATCAGTAACACTTTCATACACTGCACATTAACAACTTGCGCTAAGGCTAGAAAAACTACCTATACATTACACATAGTTAATAGGTTATAATTTTATTTTTTGTCAGATTATAATTAAATCAGTATAATCAGATTATAATCAAAATGAAATGATATATAAATTGTGATATGTTTACTTGATTTTGGCTAAGCGCAGAATGATGAAGTAGCAATCGCTTGGCTAAACAACGTTGACGTAAGGAAAGCCATTCATGTTAATGAGGTATACAACAAGTAAAAATCAAATATAATTAAAATTAGGGTCATGCTAACTAGTGCTCCCGGGGCACTAGTTAAGGATACAAAAAAAACAATTTTTGCATTGGAAATGACACTTTTTATATTTTACAAACATTGACTACACAAGTTTCAATGTAATTTTACTATAATTAGTATCCTTAACTAGTGCCCCGGGGGCACTAGTTAGCATTTTCCTTAAATTATTACTCTTTTAATTTACTAAATTAAATACATCGGTTATCCGATAAATTTTAAAAAATAATTATGCATTCAAGAATTAATAAACTGGGGACTAACTAATTAATTTATTTAATTATAATTAATCACAGGCAAGTGATAGGTGGGAATTATGTTCAGATAGAATACGTTACGAGCATGATGCTGGAAGCATGATTCCTTACCACAAGAATCTAACAAGATTGGGATATAGAGCACTTATTTTCAGGTATGAACTTCCAAGCATGATGCATCTTGTTCAATTTGATTTGAGCAATGCCGTCTCATTTTATAAGATCTACTTTAACAAAATACATTGTTATATATTTTGTTTTAACGATATTTTTTAATAATATATAAATGTAGTATCATATAAAATCTTATTATACTCCCTCCGGTCCTTTTTATAAGGAACACTTTGGAAAAAAATTTGGTCCTTTTTATAAGAAACTTTGACCAATTTTCAAATGTTTTAAATGTTCAATTTCACTTATGCCCTTATTTATTATGAGAGAGAATTTAAAAATAAGTAAGTTTGTTGAATAAAGAGTAATTAAATAAGGGTATACATGAAATAAATTTAAATTTGTAAGAGTATTAAATGAAAATAACTATTTTAAATGTGCTTTCTTGGTCTGTGTAATTTTTTCAAAGTGTTCCTTATAAAAAGGACCAGATGAAATATTTTTTACTAATAGACAATTAAAAATATTCGTAATTAAAATTATGTATTGGTGTACGTGCAATGTTCAATGAATTCTTGTATTAAAGTATTAATATTTTTTGGATCTTGAAAACTAATAAATGCACGCATTAATTTTTTATGACAGTGGTGACCATGATATGTGTGTACCATTTACTGGAAGTGAGGCTTGGACAAGATCTTTGGGATACAAGATTGTGGATGAATGGAGACCATGGAACTCTAATGACCAAGTTGCTGGGTAATTAATTTCTCTCTCACTTTTTCAATATCTACCCAAAAAATCATAGTAGCTAGTAGTACTCTCTCCCCCGTTCCTTTTTATTTTTATTTTTCATTTTAGAAAAAAAAAACAATAAATTAATAAAGTGTAAATTATTTTTCATTTAAGAATACCTCTATCTTTCTATTATACCCTTATTTTAATTTACAATATATTATATACAATAATTTTTTTCTTCTATGGTTTTATTATTATTATTATTTTGCAAGAAGTGTATGCTATTAGTTTAAGTATATATGTGCCACCCAAATAAAAGTGTCATTACAAAAAAAAAAACTGCTTAAAAAAAACCCACAAGGAAAAAAGCATACGTGGAAAAAAATCCAACGTAAAAAAAAAAATCAACTTTTTAGGTCGGTTGATTATGTCCGACTTAATAAATAACTTCTTAAGTCGGGTACAAAATCAGACTTAAGAAGTCAATACTTCTAACAGACCTAAGATGTACTTTTTAAGTCAGGTATTGATCTGACTTAAGAAGTGGATTCTAACAGACCTAAGAAGTACTTTTTAAGTCAGGTCAAATGCGACTTAAGAGGTGGATTCAAACAGACCTAAGAAGTATTTTTTAAGTCAGGTCCAAATCCGACTTAAGACGTCAATACTTCTTATGTCGGCTTTTCTTAAGTCAGACGTGGAACCGACTTAAAAAGTCAATTTTAACCGACTTAAAAAGCGTTTTTTCCACTAGTGAATCTTTTATGGTTTCAACAACTACTCCTAAATATTTGGAATTTACATGACAATATAATAGACAAAATATAACCTTAAATTATCAAAACGACAAATAATTTGAAACAAATATTTTTTTCTAAAACGACAAATAAAAAGAAACGGAGGGAGTATAAATAAAATTTATTTTTTAAATTTATTGAACGATTGATGTTTGTAGTTTAAATATAGGCTAGATATATCAGTTGATCAATAAATTTAAAAAATAATTTTTGCTTATAAATAAATTCAGTGGAAATACTAATTTCCTTTATAAAGTTTTGCATCTACTTCAAGAATATATTACTCTTCCCATTTTTATTAGGGTTTTGCAGTGTCCCGGGCACTCTTTAAGCATTCTATTAAAAGAAACTTTTTATTCAAAAAATTAAACACTTTAATTTTCAATGCGTTGACTTTACGCATTTCCATAAAAATTCTATAAAAAACTTACTATTTAAGGACTTAAAGAGTGCCCGGGGGCACTATTTAGCATTTGCCTTTTTTTTTTTTTTTTGACAGTAAAAAGTTTATAGCATTTCATTATTTAGAATGTTAACAATACAAGTGGGTATATCAATGAAAAGGTGGAAACTAGCTATAGAAGTGGCCACCCTTGCTAGAGCATGAGCAACCTCATTGGCTTGTCTCCTAATAAACTCAACACTAGAGTTTCTAAAATAAGTTTTGTGCAAACGAACACAATCTCTAATAACATCACCAAGCTCAGACACATTATTGTGCTTACTATGAAAGCTTGTAACAACATTCTTGGAGTCTAGTTCAAAGTCCACATTTTCTAGCTGCAAATCATGAACCCATTTCAGAGCGCTAAGCAAACCAAGATGCTTTTTATACTATAAGAAATAAAAATGTCAATTCTTTTTATAAAAGAATAGCTTTGACTTCGTACAAAAGTATTAAATGTTAAATTTTATTTGTGCTTTTATTTATTTATTACAGAGAAAGAATATTTGAAATAAATAAGTTGGTGAAATATGAGTAGCTATGTAGACGTATTTATTGAATAAATTTAAATTTTAGAGATATATTAATGAAATCAACTATTTTCAAGATGCTTCTTTGGTCTTAATGAATTAAAGTTTTGTTTTTAGCTTATAAAAAACACTAGAGAAAATATTTATTTTTCTTAAGCAGTTTTTATTTTAAAAGAATCAATTGCTTGTACTAGTATTAAGGGCAGGACTGGTCCCGAGTATTTGGAGGCTCGGTTTGAAAATTAAAAATAAATCTTTAATAAAAAATACAATTTTGTTTAAAAGTCATTCTCTATTTGAATTGTAAATAACATAAAAAATAGTCATCATAGTAAATAATATCTAAAAGCGACATATTTTAATCAATAACATTAAAATACATCTTCAATCTAATATCATTATCAAATTTACTTATAAAATTAAGAGTGTGTCTATTAATTTTTTTTAGTACTAAAATATTTTTAGTAGTAACAAAGTCATTATTTTTTTTTTCATATATATATTTTTTAATAGACCGACATAAATAATTTGAGGCCCCTAAATGTTTGAGGCCTTGTGCGGTGGCTCACCTTGCACACCCACAGGGCCGGCCCTAATTAAGGGAATATCTTTATTATCTTATAATTTAAAGTGGATGTTGGCAATTTTAATCTAATAAATAAATATCATTAGAAAATGAATTCAACAATAAAATAATGTTGGATTAATCGAAATACATTTCGCTCTGCATGCAGGTACTTACAAGCATACGAGAACAACCTTACCTTCCTCACAGTTAAGGTGAATCATAAAATAAACACACCAAAGTTATTATCACATCATGTCACTAAGAGCCTATTTGGCCTTGCTTTTTTTTCTCCTCTCTTGAGTTTATGCAAACAGCTTATGCAATTTTTATGTATTATTATAAGTTTTTCAAGGTAGTTTATGATAAAATAGCTTATAAAAATACAATCTTGACTAATATATAAACTTATAAAATAACATAAAACCTAATTTATATTCCATAAGCTGTTTGCATAAGCTCAAAAGAAAAGGAAAAAAACTAGGTCATACGGTACCTAAGTGTGTTTGGTGATTTTATTTTATTTCTTTAAATTAAATGCAATTAAAACCCATTCATTTTATTATTATACATAATATTTATTTAAACTATAGTGATATGTATACATAATAATATTGATTGATGGTATACAGGGAGCTGGGCACACCGTACCGGAATATAAGCCACGGGAGGCACTGGATTTTTACGGTCGTTGGTTGGAAGGAAAACCAATATAATTAATTTTAAATGTACCAATTACCAAAATTATCATATATATGTAGAATAAACATATATTTGTGCACAAAGTTGCTAAGTGATTATTAACATCGTGTCTCTCAATATGTCTTTACTTTTGTAGTAGTAATTCATTAAATCATATGCAAAGGTTTTATATATTGAATTTTTTGGAAAATATATTTAGTGAAGTTAATGTGTTTCATGTCTCATCAAGGTGTGGAAAATATATTTAGAGACTTCCACGGATGTAAAATCATCGCTTTTCACATCTGCCAAAACTTTCCACAGATGTAAAATCTTCACTTTTTTTTAAAAAAAAAAATTCTGCTTTTTATTGGAACCCACATGCCAGCCAGCATCCAATCCCATGTTGCCTATTTATATGTAAACTATTGTAAATTTTCAAGAAAACAAAAATTATTGCCTAGTATTTATATTTGTATGTACAAATGTTGTATTTTTTATTTTTTTAACACAAATGTTGTATATTTTACTATTCAATTTAATAGCAATAAATCATGCACCTCCTTCAGTTCCAATTTGAAGCCTAATAACTAGAGTGTGAAATAATATTAGATTAATAGTTTATTTTAAATAATAGTTTATTCTATGTCATTTTACATTTTTATCCTTTAGGGTTGTATTTGTATTTAAAGGCATTGTGCCTCACTTTGAAAATCAATGAATGAATGAATGAAAAATTATCTTCTCTCAAAACTCTCTCATTTATGTTTGCATAATCTCATTTGTACCGAATTCTATTCAATTCATTAGAATTCCTACTTTGAGAATTGATTCTATCGGTTTCGTCCCTAGAATCTATTTATCCATTACAATTGGTATCTAGAGCCTTCGATTTGGTGCGCGCATCATGACTGCCAAACACAAATTGGTGAAAGTTTTGAATGCACTTGATGTGGAAGACAAGATGGAAATGGGTTTATGTTTCATATGTGATAAACCTTTTAATTTTGAACATCAATTGTGGCATCATAAAAATATTCAGATAGTAATGATGGATGAAGAAGAAGTTGAAAAAGAATGTGAAAGTTTCACGCAGCAACAGATTGATTTCAGTAAATTTGATGGCATGGTACACAAAGATGAAGCTCCTGAATTGAAGCTTGACTGCCACACTGCAACCCCAACCATACTTCTTCCAAAACCATAAGGTATAGACACATTCAATCACAACACAAATGTTCATGAACGAGAGCAAATTCAGAAAACGCCCAGTTCAACCACAACAATTCCACCAAAATCTCCATCCCTCACAAATTCAATTCCAGAATTCTCTAATTCGATGTTGTCTGACAAGGACGACAAAAAGAAGACACATGTTGAACAAGAAGTAGTCGGAGATTCAAATTTCGAGACCAACGTGGAGATGAAGAATATTGAACACAACTCCTCTTTCTTAAATGGTCGTAATATTGTTCTGACGCAGTCACTCAAGGAGGGTTTCACTGCAAACCCAAGTATTGATGCCTCTAGTTTGCTACAACCTACCCTCCAAGTGTTTGATCAAATGCCCATAAAGAGGTTGAAACCCACATCGCAGAACCAACAACAAGCAAATAAAACAGCATCTGTTCAAGTTATGGTGCGACGGCTAAAAGATGTCAACAGATATAAATATTTCGATCCTGGTGGAGCGATAGTTCCGAAGTCTAATGCACATGGTTTTTGTTGGATTCAATCACAAAAAGCTACAGCAACAGTTGAGTCACCAACGGTAGAGCAGCCTACTGGACCAGCTTCGGGATGGCCATGGGTACCGAGGATTATCAGTTTCCAAAATAGATTTATGGTTGTCAATGAAATGTGTCAAAGGGAAGTGCAATCGTTTCTTCTGGAGATGAAAGGTTTGTCATTCACAATTCTCTTTTCATTCTCTTGTTGTCGGAAACTGAGAGATTCAAGTGAACAAATTTATTCACTCCTTGTGGATGAAGGTAACATCACGTTAACCCTGCTAATGGAAGCAATACATGTAGTTGACTTGCTTTTTCTACTCTTGTTGCAAAAATGTAGCATAGTCTGTTTCTACTTCCCATTTATGTTCTATGTTTCTAGTGTTGAGTGCCTAATAGTTGATGATGGGAGTTTGACTAGCCAAGATTTAACCAATAGACTACATACTTTCAATCTAGTTTTTACTGCCAGGGACATATTGGTTTTGGAAGACTCTAATAAAACTCATGGTGCCATCATAGTTGAGATAGCTCTACTGAATTGTGTTTCCTTGGCTTCTTATTTTGCTCTGATGAGTTGCAAAATTGAGTATTCTAATCTTGCTGAAATAGAATTGGTGTATGTCTTGATTTCTTTGGACATTGTTTGGAAGATGATGAACAACTCAATTCATGGAAATGTGTTCAAATTAACATCTGGAGTTTACCTTTTAGCTATAAAGTGTTATGTAAGCATGAGGTGTAGTTCTAAAATTGGTTTTGTAAAGGTTGGAGAGTTGGTTGCATTTGTTCTTGGTTTATTGGTAAACCACATATTGAACTTACATGTGATTAATCAGATAACAAGCTTCTAACAATGCTCTGTTCTTAATGTATGCTGTTGCAATTGTCATCCAACATATACTACCTTGGCTAATGGAAAAAGAATGGTGTTTTCTATTTATTGGCATCTTGCTCTGAAGCTATTCACAACACCTATATTTGTGGTTGCTGCACACTATTCACCAAGGCGGTCTCAGCTAGTTTTTTACGGGTTTACTTGTGTGGCTATTTTTCACAAAAAGATGATCAACTGGGGGAATGTTCGAGATGCTAAAATTCTAATCAAATGGAAAGATTTGCCTCGTAAACATGGCACTTGTGATTGTTCATCCTTGAGGACAAGGATGTTTGAAGGGGAGGGTATTGTAACAGGAAATAATATTAGATTAATAGTTTATTTTAAATAATAGTTTATTCTATGTCATTTTACATTTTTATCCTTTAGGGTTGTATTTGTATTTAAAGACATTGTGCCTCACTTTGAAAATCAATGAATGAATGAATGAAAAATTATCTTCTCTCAAAACTCTCTCATTTATGTTTGCATAATCTCATTTGTACCGAATTCTATTCAATTCATTAGAATTCCTACTTTGAGAATTGATTCTATCGGTTTCGTCCCTAGAATCTATTTATCCATTACATAGAGGAAGGTATAGTTGCGCTTGATGCTTCCTCAGTTCCAATTCCCATTCCACCGTGCTTTTCCATGAAGTCAATCATCACAATAATAGCTTCCTCAGTTCCCAGGCGGTTAGGTCCAGATAAAATCTATTAAGAAAATATACTATTACGCATACAAGAAAATATATTGATTCAAATAAATCCATATTTCACAAAGAAGAATTAAGTACACTTAATCACCTTTGTATCAATTTAACAAGCAGTCCATGTGCATATATATTTTCATTGAAATCATGCTTCAATGGCCAGAACTTTAACCATGTTTGAACCACCTGCTTAAAAACATTATGATTGACGACAAGAAAACAAAAAAGTGGCAAGGAAAAAATAGCACTAGCAAACTCATGACATTATATTATATAAGTAATAAGATACAACCTGCACAAAACCTATTACTTGTCATATTCCAAAAAATTCAATTATATACACTATAAGTTTAAGAGGTTTTCAAGAGAAAAGTTACCACTTGCAGAGGCTTTAAATTGATCTCCTCCGATTTGAACAGTCCCAACCTCTCTCTCTCTCTGACAAACACACCCAGCCACACACACACACACATAGACACACACAATTTATAAAAAGGAAAAGAAAAAAGCAGATTACTTGTCTTTTCTAAGCTTGAAAGTGATCCTTGTTTCACTCATATCAAAATCTGGCCATCCATGTAAATGCTCATAAATTCCATAAGAGTAGAAGCCTGATGAACCACGGAGCAGAATGAATCTGAAATGGACCAATTACCTTTTGTCAATGTTTAAGGGGACAAGCTTTCCCTCAAGAGAATGATCCCACATTCTCTTGAATGAAATCTCCACCTGATCCTCATTTTGAACTATAACTAAAAAACATGTTCCATTAATCCTGAATCATGATATCTTGAGTTCAGATTTGATTCAAATCCTCAATCAAAATTTAAAAGATAAGATTTCCAATATAACAGTTAAACAAAATAAACGGGACTCGACAGCTGGTTTATATTTGTATTTGTATTCAGGTGTGAGATAAAAACCACTCACTCCCACTTTAATTGTAAACTCTAACAGGTGGATGGATTTGAAAATATCTTTCTTAAAAATTTGACAATAGTGAGTGAACGAATTTGAGACCACCAGTGAGGGAGAGAGAGAGAGAGAGAAAGAGATGACGATAGTGAGTGAGAGAGATCGAGATCGAAATGTCGTCAACTCGTCATCATAATTCATAAGGTTCGCTCACACATGAGATTCAAACAATTGCAGTTAGGAACCAAATGGATATTTCAAATTCATTTCAGATCTAACTATCAGTCACACTAAAGTAAGAGTAAGAGTGCGGTGCAGAAAACAACATATGAGAGACAGAACAGTTTCAAAGAGGGCTAATATTAACTTGCGCATTCTTTCCTCTAATTTAACTTAAAAGCCAGAATCCACATTGAGTACTTAACATAGATATCAAAATCTCACAACTCCAAGTAACTATAAATTGTTTCTACCCTCATTATAAGGACCTAAACATTTATGTGAATAAACAACAGTACTTAAATTAACTTTCAATTTCACAAAACTTATTCTAAATCAACTTCACTTTTCACCAGTTCCCTTTTGAAACTAAAAATTTAATATTAAATTCAAAAAACACATTCAAGAATAAAAAACTTTTTTTTTTAAAAAAAAAAATGATTTAATAAAAAGATATATTTTTTTTTTTTGTCAAGATTACCCCGCTCCCCTCCATCTACCTCGAACCAAATGGACCCTAAATAGAATTCTAAAATTCCAATCTTATGCCGCTATGAAGCTAATAACCAGAAAAACAAAATAGAATCATAGGCCAATATTCAAGGACAACACATAAAATTAATCTAACTCAAAACCAAGTCTTTTTTTTTTTTTTTAATTTAAAATACAAACTAAGAAAAAAACTAAATTTAAAAACTAGCAAGATACAAAATAGTAAATTTGGGATTTCTAACATTGAAGAAAGTTAGGGTTTCTAAATAGAAATTGGGATTTTCATAGTTAAAGGCATAACTGAAAGATTGAATGAAGAGAAATAAACTAACCGTTGGTGAAGAAACATCTACGACAGTAGGGAAAGGAATTTAGGTGCAGAGTGGCTTTGCTTCAAGCTACATGAGGGAGGAGAAAAGAGATGGATTTTCCTAAATCACAAAACTAATTGGTTCAATTGGAAACTAATTTGTGATTCAGTGAAAGGGATTGGAGGCTAGGGTTCAAATTCGCGATTCATCAGTGAGAGAGAGAGAGAGAGAGAGAGAGAGAGAGAGAGAGATGACGATCTAGGGTTGTTCGCGACAACCAAGTGTGAGAGAGATATCTCGCGTGTTTTTCTTTTTCACTTACTTCCAGACGACAAATTCTTTAATAGGGACCGTCATAAATATGATTTGCTGGGCACGCACCAAAAAAACATAAATATAAAAATAAAAATAATTAAAGTAATATAATTTGATGCCATAATTTTATTTTTTTAATTTTATTTTTGATTTATGTGTATTTCTATATTTTGTGTCGAAACACTTGTACCCAAGCAAATGTTACTCCTTCCAGACTTATAATTTTCATTCAAATAAAAAAAAATTTCTTGAAGACTTTTCACAATAATATTAATCACATGATTGTCACCGTGTATCTCTTCCACAAATGTAAAATCCTTATTAATAAGTTTTCACATATTCGTTTTGACATTTGGTATCTCTTCCACATATATAAAAAATCCTTAGTAATAAGTTAAATTTGTAGTAGTGATTTTTCAACTTAATATAGAAGAGTGAAGTCATGAGGATACATGATTCTATAACAAAGTGAGGGATGTCCAAAAATTTCAAGGGTATTCCTAGCACCTACGAATTAAGCTAATAAAGCAATTATTTTATATTTCAAAAAATTGAAATAATTCTAGAAAGTATAGTTTTTTAGGGAAACTAACATCTCATTTGGTTGGAAGGAAAAAAAATAGAAAGAAAAATACGGAAGCCGATAAATAAATTTAAATTAAATCTTAGTCTAACTTTATTTTTCGGTTTATGTATTTTCCTTTCTTCAAATTTTATTTCCTTCCAACCATCTAGTAACACTAATTTTATGTCTTTGCTCATATGTTTTATATATAAATAAAAAAATGCAGAAAATATACAAAGTGGGGGTGTCAAACCTTACCCAACTAAAAAATAAAAAACAAAAAGAACAAAGCAAAAAAGAAAGAAGAAAAAACAAAACAGAAAACAAATCCAAACTTAGCGGAATTATCCCTAACTTTTTTAAATTAAAAACAATATTAGAATGAGTTCAAAATCAAGCGATACTATGAAATTAATATATGTATATATATATATATATAGACACGTGAATAAAAGGTAGACGTGGAACAAGTTGTGCCGTCAAATCTTTTTGTAAAGTAAAACCCAATCTACAAACCGAAATTGTTAAACATGAAAAATACATTTTGTCCAACGTTTCTTTCTGTCGGCACTGTTGCTGCTACTCTTCTTTGTAACTACGTCCGCCTCTGACGATGTCAAACGCGATGACGAAGGGAGCTCCCAAGTCCAAATCCTGCAATAACCCCTTCCAATTTCAAATTTCCGATTTTAAATTTCTACCTAATTTTAGATTTCTACCTAATTTATGAGATCTTTTTATTACACAATTCAATTTCAGGTTAAGGTCAAAAACTGGGTCGACGGTGACGAAGCTATTACTCATAGCGGCATGACGGAGAGGAAGAGGAGAAGAGTCCATGACGCAGACGAAACAACGATGCAAAGATGAGGGGAAAACAAAAGAGTAAACTGCCACTTTGGTCCCCGAAAGTGGCACTCGTTGTCATACTAGTCCCTGAATCATCAAAAAATAATTTAAGATCCCTGAAAGTAACTTCCGTTAGTCAGAATAGTCCCCGACGTTAGTTTGCATCAAAGAACCGTTTGGTAGTGCTGATGTGGTCATTTTGTTGACTTTGTTGACCAATACCTGTCATTACTTTTTAAAAATTGATGCCACATAGGCAGGGTCCAAATTGATGGTAAAAAAAATCAAAAAAGGTAGATGAATGGTTTTTTTTTTTTTGACAGTAGATAGTTCTATTTGGTTTCATCTCTCTATCTCCTCTCATTTTCACTGTTCCTTCCTCAAAGTGACAAAGCAAACTATCACTCATCTTCTTCATCAATCACCCTTCCTCCATTGTTACTGGTTATTAAGTTCATCGGTTTGTTCATCATCATCGAGCAAGCCTACGATTTCGGCAAAACAAGGTAAAGTTTTTCGTCAATCTTTTCTATTTTTCGTCACTTTTGTGTCCTTAAGAATGGTGTTCTTGTGTTGGGTTTGGTGGTTTCTTAAGTTTTTTTGTTGTTGTTTCCTCAAAAACACATTTTTCAAGTTTACAGTGTGTTAGTGTCTATGTGGTTGTTAACAATGTTGCTATTTTAGGGCTTTTTTCATACTTGTGTTTCTTTTTGTTTAATGATGTTGTAGAAGTGTATTTGTGGATGTTTAGTTATATTCTATAGTTGTATTTTAAGATTAGGAATTTTTTTAGGGTTTCATAAAAATGTAATGTATTTGAATGTGTTTTTAAATTATTGTTTTGCTATCATTTTTAGGATGGAAACTGAAACTGAGTTAACACTGATCTTCCACCATGGTGGAGATTTCATCAAGTTTGGAAGCACCGACTTGCAGTACATTCGAGGTCAAATGTGTGTGTGTGAAGGACTTGAAGTTGATTTCCTCAACAAATTAGACTTAGAAGCCATGGTGAAGAAGTGTGAGCGCTACTTTAACATTAGCCATATATAACAAATCAAAATCAAATATATTACATAGTAATTACACAAGCACAAAATTGTAAACAAACATAAATTACACACAACCACAAAAATGACATACTTTGTTTAGTGGGCATGTGTAGAATTGTCTCCCTGGATTCTTCAATGTTTTTGCTCTAAGCATCACTGTCTTTCTCTCACAAAAACAGTCAGGCCTCCGATCAAAACGTGAGGATGATGATTGACTTCCAATTTGGGTAGTTGAAACTTCTCTTTGCTGTGAAATTGGTGGAACTCCTTTCATCTTTCAACTAATCGAAAATGGTTATGGAGATGAGAGAGGAAGAAGATGGAGATGAGAAGAGGAAGAAGATGGAGATGAGAAGAGGAAGAAATGAAGATTGATTTAGGGTTTTATATTTGGGGGTTATTTTCTATTTTAGCCAATTTAGTCTCTCAACGGTTATCTACCTTTTTGATTTTTTTTTTTTACCTTCAATTTGATCCCTGCCTACGTGTCATCAATTTTGAAAAAGAAATGACACGTATTGGTCAATAAAGTCAACAAAACGGCCACATCAGCACTACCAAACGGTTCTTTGACGCAAACTAACGTCGGGGACTATTCTGACTAACGGAAGTCACTTTAAGGGATCTTAAATTGTTTTTTGATGATTCAGGGACTATTATGACAGCGAGTGTCACTTTCAGGGACCAAAGTGACAATTTACTCGAAAGGAAAATTTCAGTTTTTATTAACCAAAATTTTTTAGCACAAAAAAAAAAATTAGTTCGTAAAAACCGAATTACCCCTAAAGGCAAAAATGTCAGTTTGATTATTTTGTTTACAGAGAATTGACCTACTCCACCAGATTGATACATTCACAAGTCATTCTACAAGAGTTTTAAAAGATTTGTTGCAGACATTGCAGAAATTGATTCGGTACATATGCATTTTATTTATACTAGACTTGGATTAGATTTGATCATTTTAGGTATATACTCCAATCTTCTCTATAAACTAGAACATCGACCTGTGCGGTGCACGGGTCTGATTAGCCGTAAAATATATAATGATTAAATAAGATATGATAATTCCAATAATGAAAGATATATGAAAAAAGTTGAGTAATATTAAACGATAGTTCAACAATAATTTTGGATAAATATTCATACAAAGAAAATTATGTTATATTACGGAAGACTTCCTTATGGACCACATTCGAAGTCTTAGTTGTGTCTTCACTGTCGTCATCAATGATCAATATTTTTAATCCTTTTCTAGAAGTAACTCTTGAAATTGCAACATACAACTGACCATGTGAAAACACTGGCGACGGAAGATATATCCCAACATGCTTTAAAGATTGTCTCTGACTCTTATTAATAGTCATCGCAAAAGAAATCATTATAGAAAATTGTCTCCGTTTAAATTTAAAAGGAATTCTCACGTCAGATGGTGTCAGAGAAAATCTAGGTATGAAAATATGATCACCAATATTACTTCATGAAATAATTTTTCCTTCAAGAGCACGTTTTCTCAATCTCGTAATAATAAGTCTTGTTCCATTGCATAATCCTAATTTTTTATTCAAATTCCTTAATAGCATAACTCAAACTCCAATGTTAAGTCTCAACTTGTGATTTGGAAGTCTCGACGTAGAAATTGTGTTAAAAAATTCGAGAGTATGAACATCATCCACTGTTTTACCGTCTACATTTTGTGTGAGTGGAGTATCATAACTCAAATATGTTTTTTCTTCACCAGGAATTAAATCCAACATATAATCATTTATTGTGTCGACTATTGAATTTTTAGGAGCTAGTATAGCTCTATTTTGGAAATACGTTATATCGTTCATGTTTTGTAAAAGTTGGGGATAAGTGCTTTCAACGATAGAAGCAAGAGGATCACCTGAATTAGGAATCAATAAATCTGATGAATGTCAAGTTCTAAATCATCGTCGTTGTCATCTCCAATTTCTCCATCGCCAACACCCAAAACCCATTCAGAAAACAATCTTCTTTGTTCAACGTCTGCACTCGAAGCACCACCGAGAAGTCTCATGTTTTTACTCAATGTTAAAACTTCACAAAAATCCCAAAGAACCGAAGAATTAATAGTAGCATGAACAACTTCTGGCCTTGTACCTCTGGGTATTATTGGTAGAATTTGTCTAAAATCTCCGCCGAAAACAACAACTTTTCCACCGAAGGGAATGTGTTTATTTTTTCCATCAACAGACTTGAGAATATCTTTTAAAGTTCGATCAACAACTTTGAAATAGTGTTTGTGCATCATTGGTGCTTCATCCCATATAATGAGCTTTGCTTTTTGTATTAATAGCGCCAAAGGGCTTTTATGAACTATGGTACATGTTGAAAACTCGTCAACATTTAGAGGAATAAAAAACCTTGATTGTGCTGTTCTACCGCCAGGTATAAGCAATGCAGCGTTCCCACTTGAGGAAACTGTTAAAACTATCTCACCTTTTGAGCGTAATGCGGCTGACATGACCCTCCAGATAAATGTCTTTCCTGTACCTCCATAACCATAAAGAAAAAACACACCAGGTTTGTTTTCGATAACTCTTGTCGTGATTGTATCATATACTTTACGTTGCTCTGAAGTCATAGTTGACATCAATCTAACATGTTCCTCAGCTAATGATTGTCTGTTATAATTCAATTCGTCGTGTATTAAACTATTTTGTATATCAGGAACTAATGATGTGGCTGCTCTAGGCATTGAAGGATAATCTTTTAAATTCTTCCCACAACTACGTAACATCATCTCAATATCTGCTAGTGCATATTGAATCAATTGATCATCGGTTAATATTAAATCTGCAATGTTAAAATTAAAATAATGAATGTGATTAGTGACATGACTATGGTTGTGTTTGGTTGTATTGCCAAAAAAAAATTGATTTAGCATAATTTAGTTTGATAATAACTTTTCAAATCTCACATGATAATTATTCTCTAAATCTATGATCCGGTTGAAAAAAAATCAATGATCAGGAAAGACATAAAAATATTTCGTGATGAATAATATAGTCAACAATAATTTTGATATGATATACTTTTAAAATTGATGGTGCTTATCAATTATTGCACATAATTTTAATCACAATTGGTATACTTGCCATAATGGTTGGAAATATTGCCTTGCACTGAAGGCTTGCGGGTTCGAATCCTTGTCAAGACAAAATTGTATTATTTTTTAATAAAAATTGCAAGATAAAATGGAGGGAAAATAGGGAAAACAAATTAGGGATTAGAGTTTGCTTGTGTATACAAGCTTATAATATAAAAGATTTTGTATATCAGGAACTAATGATGTGGCTGCTCTAGGCATTGGAGGATAATCTTTTAAACTCTTCTCACAACTACGTAACATCATCTCAATATCTGCTAGTGCATATTGTATCAATTGATCATAAATAATGAATGTGATGTGATTAGTGACAAGTCTATGGTTGTGTTTGGTTGTATTGCAAAACAAAAATGATTTAGCGTAATTTAGTTTGATAATAACTTTTCAAATCTCACATGATAATTATTCTCTAAATCTATGATTCGGTAGAAAAAAATCATTGATCAGGAAAGACATAAAAATATTTTGTGATGAATAATATAGTCAACAATAATTTTGATATGATATACTTTTAAAATTGATGGTGCTTATCAATTATTGCACATAATTTTTATCACAATTGGTATACTTGCCATAGTGGTTGTAAATATTGCCTTGCACTGAAGGCTTGCAAGTTCGAATCCTTGTCAAGACAAAATTGTATTATTTTTTAATAAAAATTGCAAGATAAAAATGGAGGGAAAATAGGGAAAACAAATTAGGGTTTAGAGTTTGCTTCTGTATACAAGCTTATAATATAAAAGATGTCTCACAATCTTGCACCCTAGAAGCTAGAAACGATAGATTTATTTTAGTTTCGGAGATAGAAAAGGTTTTGCAGGTCTCCATGGTAGGATGTGATAGTAAAAGACACTCGACACTATACGCCGGAATCCCATGATACGCTGATAAGTCTAGGGCAAATCAAGCTACTCTTGATAAGGTATTTTAATTATTTCTCTATTCTCAATATATTGCATGTGTGAGTGTGTGTGTGTGTGTGTGTGTGTGTGTGTGTGTGTGTGTGTGTGTGTGTGTGTATCAGAACTGAAACTCACAATCTCAGATCATTTGTTGATTGCATTGTGATTAGTTTTTTAAATTTCTTTTATAGCATTGAGATTTGTTGATAGCATTTGTTAACAAGGAAAGCTTTTATGATCCAGTATTTAATAGCTTTTCTGCATTGTTAAAATCAATGGTTACACAGGGTATAATGGGTTTGTGCATTGTCTATGAATCAATCCTAAAGTGATCTTGAGTGAGGAGGCTTGTATAAAAGTATTCATTTTCTGTTGTCCAGAAGAAATTATGTAGGAGAAAAATTAATGAATATACGGTCTACTAAGTTCTTATAATTTCAGGTACGTGAGGTGAGTTCACGTCCGGAAAGAGCTGGATTGGGAGCAGCATGGCAAATTCAAATGTTGGCAGTGGGTATGTTTATGGAGCTGTAATAAAGAAGACATGCTTCTTTCATAGGCTTTGCATGATTTAGTGCTAAGGATTAGGATGAGCTTTTTTGTATCTATTATTTTTTGAGTTTCTTTGACCCTGCTAATGCAGTTGTCCTTGACAATTGTTGCTCAATTTTGTTCACACAATACTATATTATGTTAATTTGGTTTGAAATTATATATCGTTCTATAGTTATGTTTTGATTGTTGCTATTTATAAAATTTTGGTATATGTAACTTTTGAATTCTGGTTGGTATACAAAACAGAATTTCTGCATATAAGCAGAAAAGAAAAAAAAAAACTTATTAGGTCGGTCGGGTAAATAGTAACCGATTTAAAGAAAATGTTTTTAAGTCAGGTCAAAAACCGACTTAACATCTCGAAACTTTCTTATGTCTGCAACTATTAAGTCAGGTTTGGAGCTGACTTAAGAAGTCATTTTTAACCGACCTAACAAGTGTTTCTTAAGTCGGGTCAAAAACTGTCTTAACATCTTAAAACTTCTTATGTGTGCAACTATTAAGTCAGGTTCGAAACTGACTTAAGAAGTCATTTTTAACCGACTTAACAAGTGTTTTTTCCACTACTGCGAATATAAGGAATATCAGACACTAACTAAATTGAATACAGTTAAGTAAAGACAACTCAGTTGACTCATAAATACATAAATCATATTCAGACATGTATCAGAAAGACCATAAATTTGTCTACAACAATATTGCTAAATTAAAACAACTAACAAAGGTCCAATTCTGTATTCTTTACATTTGAATAAATCTAATTGAGAGTGAGAGTGTGTGAGTGCAGGGAAGAGAGTTAACAGAGAACACTAGCTCCGTTAAATATAAGGGACGTGTTTGTTAGTTTGGTAACAAAATACGGGAGGTTAGTGTCTAGTTAGAGGACGTATTCGTGTTATTTAAGAAGACTTGGGGGTTTAGTCCAAAAAAAACTTTTAGGGGAGGTGGGTGTAATTTAACCTAAATTTATTGAAATAAATTATGATAAAAATTATGGTACCACAAAAATTATAGGTCCCGTGGTGTGGAAAACTAAATCAAGTTCATGTAAAAAAAATAAAGCAATTGCGACCATAATCTTTTTTTTTTTTTTTGACATAATTGCGACCATAATCTTAAATCTCACTCCTTAATTATTTTTGTAAAATTTAAATTAAAACTTCAAGAGGGATTTGATCCCACTATAGATAGTAATTTCTTACTGTATGAATATAAAGGAATGAATAAAGTTGTATATTGCATTACTTTTAAGGGTTTACAAGAGGTGTATATATACACAAGTATAGTAACCTAATTGGAGTAAATTAAGGAACAAATATCTCCAACAATTAAGGTGATTGACTCTATAGACTTTATACAAATCCTAAAATAATAATGATAATAATTAAATACTAATTATGATTGATATCCTCCCGCAAGTTGGGCGACCTGGAAGAAAGATGCAACTTGGATAGTAGAAACTCGAACCGAGGGCGAAGCAGAGGCTTGGTGAGAATGTCAGCAAGCTGGTCGTTGGTAGAGACGAAGGAAACACGAAAACGGCCACGTTGAACGTTTTCACGGACAAAGTGATAAGCTAAGGCTATGTGCTTCATTCTGGAGTGGAAGACAGGATTAGCACTCAGATGTGTAGCACCAAGATTGTCGCAGTAGATGACAGGACCAGCTGTAGGAGTGTGACCAAGTTCAGTGAACAAAGAGAGTACCCAAAGGAGTTCACTGGCCGTGTCGGCCAAGGCTTTATACTCAGCTTCAGTAGATGATCGAGCAACCGAGCGTTGCTTGCGGGAACTCCAAGAGATGGGGGTGTCGCCAAGATAGAGCAGGTAACCAGTGGTAGAAATGTAATCATCTTTGTCACCCGCCCAGTCCGCATCTGAGTACGCATGAAAGGTCAGGGGAGCAGTCGCGGAGATGAAAATGCCTTTGTCGCAAGAGCCGGCCAGATAGCGAAGTAGGCGCTTGAGACCCACTTACAACCAACCAAATTTTGAGCAGAGGAACGACCAACGAGTTCCCAGGTGTTGTTGCGATGTAGGGCATCAAATTCAGCCAACATGGCGGAACGCCAGTCCGGATCACGAAGGGCTTGGGTAATAGTACTAGGTTCCATCGGGGATGAGGGACGGACATGGAGGTTGAGTTTGTGGATGGGTTTGACGATGTTGTTTTTGGACCGGGTGATTACCCCACCGCCATGGGGTTCAGTGGTCGTTGTGGGGGGAGAGGTCGTTTGTGGTTGTGGGAGCAATGTTGGCTGTAGGGAGGAAGAGGGGTCATTACTGGTCGTTTCATTGCTCGTTGTATTTGAGGACGAGGATTGGGATGTGGTCGGGGAGGAAATGCCAGACGGGGAGGGAGGCTCAACAAGTGAGATATCCGGGGATGTGGGATCGGTGCTCGCAGTAGGTGGAGCGATGGTCGGCAAGACGGGCAGTTGGAGTGGACCAGTCTGTGAGGTCGTGGACGTGATCGGTTGGGCCACCAGTGAACGGAAGGGGAATTCAGTTTCGACGAACTTGACATGGCGAGAGGTGTAAATCCGTCCAGTTGAAGGATCGAGGCATAGATATGCATGTTGATCAGCTGAGTAACCTACAAAAACACACATAGTAGACTTTGGAGCAAGTTTATGGTTAGCATAAGGTTTAATCCAGGGAAAACACAAACATCCAAAACATTTTAATTTATGATAATCCGGACTAATGTGGATGAGTTTAGAGTAAGGTGATTGGTGCCCGAGGATTGGGGTAGGGAGACGGTTAATGAGGTAGGTTGCAGTGGTCATGCCGTGAGGCCAGTAGGTGAGGGGAAGGCCAGCGTGGTGAAGGAGGGAGAGACCGGTTTCGGCAATGTGCCGATTCCGCCGTTCAGAGATGCCATTGTGTTCGGGTGTATGAGGGGGAGTGGTGTGGTGACTTATGCCATGAGTACTTAGAAAGGAACGAAGACCAATGTATTCGCCACCATTGTCAGTGTATAGGACTTTTATTTTGTGTTTGTAGAAGTTTTCAACTAGTGTTTTAAATTTGGGAAAAATAGATTGCACATCAGATTTTAGTTTCATGGGATATAGCCATATATAGCGAGTATAATGATCAACAAACAAACAATAGTAACGAAGACCATCAATAGATAAAACAGGGGAAGTCCATACATCAGAAAAAATTATTTCTAATGGATAAGTAGATGTAAGCGTAGATTCATGAAAAGGAAGTTTATGACTTTTATTAATTTGGCATGAATTACAATCTGATTGCGGAAATTTATTTGAACCTAAAGAAAAATGATGTTGAATAAATTTAAAGATGGAAGTTGAAGGGTGTCCAAGCTTGTGATGCCAGGAAGCAGAGGATTCCACTTGGACGGTGTGGGCGGAAGGTGAGGTCGTGGGCAACAGATAAAGTCCATTCACACAAGAGCCTTTATGGGTTGTTTGGCGTGTCTGCAAGTTCATGACATAAAAAGAGTTTGGTAAGAAAACAACGGCAGAGTTAGTTTGTTTGGTGAGTTGAGAAACAGAAATGATTTGTTGTTTCATGGAGGGAACATAAAGAGCATTAGACAAGGATAAATCATTAATTAAAAGTGTTCCAGAGTGAGAGATGTTTAAACCTGAACCATTCCCCATGAAGAGGGAGTCGGGGCCAGTGTATGGATGGTGAAGTGCCAGATTTGTAAGGTCGTTGGTCACATGATGTGTTGCTCCACTGTCGAGCAGAAAACCAGGCGAGGATGTGCCAGCAGTAGCGGTGTGGGCCTGGGCCTGGCCAGTGGTGCTCGGAGAAGAACGAGGAGGTGCGGGGACGCTGGGGTGTTGGGTCCGAAAGAGTTGGCAGTCAGCGAGGACGTGTCCCTTGATGTTGCACCATTGACATCGACCAAGGAATGGTTTGCGATCACCTGGGCGTTGGTTGGTCGGTGCAGGTGCCTGACTTGGTCGAGGCTTGTTGTTGGTCGACCTTGCCTGAGCGTGCAGCGCAGTAACAGGAGCAGGTGATTGGCGTTGAGCAGCAGCAAGAGAGAGTTCCTGGATGAGGAGCTTTTCGAGGAGATCATCAAAGGTGATTGGAGTGTCCCTTGCGTTGACCCCATCAATGACTGCTCGGAAACCGTCATCAAGGCCGCGCAAGACATGGTCGGTCATGTCCTCGACGGAGACAGCAGATCCGAGAGAGGCGAGGAGATCAGCGGTTTGCTTCAGAGAGTGCATGTAGGTCGTGATGGATTGAGTACCTTTCGAGGCCATCCGAAGACGTTCCTTGAGTTGTTTAAGATGACTGCGGGAGGCTTTGGCATAGGTGTTCTTGAGAAGCTCCCAGAGGTCGTGCGAGGTCTTCGTCTGGGACACCAAGGAGGCCACCTCGTCGGAAAGAGTGGTGAGGATGGCACCATAGATGAGGCGATCCTGGCGACGCCATGTTTGAAAAGCAGGGTTTGGTGATGTTACCGGAGGCGTTGCGGTGGTGGTGATCGTTGCTGTCGGCGCAGGGAACGATCCATCAGTGTATTTGAGGAGATCAAAACCATCAAGGAAGGCTTCTACCTGGAGTTTCCAATTGAGGTAATTGGTAGGGAGAAGCTTGGTGACACCGCTGAGGGTGATACACGAAAAGGGTTTGGAGGGTTCATAGGGGTTAGCTATGGAGCGAGAGCCATCGGAAGCCATGGGAGGCAAAGTGTGACGGCAAAGTGTTAACAGGGTAGGGCTGGAACGTTACCAACTAATACCATATAAAGGAATGAATAAAGTTGTATATTGCATTACTTTTAAGGGTTTACAAGAGGTGTATATATACACAAGTATAGTAACCTAATTGGAGTAAATTAAGGAACAAATATCACCAACAATTAAGGTGATTGACTCTATAGACTTTATACAAATCCTAAAATAATAATGATAATAATTAAATACTAATTATGATTGATAATGAATAACTAAATCAAACCTGTATAAAATGTAAACAAATTTGGACCATAATCTTAAGCCTCACATCTTAATTATTTTTGTAAAAAGATTCACTTAAAACATCCGTTGATTAAAATATCAATTAATTATTTTTGTTAATCAATTGAGATAATAATATAACATATTTTAATCTATTTTAATAAACATTTTTTATAATATGATTTTTTTCATTAAAATAAATAATAATGCCATATATGCAGTTGTATCTACATAGCATATGCCACATCATAAATGATTTGGTCACATCATTTAAATTGATCTCAAAATGGGGTGGGGGACCAAAAGTCAAAATAAAATAAAATAGGGGACCAAAATGTTGGTGTTTAAAAAAGAGGGACCAAAACTTCAAAAAATTGAAAATAAGTGAACCAACAAAACTATATTTAAGCCAAGAATCTTTATGTAAAAAAAAAAAGTATGCCGTTTTTTTTTTCTTCTGCAAAGTATATTTACACTCAGAAGATAGAACGTCAGAACACACATAAAATCGACACATTACCTTCAAGCAACTAGTCGTCGAACATATAATTACCTGATCGTCGAACACACAATGACAAATTCATTTCGATACATCAAGTTTAAGCAACTAATCGTCGGGCATACAACGCTTAACGAACATAAGTGCCAAGTAAACTACACTTGACCATCGTTCAAAAAACAACTATATGACCATTTGTTAGGTAAATCAGACCTAACGAACATAAATGTCGAGTAAAACTACATTTAACAAACAAATAGTCGAGCATACAATGTTTGACGAACACTAATGCAAAAACATGTTCAGAACTACTTTCCTTTACACAAAATACAGCACTAGCACTGGCTATACAAGATGTTGATCAGAAGAGCGACAAAGAATATGACAACAACAATCATCAAAGAATACCAGATGAAACCAAAATGTTGATCAGCATGCTTCTCTGTACATGCACAACAGCTTTCAATGCAGAAAAATAATTGGTAACGAATACTGTGGTTTTGAAGAGGTCCGTCCTGCATATTCTCCCACTTTCAAATTGCAAAAAGATTTACAATCATTAATTCCCTTTGGTAAGTTTTCAATCAAGAATTAACTTCCATTGTAAATCTACTACGTCCATGCTTGTAAAAATTAATGGGACGGTCTGATGCTCGTGCATCAAGGACTGCTGTTTGCTGTGAAGATACCTATGCTAAGTTCCATTGTTTTTTATTTGAGAAGAGTGATTAGATGAGGAAGATTGGAGCGAAGACTGCGCAGCTAATAATCTGTCCCTTAACATCATGTTATACTCGTATAAATTTTTGAGATTCTTTTGAATATCAGCCATGTCCATTTCAGAACTACCCTTGCATTCTGCATTAAATTTGTATTCAAGCTATAGGTATGAGAGGTAGCAAAATCACTATGTAACAATAGAGTAGCAAAATCACTATGTAACAATAGAGTAGCAAAACCAAAGTTCATTAGCATTATATCAACACAAAATATGAAGCCAATAAAGACATTTATGATGGGGAGATAGTGGATCTAATATCTCCGTTTCACTTTTGAAGCTGAGCAAAGTAACATTCAACAAAACTTATCTATCATGAAATGAGATTGATTTCAGTATCACCTAATTAGCATGCTGCTCAATAAATCTATTAGTAATTGATATGAACATACCTAGTGAAGGTGGAGGAGGAATAAAGTTATCATCAATAATAGATGATTTTTGAGATTGAGATGGTAGGAAATCTTTGCTTGAACCAACACTCTGCTCCATATTTGAATCATTCATAGATTGAAGCGGTATGCTGCTAAATGACTGGAAGAAAACATTCAAATTAATTATTAAAAAAAGCTTGGCAACAACCATACATTATAGTAAAACAACTAGCTACAAACAAATCATACTAACTGCTCCGGTCTCGAATATAAGCAATAAAAAAAAGATATGTTTAGACACTTATGAGTAACACCAACATCACATCTTCCCATGCGCGGGTGACATTAGAAATGGTGAACTAGAAAACTAACAAATATATAGTGACAGCTTTACCTTGTTGGCAGGTAAACTCGTTTTCTTGTACAAATTTATAGAACTTGGTTTGCCCTTCTGCCTTTGCTTACGTGAGGAACCACTACCATGAATAGAATGCAACATAAACCCGTTGCAACAAGGTTCCGTTTTAGATTTATTATAGTTGTCGTCATCCATTGTAGGAAAGCCATATGTGTACTTTACATATTTCCTCAACTGGTTAAAAGCATAAATTTTGGTCATATAACCAACAAATAAAAAAAGCCTTTATTGAGAATAAGGAAATTAATGTGAAATATGCAAGATGTTTTGAGATGGCAACAAAGAAATTACTTTGTCCCAATTATCTTGAGCTTTACGCCGGTTTCTAATTGACCGCAAAACACTATCCTCGTTTCTGAGCTTCTTTACCCTGTACTCACACTAGAATTGTAAAACAAGGTGAGGACGATATTGAATATACTAATGCAAAGAGCTAATGACTCAATCAGGCTATAAGCAATCAAACATTTGTGATGAATTGTTAGAATATAGAGAAGAATGTGCAGTCTCACAAGAAAATAATAATGTGAGCTGTATAATATAAAGGAATAATATATAGGACTGTGTCACAGACTTTTTACACAACATGAAAATATCAACTCCTATTGATTGAAACATCGCACAGTACTTTGATTAATTGAGGAATTCTAATTGAATATTATCGAGAAAGGAAGTATACCTGTATCAATAGATAGAAAAAAATGCCTATGCTAATGCAATACAGGCCACCGAGGTCTGCAAGGAAGCTCACTGCAGATAAAATAATGGTGAAATTATCAACAGTGTGCACAAAAACTGGATATTCAAGCAAACAGGTAATGAAGATAATGCGGTGTCTCTATTATCCCACAATGGTGTGATCTACGATCAAAATCTCTCCTCTTCTAGCTAGCTTTTGGAGTTGAGTTAGACACAGTTTATTTTCAATTCTAATATTTCTCCAAAGCAGTTAATATATGACAAACTTTTAAGACAAAAACTCTTGGCTCAATTGGTTAACCTTATTTAACTATTGCAAGTGATCTTGTCTGTAATCTTTTAATTTCGATCAGACCTACCTAAACTAGTACAAAATAGTTTGTTAGTTTGAAAAGCCAGTAATTTTGTAATGCAGAATGTAAACATAAGGAAATCTCATTTTAGAAACTAATATATAGCATGGAAGGACTTGGTCGTTCATGGTTGAACTTGATGGTAAAGCAGTTGACATAATGCATAACATGGAAGAAAATAGCTAAAGGCTGAAGCAAACAACAAAGTAACATGAGAAAAACAAACATTGAGGATTACAGAGAGAAAGGAATTTAAGAACTAACTAAATTTGGGATATAACATATTAGAAAAATTGCAGAAGATAGCTTGCATATACAAAGATATAGAAAGACACTTACCAGGACCCAAAATACTCTCGTTGTCAACCTCCACAACATAAGCAGAAAGAAAATTGATATACAATGTGGTGTTGACTAGTCCGTCAACAGAATTTTCAAGGGACGTTCGAAGTTGATTTGTATCGCGAAAAACTGAACCAGGAAGGAACTCATGAAACAAAGGCTGAATGAGCTTTAGATCGTGTAAATTATGGTATATTCGGGGAAACAGATTGAATTTTAAAATATTTGATTGCCTCCCTCTGAATGTAACTGGCCTATCATCAAAAGCACTTCCATTCTTTAGTGTTCCATTTACAAAACTGACATGCTTTTTAGCACTATCCATTGCAGCGAGATTGAATTCATAACCAACAGCAGTGGCAGGATTATTTGGGAGATCAACAAATTGCCATGAAATGTACATGTTATCGGATATGAGCTTGCAACCTTTACACTTGATTGCTATGGTTGGTCCCTTGCTGGAATTGTGACATGAGTAGTTTGCTAAAGTTGACAGAGAAACAACTCTTTCGTCAAAAAAACCCGGATTTCCAGTAACTAAATTACCGAGAGCACGTAGATTTGCACAGCTCATACTTGATACGGTTGTTATATTGAACTCCATGTCATTGAGAAACGAGGTTAACTCTGGTGCACTTGTTGCTCGTACATTATGAACCTCAATTGATCTCTTTGATATGATCTGGTATAGCAACCTGATGGAAATTGTAAAGTTGTCAACAAATTAGTTTTTGACGAATCGAATTTGACGCATATGGTAAGGCATCAGAAACTCACGCGGCAAATAAACCAATGAAAAGTATCCAACTTGCTATGGAGAAAGCTCCACCAAGTTCAGTTTTGCGTTTGGTTACTACTTTCTGATCATCCTACAAGAAAATAAAATGGCACTCCATAAAGTATTTTCCATACATATAGTTGACAACTGACAATAATATACATATTGCTTCATGTGCTTCTGGTAAACAGAATGGATTGAAAAGGATAATAGCTTATAATCTTGATCTGTATTCAAGGTATGCCCTTTCCAGTTCTGTTGTAATATTGACTTCGGTTAAGTTTCTAAAGCAACAGTGACAATCAAACCTACAAGAGTATGCATATATTGTAATGCTGATTCAAGAACAGCTGCAAGAAGTTGTATCATTGAAGCAGTTTAGAAGAAAAGGCGAATTTCAGATTGTAACCATAACAAATTCAAACTACATAGTCAATACTGAAAATGACTCTTACTGTAAAAAAATATATATATACAGGCCAAATTTATATGCAAAAAACAACTCTTCAGGCAAAATATATATATACAAATTTATGAACGAAGTTGAATTGTGAATGAATGGCATGAAGCTGAACATCATCAAGACTCATGAAATCAAATGAAAACAAAACGAAGTACTACTAACCAAACAATGCCTTGTAGCAAAGCAAATATCCAATCGACTAACAATCCACCTAAGTTTAAACCACACACCACGACCATCACCAAGGCTCATAAACCTAAGAAAAAAGCAAAATAGAAGCCAAGAGAGAAGCATAACAAATGTAGCCTCCAAGAACACAGCTTGTGACTGTGTAAATTTCTTGATGGTATCAAATCCAGGAAGTGTCTCTGGGAGTTTAAGAGCATAGAAGTCAACCCCAGAATCTGTTGTGATGTTTGAATTAGCATCAAATAGGTTGCAACTCTTTTCCACAGCATCAAGAACATGCCCTGGTAAGCAAGCACAAAGGGTACCATTGTAGGTGATTGAATTTGAAGGACAAGCCATTGAAAAATTGAGGTACCCAGTGAGAAAGAAAGGGAAAGATTCTAACTTGAAGTTGAATTTGGGTGTTTGGACATGAGAGATGAAATGGGGTTGATCTTGTTTGATGAATTGGTTGAAACAAAAAAAATCAAGATTTCACGACATAGCAACAGAACCAAAGCAACTATTGTTTGTTTTTAGGATTTTTTAAATTGTTTTTGTGTGAGTGAGAGAGTTCCTTAGCGCCGAAGCACCGGTGATAGATAAAGAAAAGAATTGAATTTTGAGTTGTTGTTGCTGTTTTTGTAGCTGGGTTTTGGAATTTGGGTAACTTTTGTTTCTGTTTTTGTATTTGTTTATGTTTTGTGTGTTTGCGTTGCGTGTATGTTTTGTATTGGTTTGTGCTATCTTTTTTGTGTTTTTTTTTTGCAAAGCAGTAGTCACTAGTCACACAGCACAGGTTGTTCAGAACTTCCATTAACTTTCTCGTTCCTCTCTCTCTCTCTCTCATCCCAAATCTTGATTTCCTACAATCATTTTCTCTTCTCTCAAAAGTCAAAACCACCCATCTCCCAACCCAACACTTCCCCGACTCACAAAAACAACTAATTCTCCCAAAAGGGTATCTGAATCTACCATCAAAAAGAATCTTTTCAACTCCAACTGATAAACCCAAAACATTTTTACCCGATTCTGTTTATGGTTGAAGTTTATGGTTGAAAATCTTGATTTTTATTTTCATGAATTTTTATTTATTTTTGAATTTTATGGTTGAAGTTTATGAAGATATATGAGTTTTGATTTTTATTTTTGTAATTATCGTTGAAGATCTGGATTTCTAGGTTGTTTGAATTTTATTTTTGAGTTTGGATTCTAGGTTTTTTTGTTGACAAATGCTAAATAGTGTTTCGGAGCACCTTTAAGCCCTTAAATAGTAAGTTTTTTATAGAATTTTTATGAAAATACGTAAAGTCAACGCATTGAAAATTGTAGTGTTTAATTTTTTGAATAAAAAGTTTCTTTTAGTGTAATGTTTAAGAGTGCCCCGGGTTAGCAAGACCCTTTTTTGTTTCCTCTGGATGATGAATGATGAAGATGAATAGGGAAGATGAAAAAAAAGGAGAAAGTTAGGTGTTGGTGGTTCAGTATTAGATACTAGACTTTACAAGATTCGGTTTAGATTTTGACAAAATGATCAAACGGTTAAAATTATATGGTGGACCACTATTGAAATGGCTGGTATTATATTTTTTTCTTTTTTTTTTTTTTTTTGGTGAGTAGTATTATATTTTTTCTAATAATTATTATTATAATGATAATGATAAAATAATAGTGGGAAAAAAAAAATAATAAAGAATAGGTGGGCAGATTTTTTACGGGACAATATATATCCTCCTTCATCTTTATCTTATATTTTTTTACCAAAAAGACAATCACAACACACACAAGTCTAGAGCTTTCCTTATTTCTCCTCTCTGTTCCTATCCTCGTCTCCCTCACCTCTCATCTATCCATTCTATCTTTCTTCATTTTCTTACAACCTTTCCCCTAAATTCTATCATATGTTCTACTTGTTATGAACTCAAGCTTGGAAAGAATATTGAGTGAGAAGTGAAAATACCCATTCATGGAGAGTTTGATATTTGGTGTTCCTTGAGGTAAAAATCTATGATTTATGAAATTTAGAGATGATATTTAGCTGGGCTAAGTAGTGAAATGTAGTATAGATAGTTTAAATCTTAAATTTTCATGGACCCTTTTAAACCCTAAGTCTAACAAATTGGGGGGTTTTGTCCAATTCTTGTATTTACCATTATTGTGGTCTCAAATAAGTTTCTTTAAGTGCTGAAATTCTTGTTTGATATTCAGATTCGGTGGAAGTTGCTCCGGTGGCCGTTCCGGAAGGCGTTGCTAGGAACGGAGTTGCCTCTTCATAGTTGTGAGTAGATAATTTACCTTGTGACTAGTTTTCTAAGTTATTTTTATGGGAGAAACAACTTTTTAAGAAGAAAAGCTCATTTCAATCAAGAGTAATTTCACAAATGTATTTATTTTAAAGATTTGGTTTTAGTTTTGTAAAAATAGCAAAAGTTAGTGGCTTTAAGCAAGTTGTTATAATACTGTAAATTTATTTTTAGTACGGAAATAATTTTAAAGTTTATTTGAAAGCTTTATATGTGATACAAAGTTTGCCGTTCGCTGCAACGAAGAGAGAATGCAGCCTATGAACGAAGTGTTCATAGTATATTTTAAGTGTGTATCCGTTCTCCACAACGAAGAGATAATGTGGTATCCGTTCGCCACAACGAAGAGATAATGTGGTATATATATCCGTTCGCCACAACGAAGAGATAATGTGGTATATCCGTTCGCCACAACGAAGAGATAATGTGGTATATATGTTTATGAGCGAGAAAGAAAAATATAATTTGATCTTTAAAATGTTTTTAAGTTGCATTATGAGCTATTAGAAAGGAATTTTCATTATGTTATAAAAACTGGTTTTGTGCAACGTGAACTATTTCCTTTTTAAAATATTCGTGCGGTTATTATTTCTCCTTCATGTTCACTTGGTATCTTATGCTCTCACTGAGTCTATGAGACTCACCCCTATTTCCTTTATTTTTTTTCAGATCCGCGAGTGGCAGGATAGACCGTTCTTGATATTTGTAGATTCCAGCAAGTACCCTCTTTTTGGTAGGCCCCTATCTTTAATAGAGGCCGATATTTTGCGACTTCAGTATGATGCAGCTATATTTTGGGTAGAACTTGTTTAGAGGTCTTTAGGTGTATGTAGTACTACAAGTTTGTAACGCTGCTATATGTATAGTCACTATCATGGTGGATATGTTAAATTTAGAATAATTAAGGACCTGCTGTTGGAACATGTTTTGATGTAAATAGATAATGCAGGGATAAAAATGAATATTTTAGGATTGTAAGAAAAACAAAGGAGACTTTGCCAAATTTTTGGTAAATTCTAGAGATGTGAATATATGTGTATTTTTATATTAGGCTTGCCAGACTTAGTTATTTTTCTGTAGCTACGGTTAGTCTGCGCGCCGGTCATGATCTTGAAAGAGGGTCATGACAAAGTTGGTATCAGAGCTCGGTTAGTAGGTCCTATAGCTGCATCATTGGGATTCGCTATAACATTTTATTTGTAAATTGTGAACCCGGACACAAATTACAAACAAGAAGTTATGACTACTCAATAACACACTGAAGTCATATTTTGTTCCTAGTAATTATGTTTTGTGTCTAAGCGCTATTTTTCTTCAGGTTGGAATGCCACCTCGAAGAAGTACAAGAGTTCTTTCTAGGGAGGCAGTTTCTAATGAGGCATCCTCTCAGCCTCGAGAAGAAGCCCCAAGAGGCCGCGGTCGTGTCCGACGCCGTGGACGAGCCGGTGTTATGCCTGAGGTTGAGGTCCCTAGAGCTAGGCGGGGAAACCCGGTTTGCAAAATGTTCAACAAGTGATACAACAAATAGCAAACAGATTTGGTGATCAAGGACAACCACAAGTTGAACAAAATCAAGTGGATTCTGAGCATAGTCAGGAGGTTCTGCAAGACGAGCAGCATCCTGTTCACCCTAGGGTAACTGAAGTTTCGTTAACAAGTTTTGTGAAGATGGACCCTCCAATGTTTAGTGGTTCAGATGTTCATGAGGATCCACAAGTCTTCGTGATGGTGTAAAGGCTTGGGTTGTTCTTCAACTAGGATGGTGGAATTGGCTGCATTTCGTCTTCGTGATGTAGCTAGAGGATGGTATGAAACAATGTTGTTGGCTAGATCAGTCGGATCACCTCCATTGGAGTGGGATGAATATGCTCAGCGGTTCTTGGCTCAATTTCTCCCTCAGAGTGTTTGGGACAGCAGGGCACAAGAGTTTGAGAATCTCGTACAACTTGATCAAATGACAGTAATGGAGTACAATATACAATTTATGCGACTTTCTAGATATGCACCGCATCTCGTTGCTACTGAGCAGTTGCGAGTTCAAAGATTTGTAGATGGTCTGAAAAGTTATTTGTTCAGGGCCATTGCAGGACATGGAGATATGACATATGATCAAGCTTTGAATAGAGCTTTGGCTATTGAGCGGGGTAATAGAGACAGAGGTGGAGCTTCTCGTGATACACGCAAAAGGTCTCATTCTGAAGCATCTCGTAGTGGTCGTGGTGGTTTTTTTGGCGAAAGTTCTAGGAATGATGTTGGTTAGGGTCGTCGGGGCCAACAAGGAGGACGTCAACCACAAACTACTCAAGGTAGCCAAACAGGTAGTTCAACTCACAGGTGGGGCACCACACAACATCAAGTGCCCTTTGTTACGACTCCTAGTGCTTGTGTCACATGCGGGAAGGCTCATATCGGCCCTTGTAGACATGGGTTAGCAGGGTGTTATCGATGTGGTCAGATTGGACAATATGCTAGAGTTTGTCCTACATTATCTACTCAACCTTCAACTAACCAAAGTACTGAAAGACAACCTGGTGGTTCTGGAATGCAAGGACATAACAACTTTCAACGTGGGGGCAGAGGCTCAAGGGGAAGAGGACAAAGTCAGGTTGGTGGAGGACAAGCTCGTGTGTTTGCTTTGACTCGTCAGGATGCTCAGGCATCTAATGTTGTTGTCACGGGTATGCTTTCTATATGTTCTCATGATGCATGTGTTTTGTTTGACCCTGGAGCTACACATTCTTTTGTTTCTCGCCCATTTGCTGCTTGTTTAGGGATTGATCCATCATTGCTAGAAGTGCCTCTGATGGTGGCCACTCCTATTGGTGATTATTTGCTAGCTAAAACAATATATAGATCGTGTAAAGTACTGATAGAAGGTCATTCTTTGCTAGCAGATTTAGTTGAACTTAATATGGTAGATTTCGATGTGATATTAGGCATGGATTGACTATCTTCTAGTCATGCTAATTTGGATTGCTACAACAAGGTGGTAACGTTCAAAATACCCGAGTTACCAACATTTACGTTTCAAGGTGATCAGAACCTATCTTCATGCAACTTAATTTCTGCTATGGTAGCTCAACGGTTGTTGAAAAAGGGTTGTTGTTCATACTTAGCAATGATAAGAGTTGTCAATGACACACCTGTGAAGCTTGAGCATGTTCCCATAGTATGTGAATACCCTGATGTATTTCCTAAAGATTTATCGGGTTTACCACCTGATAGAGAAATAGAGTTCAGCATTGACTTGCTCCCTAACACTCAACCAATATCTATACCCCCGTATAGGATGGCTCCAGCTGAACTTAAGGAGTTGAAAGAGCAATTACAAGACCTTCTTAACAAAGGTTTTATTCGACCCAGTTGTTCTCCTTGGGGTGCACCCGTGTTGTTTGTTAAGAAGAAAGATGGTTCACTCCGATTATGTGTTGATTATCGACAATTAAATAAAGTGACAGTGAAAAATAAATATCATTTACCTCGCATAGATGATTTATTTGATCAGCTCCAAGGATCTCAATGCTTCTCGAAGATAGACTTGCGATCGGGGTACCACCAATTGAAGATCAAAGGTGAAGATATTTCTAAGACAACCTTTCGCACTCGATATGGTCATTATGAGTTTTTGGTCATGTCCTTTGGACTCACTAATGCTCATGCGGCTTTCATGGATATGATGAACCGAATTTTCAAACCGTTCTTGGATCAATTTGTTGTGGTCTTCATTGATGACATCCTAGTGTATTCCAAAAGTAAGGAGGAACATGAGCAACACTTAAGGTTAACTTTGCAAACCCTGAGAGAACATAAACTATATGCAAAGTTTTCAAAATGTGAATTTTGGATAGACAGTGTGGCTTTCTTGGGTCACGTTGTGTCTAAGGATGGGGTAAGTGTGGATCCACAGAAAGTGGAAGCAATTCAGAATTGGCCTAGACCTACATCTGTAACAGAGATTCGTAGTTTTCTTGGTCTTGCGGGATATTATCGTCGGTTCATCAAAGATTTCTCTAAGAATGCAGCTCCTTTAACAAGATTGACACAAAAGCATGTTGTGTTTAAGTGGGATGAATTGTGTGAAAATAGTTTCCAACAGCTAAAGGATCGTTTGACATCTGCGCCAGTTTTATCTTTGCCCTCAAGCGGTGGCGGTTATGTAGTTTATTGTGATGCTTCCAGAATTGGTCTCGGTTGTGTATTGATGCAACATGGAAAGGTGATTGCATATGCTTCAAGACAACTTAAGAGGCATGAACAAAATTATCCTACACATGATCTAGAAATGGCAGCCGTGATCTTTGCTCTTAAAATTTGGAGACAATATTTATATGGCGAGACTTGTGAGATTTACACTGATCATAAAAGCCTTAAGTATATTTTTCAACAGAAGGATTTAAATTTAAGACAGAGGAGGTGGATGGAGCTTTTGAAGGACTATGATTGTACAATTTTGTATCATCCGGGGAAAGCAAATGTGGTTGTTGATGCCTTAAGTAGAAAATCTATGGGAAGCTTTGCACACATAGTTGGAGTTAGAAGGCCAATAGTGAAAGAATTTCATAATCTTGTATCTAGTGGAGTCAAGTTTGAAACCACAAATGCAAAGTCACTTTTAGCACATGTTGAAGTTCGTTCTTCTTTGGTAGACAACATTAAGGAAACTCAGGATAAAGATCCGTATTTGAAAAAGGTTATGGAGAATATCAAATTAGACAAATTTTCTGAATTTAAAATTGACTCTGACGAAATTTTACGTTTGGACACTCGCTTGTGCGTACCTAATATTGAGAATTTAAGGAAGAAAATTTTGGAGGAAGCCCATCATTCTTCTTATACTGTACAGCCAGGTTCTAATAAGATGTATAAAGACCTAAAAGAAATTTATTGGTGGGAAGGAATGAAGAGAGATGTAGCGGAGTTTGTATCTAAATGTTTGATATGCCAACAAGTTAAGGCTGAGCATCAGAAACCTACAGGTTTATTTCAAAAGATTGAGATACCAGAGTGGAAATGGGAAAGGATCACTATGGATTTTGTGACGGGGTTACCTAGAACCTTAAGAGGTTTTGACTCGGCTTGGGTGATTGTGGATCGTTTAACAAAGTCTGCACACTTCTTACCCGTTAAGACTACCTATTCCGCATCTCAATATGCTAAACTTTATGTCGAAAGAATAGTTTCTTTACATGGTGTACCATTGTCTATAATATCTGATCGTGGACCCCAATTCACCGCCCATTTTTGGAGGTCATTTCAGACAGCTTTAGGAACTCGATTGGATTTGAGCACTGCTTTCCACCCTCAGACAGATGGTCAGTCCGAGAGGACAATACAAATTTTGGAAGATATGCTTCGTGCTTGTGTGTTAGACTTGGGAGGAAGTTGGGATCAATACCTTCCTTTGATGGAGTTTGCTTATAATAACAGTTTCCAATCTAGTATTCAGATGGCACCATTTGAAGCCTTATATGGACGACGTTGCAGATCACCTATTGGTTGGTTTGAAGTTGGAGAGTCTAAACTTGAAGGTCCAGATATGGTTCAAGAAGCGATTGAAAAAGTTAAAGTAATACAAGATCGTTTAGTTACGGCTCAAAGTAGACAAAAATCTTATGCGGATAAAAGACGTCGGCCTTTAGAGTTTAGTGTTGGAGAGCATGTGTTCTTACGTGTTTCTCCGATGAAGGGTGTTCTAAGATTTGGCAGGAAGGGAAAGTTAAGCCCCCGATTCATTGGGCCGTTTGAAATTCTCGATAAAGTAGGGAAAGTGGCATACCGTTTAGCCCTTCCACCAGACCTCTCAAGTGTTCATCCTGTTTTTCATGTATCCATGCTTCGGAAGTATGTCCACGACCCTTCTCATGTTATTCAGCATCAAACAGTGCAACTGGATGAAAACCTTAGCTATACCGAACAACCAATAGTTATAGTAGATAGACGTGTGAAACGATTACGTTCTAAGGATGTTGCTTCGGTGAAGGTGGTTTGGTCAGGACCATGTGGTAAAGAGATGACTTGGGAGCCAGAATCAATTATGCGCGAAAAGTATCCCCATTTGTTTGAAGCGCAAGGTTAATACGGTCATAATAATTCGAGGACGAATTATATTAAAGGGGGGAAGATTGAAATGGCTGGTATTATATTTTTTCTAATAATTATTATTATTATAATGATAATGATAAAATAATAGTGGGAAAAAATAAATAAATAAAGAATAGGTGGGCAGATTTTTTACAGGACAATATATATCCTCCTTCATCTTTATCTTATATTTTTTTACCAAAAAGACAATCACAACACACACAAGTCTAGAGCTTTCCTTATTTCTCCTCTCTGTTCCTATCCTCGTCTCCCTCACCTCTCATCTATTCATTCTATCTTTCTTCATTTTCTTACAACCTTTCCCCTAAATTCTATCATATGTTCTACTTGTTATGAACTCAAGCTTGGAAAGAATATTGAGTGAGAAGTGAAAATACCCATTCATGGAGAGTTTGATATTTGGTGTTCCTTGAGGTAAAAATCTATGATTTATGAAATTTAGAGATGATATTTAGCTGGGCTAAGTAGTGAAAAGTAGTATAGATAGTTTAAATCTTAAATTTTCATGGACCCTTTTAAACCCTAAGTCTAACAAATTGGGGGTTTTGTCCAATTCTTGTATTTACCATTATTGTGGTCTCAAATAAGTTTCTTTAAGTGCTGAAATTCTTGTTTGATATTCAGATTCGGTGGAAGTTGCTCCGGTGGCCGTTCCGGAAGGCGTTGCTAGGAACGGAGTTGCCTCTTCATAGTTGTGAGTAGATAATTTACCTTGTGACTAGTTTTCTAAGTTATTTTTATGGGAGAAACAACTTTTTAAGAAGAAAAGCTCATTTCAATCAAGAGTAATTTCACAAATGTATTTATTTTAAAGATTTGGTTTTAGTTTTGTAAAAATAGCAAAAGTTAGTGGCTTTAAGCAAGTTGTTATAATACTGTAAATTTATTTTTAGTACGGAAATAATTTTAAAGTTTATTTGAAAGCTTTATATGTGATACAAAGTTTGTTGTTCGCTGCAACGAAGAGAGAATGCAGCCTATGAACGAAGTGTTCATAGTATATTTTAAGTGTGTATCTGTTCGCCACAACGAAGAGATAATGTGGTATATATGTTTATGAGCGAGAAAGAAAAATATAATTTGATCTTTAAAATGTTTTTAAGTTGCATTATTAGCTAAGAAAGGAATTTTCATTATGTTATAAAAACTGGTTTTGTGCAACGTGAACTATTTCCTTTTTAAAATATTCGTGCGGTTATTGTTTCTCCTTCCTGTTCACTTGGTATCTTATGCTCTCACTGAGCCTATGTGACTCACCCCTATTTCCTTTATTTTTTTTCAGATCCGCGAGTGGCAGGATAGACCGTTCTTGATATTTGTAGATTCCAGCAAGTACCCTCTTTTTGGTAGGCCCCTATCTTTAATAGAGGCCGATATTTTGCGACTTCAGTATGATGCAGCTATATTTTGGGTAGACTTGTTTAGAGGTCTTTAGGTGTATGTAGTACTACAAGTTTGTAACGCTGCTATATGTATAGTCACTATCATGATGGATATGTTAAATTTAGTATAATTAAGGACCTGCTGTTGGAACATGTTTTGATGTAAATAGATAATGCAGGGATAAAAATGAATATTTTAGGATTGTAAGAAAAACAAAGGAGACTTTGCCAAATTTTTGGTAAATTCTAGAGATGTGAATATATGTGTATTTTTATATTAGGCTTGCCAGACTTAGTTATTTTTCTGTAGCTACGGTTAGTATGCGCGCCGGTCATGATCTTGAAAGAGGGTCATGACAACTATGTATGTATGTTCACCTTACACACTCACATGGTACCTATTCACAAGTTAACGACTTTTTCTACAAAACTAACGTAAGGGCCCAAAATGACTTACAGAGATGTCTTTAAAGGACCAATTAAAACTTTTTTTTCTTCTTTAAGAGACTATTGTGAAACCTAAAATGTCTTTAATAACCATTGGATTAATTAAGCCAAAATAAGAACTACCATTTGGCCCATGACACAAGGAGCAACTCACTTGTCTTCTTTGGAGACATACTCTAGTTCAGCTTGTTACCTTATTGTTTTTAACGCTTTGGCTGGTATGGAAGACTTCACCAAGTCTTCCATAGTGCACAAGTTATCGATATTATTATAACGAATACGAATTTTATAAAATCGACTGTTGGATTGAAAGTTTATATCGTTTAGATCATCCATAATTTTTTTAAAAAAAATCGGGAATCATTTGATAGGTTATTGGGACCAATCAAGATTAACAGTATTAAATAAAAATCAATAAACCGTTAATTTTGATGGGTCTCAATAACATCAAATGATTTTCGATTTTTTTTTTAAGAAAAATATGGATGATCTATACGATATAAACTTTCAATCCAACGGTTAGTTTTATAAAATTCGTATTCGTTACAATAATATCAATAACTTGTACACCATGAAAGACTTAAGTAACTTGTGCATAATAACACTCGCCTGTTTTTAAAAGATATCAAAATCGAAATTCATTTTTTCCTTATTTCGAAACCATTCACACTTCACACATTGGGATTTCCCAGAAAAGACGTTAGTTATTTTTAATTGGGGGAGAATCAAATACAAATGATGCCATCACTTCAATATTTAAACAAATAATTGCGTAATGTAGCTGACATCTAAGCTCATTATTCGTCAAAATATAAATTAAATATTGTAAAACAAACATGAAATAAATGAGAAAACTATGTTTAGATATAGAATACAACAAATATATGAACATCGTTGAAATATCTAAAATCAGAGTTCTCTCCTACTACGGGAAAGATCACTAGTCAAATCTTCATCTTGCTCACATTGTTCCAAGAATTTCTTATAACCAGGATTATAAGCAACAACAAGACGCAGATACTTTGCAGCTTCAGCCTTTTGACCACCATCATATAAAGTGCTGTAAACCCAAGAAATCCAATCCCATGAGCAAATTAAAATGAGAAATGGAAAGTTTGAACACTAAATTAAGGTATTTAACTTAAGTTCTACCTAGCAAGTAGCAACAAGCCATCAAAATAATAGCCTTTGCTAGTAGGATCTTCGGGCTCCTCCATATTTGCAACTCTTTCAAAGTAAGCACGTGCTTCGTCATTCTTTCCCTGCCATACAGAAAATTGAAGAAAATAAAAATCAAAGCCAATCCTAAGAAAGAACTAGAAGCCTAATGTTTTGTTAATTGCTCATTAATGCATAACTTTATCAGTAGTCAATATACGATAATCACAATTTTAATTAGAAAATACTTGTGATCATAACAAGTAGGCGTAGTTACATATCTTCCCCCCTAATATTCTTTCTAGGTTTAAATATGCTTTTAGTCCGTGCAAATATGCAGTTTTATTGTTTTACTCCTTGTAAAAATATTTTTTTGTTTTAGTCCTCGGTGTTTTGTTTTAATCCCTGCAAAATGTGTTCCTGTTGAAATTGGTCCCTGTAATCTATCTAGATCAGATACATATTTTGCCATATTGGTATCAAATACGTATCGGACACTAATACTTCTTCATTTCTGAAGCATCTCAACTTCACAGGTCAAAAAGTTAGGCAAGAAGACTTCAATTTTGCTTATTGATGTTAAACTGAAAGTCAGACAACAACTGTTACTTAAACCCAAACCAAGTTCCAAAATCTGTTTTTAAGAGGAATAGAGGTGCAATTTTCATCCAGGCAGGCAACAAGATAATTAGTATTAGGCATTTATGACACATTCGATGAACAAATTGTCTTCTTATCCCCTCCGTCAGATGCATATTCAAGCGTTTTATGGTCATATATCAAAAAACTTGTTCAGACAGAAGTTTGATAAAAATTGAAGTGTGCATTTCACCTGTCGTGCATAGGCAATTCCAGCCCATTGGGATGAAAGAATCAAAAAATCAACCTCTTCTGGATCAGTTGGGTGGCCAGCAAGTAAAAGCTAATGAAAAATCAGTAAACAATTAAAATTAATAGTGCAAACAAAGTGAAATGAGACAATGAATGTCTAGTATAAGTAAAAATGAAAAATAGCAATTCAAAACCATAGCTCACAGAGGAACAAATACCAGACACCACATTACAGATAAAACCAGAATAGCAAATTAAAAACAAAACAGAGGCAGATATAAATTCACACCTTTGATATTGCGCGCTCAAAGTATTCAATAGCTTCATCATTTATTTGCTTCAGCAATAGAACCCGTCCCATCAAAACCAAAGCTCGCAAGTATTCAGGCTCCTTATCCAGTGCTAGTCTGTATATGGGAATTAATAAAGATTTTGCACCATCAATTAGAGATAAAGCTTAAAATTACAATAACACATGGAGTTTCCTTTTCTATTAAAACTAGTTTAAAGACCCGTGCATTCGCACGGGTCATTGACTTTTATTCGATGTTTAAGTTTGTCATTATATTATAGTAGAAAATTTATTTAGAATAAAATATTTAAAAATTTGTTATACAATATTGTTAAAATATAAGTGAAACTATTGTGCTATTTTTTGTAAAACTTATTAAATGGATAAATTTGATTATAATTATCAATGATAAATTATCCAATTTTCTATGTATTTGTAACAAATAATAGTCCCGTGTATATTTTTTAATAAAAATTAGAAATTTGATTAAGGAATATTTAGGATAATTTAGTAAATTTGATAGTAATTAGCTTTATAGTATTATTATTATTAATTGTATATTGTCTATTTTTTTTATGAAAAATATTGTTTATATTTCTATTTCTATATTCCTAATTTTATGCATATTCATCCTATTTTTTCTATAATTTTTTTTATTGACTATTTTATTCTCTTTTTTCTTTTAATAGATTATGGAGTTGATCGTATTAATATTTTTTGTTGCTATTTTTATTAGTATAGATTGTTCTATTTTGTTCCAATCTATAATCTGTTTTGTTTCTATTTTTAAACATATCATCTTTTTTTTTTTTTATGTATTTATCTTATATTCTTTCTATATTTTTTTTATTATTTTTTTTAGTGAAATTACAATGAACGATATAAAACTTGCAACGTGGTTAAAAGTAATAAGGATAAATTTGTAACTTTGATGGTAACCGATTTTAATATATTAGTAGTAGAGTAGTAGATGTAAGCTTAAAAAGGATAATTTACTTTACTAACTAGATAGGATTGCTTACTTTAGTAAAGGTATTGCACTTTCTTTATCATTACTGTTTAGAAATGGGACTGCAAGCTGTAAACAAAATCAAACCATTAATCGGTGATAAATTCTTAGAGCCGATAAGGTTTTAATGACATATCATACATGATGCATGCTCGTGTTCTTATTCACTCACAGTGGTCAGTTCTACAGAGGACATGTTCTCTGTAGGTAATTTATGCCACTTTTCAGGTGAATCCAGAGGGTTCTTTTCAGGAGAAACAGTTGCCTTGGTAGCTACTGTTGTACTATTGTCTTGTATTCCAAGTAAATGGGGTGTTTTAGAAGCACTGATTTCCTCAGAAGCTGCTCTTTGATGATTTTTGTCAAGTAACCCCAACTTTGCAAGGGTAGCAGGATTTCTAAGGGCAAAGTGCTGCAAAGTTTATTGAAGATTTATTATACATAGTAGTTCAAATTTAAAACACTTAATTTGCAAAAAAATTTCTTACTAACCTGAACGAGCGTTAATGTACTATTTGTAATCCAATAAATTTGGCTTCCCTGCAAGAATAAATACAGTAACATAACACACTACAACCTTCAGATTATGGCAATAAGAGATGAAATGGGTTTACCATAAAATAAAGCCTAGACCTAGTTAGTTAGTTGGCACATGCACAAAAGAATGTTGCAGTAAAGTGATCGCTAACTAATCTTCCATTAAAATTATGAGAAACCTATAAGGCTTCAAGTTCCTCATTTTATTTGTCATAGGTATTGATAAGTAATCCTAGACCTAGTTAGTTAGTTAGTAGAAATATGGTTAGGCAAAATAATAAGGCATGTTCCTTATAAATAAGAGGAAAGAGACAAAGAAGGTAGCCTATCAATTTGATAGAGTTGGGACCTTTTGCCATTGGGAACTGAACTCTCTGAACCTGTGCAACACTCTAATTTGTAATATAGGGCCCCTTTTACTTTGTGATTGTGAAAATGTTATCTATTTTCATTTCCTACAATTAGTGTTAATTTTACTTGCTAACAAAGATATACTAAATTTTTTTAAAAAAAAACAAAGATATACTAGACTTGAAGTGAACAATGGTGTGCATTTTTAGGACACAATGAAAATGCCAAAATATTGTTTTCATTATTTTTAAAAATGCATCATATCTAACTAGCCTTTCGTCTTCTTTCCATCACAAATTTTCATTCTATGAGTCTCGCATCTTCTTATTAATAAGTTAAAATGAATACATATGTTAGAAAATAAATTCAGAAAATGTTTTCATAAAGTATGCTCCCCTAGGGAACTTGACCAGGCAAACCTACCCATGCAAGTTCAGAAACTGTGATCACAAACCTCTACCTTTGGTTTCAAGATAGGAGAATGTGCCACGAGACTGAATTGTTGCAGAAATTTTAACTCTATCTAGTATCTATCAACTACTACAATCAAGGTAGATCAAGGTACCTTATTAATCAGATTAGGTGACAAAAGAAGATAGGGTGGGATGGGTAGCTCAACTGGTTGAGCTAAGGGTTAAAGGAGTTGGAGGTTCAGGGTTCGAGTCCTGGCAAGGTGTAAAAAAACTAACATAACAATATACATACTAACAATTTGCCATTTTTAGTCACAAAAAAAAAAAAAATTTGCCATTCAAAACAAAAAAAAAAGTTAGTGACAAAAGAAGATAATCTCTGATGGATTATAAGAAAATTGTAGCTTATATTCAAAAGTAAATTATAGGTTTCCTTAATCTTCTAAACCATGCATCTTCATTCCCCAGTGCAGCAGTGTCTACAGATACCTTACATACCAGCATAATAGGATAGCTCCAAATGTAGTTCTATTCGTAAAATGTGTAGTCAGTTCTGGTTTTTTATTTTTATCTAAGCCGTACGGTTTTCAGAAATCCAGTAGGACTCATCTGAGTATCTGACCATCTCTCATATAGTCTACTACCATAAATTCTCAGAATGCATCGTAAAAATGTCATTTATCCAACTAACATCCTAACAACACAAAATATGTAAGGATAAAAATTACCTGGGGAATACAAAAGCCGATGAAAACTATAGGCAGCGTTAGAAAGTCCAAGTATCGCTTGTAGTACTGCAGTAACAGAAATATTTGTCATTTAATTGTTGAATTACTGCTTTTCAATTACAGAAGCATATACAAGTTGTAATACAACATTCTTAAACACTATTTGTAACTTGTAAACTGAAATAAAGATATTCATATCAAATCAAAGGAAATACAAAATTAAGAAACCGGATCAACTTTGTTTTTGTCCAGGAAAATGAATTCAAAGTAACACATTAGAACTGCAACATGTCATACTCACCACGGATAATAAGTCAAAAAGGTCCTGCGTTCCTTCAATCAAAGGTTTCTTAAAGGTTACCTGATAAATCAAGAACATAAATTAGTACACAACTGACCCATCTATGCCCTTAGCAAAACCAATGAGACAATTAACTTAAAGTACAACTGCACACACCAAACACATCTCAGACAGAAAACAATAAATCCACTCTATTATGCATTATGCATTAAACTAGAATCTGACTATAGCACGTAGAAATCGAATATTATTATACTATATTTGTATATTATTTTATTGTCGGGCTGACCTACTAGGGAGACCACAGACGAGCAATGTAGATTGTTTTATAAATGAGTTAAAAATCAACAAAGTTTGATTTCATCATTATAAGCAGTATAACAGAGGCTGTAAGCAAACAACAGGCATTGGATTGTCTTATACTCTTATTCGAGTAATTACTGGTAATTGATCAATTGCCTTTAGATCCATCAAGTTTGTCAGCTATTTTGGCTCAGTAATCATATTTCTATTATATCAGCTTGCCCCAGATATCTTGTTAAGTTCTTGACTCTCAACTACATCCCAACTTTATCATGGGGGTTAACACAAAGACACAATAATAAATTATGATTCTCCTTTTTTAATAGAATTAAATTGCTTCATATTAAATGAATCCCATTAATTAACGCACATGGGTGTGGGTAAAGAAACAAAAGGTAAATACAGATAATTTAAAGACCTCTCATGTACTCCATTACCTGAACAATAGTGTAGTGCAAACCGGCCATCAGAAAAGGAAAGGTGAACCCTGAATAACCGTGAGAGAAATCTGTTAAATTCTGGAACCATAAAGCACCACCCTGCAATAAATAGCATGTTAGTTAAATCATTCAGCAACAATGGGCATCTGTGTGAATATGGTGCAAGTATATGTTGTTAATACATGACACTCAACAGACAATACTGACACAGCTTCTCCACAGCAATAAAGTTCCCAAATGCTGAATATTCATAGCTTCCATGCTATCTTTTAAGTTTATCGTTCTAATCCAACTAATCAAATTGAGTTAGATCTTCATGTTGGATATCTTATGAAGTGGTTTATTCATTTCATGGAACTACAACCTTGTAAATTATGTTTGCACAATAGGAAGTTAAGAAAAGCACTGACCAGTGTTATTGATTGTGGATGGCGCACCATGGTGGAAAGCAAAAAATATGTCATTTTAAACCTCCATAAAATGCCATGGCGCCGCCATACTTCACAAATTGGCCACGGTGGTTGTAAAAAAATCCGCCACCGCAATCTGCCATGGTGCCGCCATGACAGAAATTTGCCAGCATTGCACAGACATAATAAGAAAAGAGCATTTTAGTTAGAGCCTTACACAATCAAAACCAGGGTGGCCATTTAGTGACATCCTCCGTATGCTAAACATCCACATGAAAAAGCAGGGAACCTGGATTAAAATTAAAAACTCAACCATGATGAAATTTTTCTTAAGTGACTATATGAGTGCGTAGCTTCATTTTTCCATATTTTTGTTTCTCCAGAATGATAAAATCACATTATTGTACAATTTTTTAATATCCATTTCTCAATCACAAATTTTCTACTAGTACGAAGTGTGCTAGAATTCAGTCACAGTGTGTAGTTTATGCAATTATTTGGTGCCCTTGGCTGGCAGAGCACACTTTTTATGTTGTGTTTTTATCTATCCTCTGATGTTCAGCTTATTTTAAAGGTGTTTCCATCTCAGGCATGCAGACAATGGGCAGCTCTGCTGCTGCATTGTCAGTTTTTTTCTATTTGACAGTTCCCATAGCCTTTAGTTTCCCATAGCCTTTTAGTTAGGTATACTTTTAGAGGGATTCACATACTTATCTCTGGCTCACTTTATAAATAACTTTATTTCTATTCCCTATCGTCTCAAATAAAGCCTAACTGAGTAAGATGAATGGAAAATGATTTCTATAGATGCTAAAATTCAACTAATGTTGCAACTCAACTGGTAGAAACAAAATGCATCTACTAAAATGTCTTGAGTTTATGGTGGTAGTTTTTTGGTAGGCAATATGTAAGTGAGTTCTCCCTGAGGTTTACAGCACCGCCTAACCTTGGAATGAGGCCTTTTCCCCTCCACCTAAACTTTCTTTTTACCACAACAAAAACTAATATTCAAACAACGGGGGTTATTGCATTAATTGCAAAAGATGCTCTGTTTAGATCAAATGGACATCTTTGACAGAGGTTTCAGCTTCTAACCAGAATATGGATGCTTCCTTTGATATGCATGGGAGTAAGGAATAGGTTCAAATTTGAAGAGATAACCATCAAAAGCTTGTTGGAAATCTTGAATTCAATGATGGGAGAATTCTTCCAGTTTAAGCTGTCAAGGTATGCTGTAATGTAAGGTAATATATGGTCTCTAGATATGATAAGCAATAATCTAACAACAACGTAACACTAAATTTTTTATAGGCAAAGACAATGCAGCAATGTAAGTTCTGTCAAAGTTGCAAAGGAAGAAATTTTCTACTGAACACTTAAGCTTTATTCAAAAACATATTTTAATCTGGACAAGAGGCTGTTGTCATCTATGACACATGGGCATCTCTATGATTAGGTGTGTTACAATGTTGATCAATGATGTATTAAAGACATTACATTTTAATTACAATATTTTTAGCTTTTTCGATAGTAGATGGATAAATACAGGTCAAATACTATTGTATGTTGTTTTAAAACTTTTTTAATGAAATAACTTGCTCAACTTGATGCACATGTATATATTTTGATTCTCAATTTAGATCTTTTATAAATATGTAGCGGTGTCGGTGTCCTATGTTTTTCACATTAGCAATGTCGACGTGTCCGTGTCCGTGTCAGAGTTTGTTTCATAGGCTGTCATTCCCTTTTCAGATTTTAAACATTATTTAATTTCTATTTGCAAGTACTACAATCTAAGACCATTCATGCTTTTCCTTTTCCTCTTTATTTATATACTACATAACGTGAGACTAGAAAAAATTTTCCTGCTCGTCACAACTGCAGTATACAGGTCTTTCTTGCTGGTTGCTTTTGGCTGTAATGTTAGCTAAGGTGACTAGGGAGGAGAAAAAGGCAAATTCATTGCTCTAGGGTTCATCAGAAATGCTTCCCATGAAGTTAGATATATCACCTGAACCATAAATGGTACCAGCGGCCATGCATATGAAGGGCATCCAACTGCTTTTCTCTTCTCCTCGAAGAATGAAATCTGACGAAAATAACTCTTTCCTGAGAAAGGTGGTGGGAATGGAGGGGGCACTTTGAGAAGTGAAGAAATCAAACAAAAATTAATAATAATTTAAGTATATGAACTAAATATGGAAAAGGAAAGAAAAAACCTTGTACAGAGTACTATAAGAAAGGGGATAACTAATAAGCAAGTATTCACTTTCATTTTCTAACCATAAAAAGGGGGGAAAAATACACTTCAAAGGCAAAGAACAGTCAGATAAAACTCAAAATAAACCAAAACCAAAATCACGAGGCTTGTGTATAGAATGAAACAAAAACAAAATCTACAATGACTGATAGCATAACCGTCACACATAATGGAAGCGAAAGTTAGGATGAATAGAGTGACAAATGACAATGCAACATGAGTGATGAAAACAAAACTGAATAACTGCAATAAGAGCGGAATTAGAAAACTTGGATATAACATAATCAAGCAAATCAATGAAAAACCATATGTATTGAGAACAATCAGGAATATTAAGCTAAAGTAATAATAACATCATTATTATTATAAACAAACAAAAAAAACCCTAATCAGCATTGTGCAATGAAAAAGATATTTATCTATACACTAATCCCTCTGTTTCAAAATGTGTCACTTTAGCCAAAAAAAAAATAAATTGTGTCAAAATAAATGTCTTTTACACTTTTCAAAGTAGAACTATTATCAGTGCTTCTCGGGGCTCCCACCCGGTAAAGCCCAGTTAGGTTGGGCGAGGGGATAGAGAATAAGGATGGAAGCCCCCTTCACTCTACCAGGGACTGGACAAGGTTTAGCTCTGTAAATGTGTAGAGCCGAGTGTAGTGTGGTGTAGTAGTTGACACTTCTAGGCCCCTTCCCGGCTACTGGACCACTCCGGTTCTTCCAATTGTACCCTCTAATTAATTGAGTTGAGTGTACACTAATTTCAAAGCATTACACCAGTACAATAATCAGGAAAATGCTAACTAGTGCCATGTATTTTGACAGCATCATTGCATTTCTTAACCCTAATAAATAGTTAGCTTGACCCTAATAAATAAGGTTAGTTTGGTAAAGTTGTCATGTACTTTGACAGCATCATTGCATTTCTTAACCTAGGTGCAAAAACCTTACACGACACTCATTTTGAAACGAAGAGAGTACATCACGAATTTGAAGAGCCGTATTTATTTTAGCTTCTAATTAAATTTAATAACTCTTAGGCTATGTTTGGTAAAAAATAGCTGATAAGCTTAGTTTATAGAGGATGAGCTTATAGCGAATAAGCTAGCTGATTGAATTTGTAGTGTTTGGTAAAATTAGCGGTTGAATTAGCTTATAAGTATGAAATGACATAAAAAAAATGTTTAATTAATATTTAATTTTTTCAAGTAAGATGATAGGGGTAAAATTGGAAGAAAATATGATAAGCTATAGCTCGTAAGGTGATTGAAATAGCATTTGAAAAATAAACTATAAGCTAGTAAAATAAGCTATAAGCTTACCAAACAGAGCTTTTAGCTTATAAGCTATAACTAGCTTATTGGCCTTCCTAAAGAGAGCCTTAATGTAGTCTAAAAGCTAAATTGATCATGTTACCAAGTGAAAGAAGCAATGAACTAATTCATGTTGAGAACATGATACACTCACATTTAGGTGCAAACTCTGAAATCCTTTTAAGCTTGTGAAGAGTAAAAACAAGAGGAAAAAGAAGAACAATTCTGAGAGCCAAAGTAGACGAAACTATAGTTAACCACCTGAAAATTCAAATATTGAATTAACACCAACATTTAATTCAGAATCGAACAATGATACAAGTGAATAAAGTAGCGTTATCAATAAGAATAAGAGATATTGAAGCTTACCATGGAAATCCAGTAAGATCGTGGAATGAATCGAGCATTGAAATCACCACACGAACGGGGAAAGCAGGGATATCTTCGCCGGCACTGGCGCTGTCAGCGACTGCTTTCAGAATCTCGGAATTATCCGGAGAATCGAGACTGAACGAGTCGGTATCGAAATCGCCATCATTGGAAGAGCTGCTGGAGAAAGCGCGCGTGCGGAACGCGTCGAGAATGGTGGAGGATGGAGAGTGACGTGTGAAAGGAGAGGGAAGTGGGGGAGGGGAATGAGAAGTTAGGGCACGGGGAAGATAGAGGAGTGATGAAGGACGTGAACGGCGGATAAGGGAACGTAGCGCCGCCGAGGTTGCCATCGACGGCGGGAGAAAGCCCAGTCTAAGTTCGGGCGTGTTTTTTTATTAAGTTTTCCTCTTTTCCATATACGTTTTTATCATACATATTATATTATCACATTCACTAGCATTTTATTCTTCTCCTTTTCTAATCCTAGTCGTCGCCACTTTTTCACTTCTTGATTTAGCATCAATTTAGACTTAAAATCATCCCTCCAAATCATTTTTTGGGTGTGGTTTTTTTTTTTGTTTGTTTTTGTGATTTTATCACGTTTGTTTTGATTTTCCCGTCTTAGTGTGAAGTATTGTTGTCTCGTCTTGTGCGGTGTTGATTTGTTTCATATTGAAGGATTCCTATAATGTAATAAACAAGATAGCGGAAAAAAATTTAAAATTTTGAACGATATACACGAGTTGACTGAAAAGTAAAGACCAAATATTGTGATTGAAAATATTTGAGAACCAAAACTTGCCGAAATCTTTTATAAGGATTAAAATGATATTTAACCCTAATTTTTTTAAGAAAATTGTTTGTAAAAAGTCGCTAGATTTTGTCTAATATAGAGAAATTTGGGTAGTATGCATGAGATCCTAAATTCAATCATATTTTTCACTATAAATAACAAAAATATGTTAGATGCACTTTTGGCACCCTATTTTTAAAAAATGAAGTTTTTTCTCGTATTTTATTTTTTTTAAAAAAAAAATCCAACTATTTTGTCACCCAATTTAAAAAATTTATGAGTTTTGGTCACTCATCCCTCTTTAAAATCAATTTTGCTGACACAGTCTTTCATTAAAGACGTGGCATAATGTATGTGGACGAATTTGATATATATGTCGTTATTAATTTATTTTATTCAATAATTATTATTTTATAAAGTCATTTAATTATTAAAATAATCCCACCGTTCTTTTTTATTTCTCGTTTTAGGAAAAAAAATAATTAAGAAAATGTGTTTTTGCACCGTATATTCATATTATATCCTAATTTTAGTCCACAATAATTTTTTCCCACAAACTTTCTCTTTCCAATAAATTTAATACCTACTACTAATATATTAAAATCGATTACAATCAAAACTTTAGGAATCAACACCGTCACAAATCATTTCTCAAATCATTTCTCTTATTCCAAAGCTTGACAACAACTATGGGGTATATGGATTGGACAAATCCAATCGATCCGGCCAAATCCACCAAATCTAATCTAAAACGTAGGTTGGTTTGGGTCATCGAGCGGATATGAATTTCAAAATGAAAAATCCATAAAAAAAATAAAATTGGGTTTCGGGAAAAACCAGACTCGTACCCAAAGAACTCACTGACCCACTATTCTCTCAACTACTCCCCCACTATTTGATACATTATTCCTATGACATAACTATATATAAGACATCATAACATCGGGGAGAGATATGTTTTATATTCATCAACTATGATGCATTGGTAGTCCATTTGAGGGAGAGTACTGGTATCGGGTACGTACCCGTATCAGTATCGGGTAAATACCTGTACCTTAATTTTTGCCCATAAGTGTATGTTAGTTTTTCTAAAAATATCGTCCCCAGTATCAGTACCTGTATCGGGTACCAGTATCGTACTCGCACCTAGGCAACATAGTTCATCAAATACACATATTTCATAAAACAACACCGAAACGAACATTTGGTGTCTACCTCGGAGCTCGAACCCATAACCACAATGTTAAGAACTTTTAAAATAGTGAAAATAAGTTTTTTTTTTTAAGAAAAAAAATATATGATGATGATATTATCATTTTATGATACTAAAAAATAGTGAAAATAGGTTACACTATTTTTTAAGAAAAAAATAATGTTGAGTTATTTTTATGAAAAATTATAATGATTCATCATTTAGTCATTTAATTGTAAAAAAATAAATTGGATAACTCACTCATCAATGCTCCTAACAACAAAAGAAGATAGATAGGAATGCTTTAGATATTTTAAAAAGGATGATGTTAAATGTCACGACATAATATTCCACGAAATTATTTTAAAAAAGTTGAGAGGCGAAATTGTTTTTTTTTTTTTTTTTACGCGGATGAAATTTATTGATGAGTACAAATTTAAAGATAAATTTATTTATTTACTTCGACTAAATGTCTTATGCCAACCATTTTTACAGTGGATTACCTTCATAAACGGTCCACCTTAAATCGGTGCTTAAAATGATAAGAAGTCTTAAAAATTGTCGCCAATATTTTTTTAAAATAAAAAATTACAATTCTCCTAATTTTTACGACTAAAACTATTACATAATTGACAAAAAAAAAAGACAAAACTTAGAAACAGTTCTATACGTACTGTTCTTACTGTTTACCAATTAAAACCCTACACTTGGCTTAATTTATTCCACATCAGATTTTAATTTCAACAAAAATCACGTCGTCACCGTTACCGAAATTTTCAAAACAATCGGCGAGCAAAGCAACAAAGGCGGTGGTGACCTTTGTTCATGTCTATGAGTCTTGACACAACAGTAAAAGATGGAAACAATCGGCGAGTAAAAGATGAATTACACGATGGAAATATGGAAGAATAGTGGAACAGTGGGTTCGCTGGAAAAGTGAGGATAAGGGACTTCAATTTGACTGAGATCTGGGGAATTCCATGCCATTTGGGGATTTTGTTTAAATTCAATTTTGAAGTCAAGAAAAGATAATTGATTAGAAGGATGAGTATTATAATCAAGTTAGCCTGTTATCTTGATTATTTATTTCCTTGATTAATTTTATGTTAATAGTATTTGAGATTGAGTTTTTCTTTATTAATGTGATGATTATTAGCCTTTGTTTTTTATGAGTACCACTACCTGCAACCGAGAGAGAAAGACCAAGCTAATTAACGGAAAATAAGGGTTAAGAGAAAACGTGTGACGTGGAATATATGTTACAGGTGTTGTATTGTAATTGGGTAACAATAAAACAGGATATATGGTACGGCATATAAGTTTTGTCCAAAAAAAAATATAGGTTACATTTTTTCCCCTTGTTTTAATCAAACCAATTACAATTAAGTTATTATTTTAAATTTAACTATTAACGTATGGATTTCGTAAAAAAAGAAAAAACTGTTTTTTTTTACCAAAAAAAAAAATGTTAAGATATAAATGACCATTAATTTAATAAATTATACTTTCAAATAATTATAAAGTACTCATCCACGTGGTTATAGAGTCGATCCATTTTAGAATTATCCTAGATTTTAGATGGTAATTTGATAATTTATGCTCCACTTAGTTGAATGGAAAGAAAGATGAAGAAAAGAAAATTACGAATTTTAACGGTCCAAATTCATCAATTAAAATTCATAATTTTCTTCCAAGTTCATTTATTAAATTCATAATTTTTTTTCCTTATTTCTTCTTTCCGCTCAACCAATCAGTGGAACAAAATATTAAGCCGGTCATGGCACATGCGGGTTAAGCGTGTGAAGAGAAAAAGTGGAACAACATATTATCGGTTTATTCTTTTTGACTGAATTATCGGTTTATTCTTGTCTCCTTACGTATTTCGTAAAAATAAAATCAATTAATACTAGTAACTTTTTGCTTTACTCAAATTGATTAAGTTTTGACAGAACAAGGAGAGGACGGAAACAACACAGAGATTCAAGGATCTTGTTCCCCCTTTTTTCTTCAAGACTAATTCTTTAATCACCATTTTCTGTGTGACAGAGAGAAAATAGCTACCAATTTATTATTTTTTGTTTTGTTTTTTACTTTTTATACAAGCGAGTTTAGTTTTTTAATTAATTAATGAATGAATGAAAACACCGCCATCACTTGTTTCTCTTACCATTGACTCAGCCGTCCTTAATCTCTCCGACATCTCCGATCTCTCTCCCATCCCTGATCACATCCTCCTTGATCTCTTCTTGGTATTCTTTTTATCTCTCCCCTCTCTCTCTCTCTCTTTCTCAAATTTCATAGATACACTTAGTTGCTACTAAGGTTACCCTTTCTCAAATTTATAATTTTTTTTTAATGTAATTTATTGATACCCTTATGCTTCATATCTAGATCTATGATTACTGTTACTGCATCCATATTAGGGTTAATAATCTACTATTTCAATTACTCTTTTAGAATGGTTTTAAGTACTTTATATTGATTCTTCTTGTGATTAATTTGTTGGTAGTGTACAATGTTTCTATTTTTTTATGTTACCAAAATTGTTGCCCCAAATGTGGCTGATGTGACCTCAATTGCGTTAGCAATGCATCTGCAGAAACCATGATCTTGGTGTTAAGAGTCTCACGGTTGCAAGATGACCTGAATATATGTTTATAAAGTGTCTCACCTTACAAGCCGTTTTTGTAAGGTCGAGTTAAGCCCAAATCTCAATTCTAAGATAGTATAAGAGCATCTATATGTTTATAAGTGAGGACAATCCTCACCTTATGCCGGTTTTGTAAGGTTTAGTTAGACCCAACACTCAGGAAAGGGGTGTTTGTTTCAAGTCTAGAAATAATATACCTGGGAATATATGTGTAGATAGATATACCCATGTTTGGTACAAAGTTGGCATAAAATTATTCCTGGGTATGAAGGTTCCTTGGAATAAAATAACTTCCAATAACTTCTCTTATTCCCATGATTTTATTCCCAAGGAAATGGGTGGGAAAGAAAAGTTCCCATGAAAATGGGAATACATTTTAAATAATTGCTTGTAACTTCTCTTTTTCCCATGTTTATCAATAATAATTCCTAGGAATGTAGTTAACATAAGCCAAAACATAATTTTTTTAAAATACCTGGGAATTTTATTCCTATTATTATTTCCTGGGAATATTATTCCTGGGAATAAAATTAACAACCTTGAAACAAACACCCGGTAAGAGTTGGGTCGCAGATCACGGCCGTAGAAAAACATGATGTTGCAGTCTTAGATAGTAGTTGGATTTTTTTTATTTTTTTTTTAATTTTTAAAACCGGGTTGTGTAGCTGCGAGCTCTTTGTTTCTATAGTTTATTTCTTTTGGTATATTGATAGGAATCCGAACTCAAAATAAACAGAAATTTTATTATTAATGGAACAAACAAGAAATATTTTCTGTAAGGCCAGAGTGAAGCTCCTTAGAGATGAGATAATTCTCGTTCTGCCCAACCCAAAATGTTCCTAACCGAAACGATATACTCTTTCTATTTGTATCCTTCATGTAATTGTCGTTCCCCTCTAACAAACTAGCAACATCAGGAAATGTAACCAACTCCCCCCTATTCAGCACATTCCCTGCGCTTAGGTCCAATAGCCGGACCCTAACATATATTGTATTTGAAAATAACCAAGACTTGTGTCAAATAAAATATCAAACAATACTCGTTTATTTTTTTTATGGGTTTCAATCGATAGTTATGTGGTGCCATCTTTTGTGCTTTTTCTCTTGGGCCATCAAATTTTCAATTTTGCTTTTTGCTTTTTGCTTTTCCCTTGTTGCTGTAAACATTTATTTGACCCTATCTGATCACATAAGTAAGGCCTGTTGACAACTTTTCAGCAGCCATAGAATTTGGCCTTGTCATGATTCATAATTTGGAGTTGATATATTGTAGATCTTGTTTCAATCCTTTTTTCTTTTTGTGGTGGTCATTTCATAATTTTTTATTTTTACATGTGCAGAGAATATTGAAAGCCGGAAAGCTGAACGAAAAAGTTCTGAAACTGTTTATTGCAACTGGTAAGGAGGAAGTCATCTCACTTGTTCAGGCACTGAATATCCGACATATTGTGACCCCTGTGCTTCCTACCAGTGAGTTATTTTAAAATTTTATTTTGTATTTATGGAGTAAATAGTCATTTTATTCCTTGAAATTATATGAGTCAGTCAACTTGTCCCTCAAATTTGTGAAATCCCAATTTTTAGTCCCTTAAGTTAAAAAATATCTATTAATTTAGTCTCTGTCAAAATACTTCTTTTGTAAACATTCATCAAAACAAAATAAAATACATACATATTTACTTAAATAGTCTTTTGCTGCATCATAACAAGCATACATGATACATGTATAGAACCTTTAAAATTGTAGGGCAAAATTTGAGATTAAGTTCAAATTTGAGAAAATGACTAAATTGATCGATATTTTTCAATTAAAGGGACTTGCTATTTTGCAAATTTGAGGGTCTATATTGACCAACCTTTACAATTTGTATGACTAAAATACCTATTTACTTTGTGACAATGGTATTTATTCCTGTTGTGACAAACATCTCTTTTCTGACCTTTCTAAATCATCAATCAGGATGTTCTGAGAAATTCTAAGATTGAAACTATTGTCAAAAGTTTGAATCCAGCTCATCAGTTTTAAGTTAAGGAGACCTATCTAGTCTTTCAGTTTGTGAAATATTCTGTATTATATTATATTATACCTCAGAAGATGTCTCAAGTAATTATCAACGACAATGAAGTTGACATTGTGATCGGTGCCCTGCACTCTGACCTCACAAATTTTATGACTGAATGGAAGCCGGTGTTCTCCCGTTTCCACCTGATAATAGTCAAAGATCCTGACCTCAAGGAAGATCTCAAAATTCCTGAAGGATTTAGCGCAGATGTCTATACAAAGTCTGAAATTGAGCGGGTGGTGGGTTCCTCCACTGCCATTCGCTTCTCTGGCTACGCTTGTAGATATTTTGGCTTTCTAGTTTCAAAGAAGAAGTATGTTGTCTGTATTGATGATGATTGTGTTCCAGCAAAAGATGACGCGGGGATTTTAGTGGATGCCGTGGCTCAGCATATTGTGAACCTCAAGACTCCTGCCACCCCTTTCTTCTTTAACACACTATATGATCCATTCCGTAAGGGTGCAGATTTTGTTCGCGGCTACCCATTTAGCCTTCGAAATGGAGTTGATTGTGCTCTGTCGTGTGGACTATGGCTCAATCTGGCAGACCTTGATGCACCAACCCAGGCTCTCAAGCCGTCACAAAGGAATTCCCGATATGTGGATGCAGTTCTGACTGTTCCTGTGAGAGCCATGTTGCCAGTGAGTGGAATCAACATTGCCTTTAACCGAGAATTAGTTGGCCCGGCATTGGTCCCAGCTTTGGTGTTGGCAGGAGAAGGAAAACTCAGGTGGGAAACTGTGGAAGATATATGGTGTGGATTGTGTGTGAAAGCTATATGTGACCACCTATCCCTTGGTGTGAAAAGTGGGTTGCCATATGTTTCCAGAGCCGAAAGAGGCAATGCCATAGAAAGCTTGAAGAAAGAATGGAAAGGGGTGAAATTAATGGAGGAAGTTGTTCCTTTCTTTCAGTCTGTAAGGTTGCCACAATCAGCTACCACAACAGAGGACTGCGTGATCGAGATGGCCAAAGCAGTGAAGGAACAACTCGGGAAGGTTGATCCTATGTTTTCGCAAGCCGCTGCTGCTATGGAAGAGTGGGTCAAGCTCTGGAAGTCAGTTGGATCTGCTTGAAGCTCTTGAACTATTGGTTGCATGGTGCGGATTTCTTTATTTTATTTTAATTAAACTAAGTAACATATGCTTTATATGTAGTCTACTAAGATTACTTTTTACCTACCTGGCTGAGTTAGATTGAAGGAAGAATAAAATAGTACTTATGTGGTTTTGTGATAATTGAATAAATGTTATCTTGACTTACCAATTGGTATTTGAACAAAATTCCACAGTCTGCTAATTTTAGCTCAGCTTCATATGCTAATTTTAGCTCAGCTTCATATGCTAATTTTAGCTCTGCCAATTGCATGTAATTTTCGACCTGTTTTCATCCTTTTGATCTCTTCTTTTGTTTTACATGATGAGGTGAATGATGATTCCGTCTCTTTTGTTTCCATTCAATAAATATCTCGGGTTAAAAAAAAAGGAAATAAATGCTTACCACCAATGACAAGGGAACACTTTTAAGAACATGAAGTGCTTATGCAAACTAGATTCACAATTGTTCTCTATAGCTGCCATTGTTTTAATGTTTATTATTTGTGATTTTGTTTAGAATATCACTATATAAATATAATGCAAATGACATCTTTGGTTTTGATTACATGATGTTCCTTTGTAGCAAGTAGTGGTGGGATGGCATGGAGGTTTGAATCCTTGCCATCTTGTTCGTGTATTTGATATAGGAAGTTTCTAGTGATTGTACTTAAGTTGGTTCCTTCTTATACTCTTCATGCTCTTCGGTTTTACAATATACTTTTTCATCATGGTATTACAAGCTGCAAATACAATTAGAGGAGGCTAACAATGTGGGATTTAGGAGTTGCTTAGAATAGCTTATTTAAAACTTTTATGGCATAAGCATTTTTTTTATTTTTTATTTTTTACATAATGACAGCATGTTTCCCACAGGAAAATATCTAATCCCGAGTCCCACCGGTGGGAAAACTCCAGTCAGATCCACACAAGCATGTTTCCCACCTACCCATCCATACACCAAAACATTTGCTAGACGAAGTGTCGATTTTCCTTCTTGTAGGTCAGTCAAGAAATTCACTGGTGCCTCTTTGTTCACGGAAATTCCGGCACGCCTAAAAATATCAAAAAACACATCTCTGACTAAGTCATGTCTGTGTTTGAAGCTTGGGAGCTCCCTACAATGAACTGCATGTTTACCAAAAGTGTCAAGACACACTTTATGACAAATCGAACAAACTTCATACTTAGAAAATAATAGAATCATTAGGCGGTAAACTTAACTTAAAGCCAAGTTTAAGTCAGACACCTTAAAAATTGTGAAAAGTGCCACGAGTCTACACTAGGGGTGCAAAAATTAAACCAAACCAAATCAATGATCCTACCAATTTAAAATTCAATCTACATTAATTAAATTGGTTCCATTTTTTCTATGTTCAGGTCTAAACCAAATTAAATCAACCAAATTTTTGTACCAAAGAAAAAAAAAATCAACCAAATTCGACGTACAAGTTTAATGCCACTCATAATCAATCGTCCCATACACTACCAGATTATGGAGAAACTCTTCTCTAGGCACATACACAACACATCAAACTTGGGCACAACAAATAACAATAGAACGCATGTCATTTAAATTAAAATATATAAAAAACAAATGAATTATGAGCCCTTTTCTCTCTCCTTCGATTTTTCCTTTTTTTTTTAAATGGCTTTTTCTCTCCTTCGATTGACTCTCTCTCTTCAAACTCACTTCTTCCATTGCCATGCTTCATTGCCTGAATCTCAACAATTTACAATGAATGTTAAAAAATATAGACATTAAGTTCTAAGCAATTATTCACTATATTCCAAAGGTTGGTTGGTTTTATTTAAATTATGAAACTAAAGCTTTAGAGACCCGTAACTCTTGCATCACTACTTACCCATGCTTGAAGACCGTTGCAACTCAGCAAGGATCACAACGTAAACCCATAGTGCCTCCTACCAAGTCCCAAAAATGGATGTATATGAAGGTTTGGGTATGGGTGAATAGTCATGACAACAAGTCCCAGATGAGATCGATCCGCCTCCACAAGTCCGATTAATATTTTTCGGGGGATAAACAACACCAAATTCAACCATCTGCCACAAAGCACGAGCTTTTTGCAGCAGCAGCAACTCCGATGAAATTGCGGCAAAGTAGGGAGGAGGATTTGCGGAAACGATTGACAGAGAAAGAGGCTCATAATCGATATTTTATTTATTTTTTATCTAATTTAATTCAAATGACACGTGTCATATTTTTATTTGTTGTGCCCAAATTTGATGTGTTGTGTACGTGCCTAAAGAAGAGTTTCTCTACTCCTATGTTCCTTTGTAAGTGTCTTTTAACGTCGGATTCAATGTTTCTATTTAACAGTTGGTTTGACATTTTAAGAGTACGATTTGTCACTTATACCCTTTGTCAATTACTCTTATTTTTTTCAATAAAACTAATTATCTTAAAAAGACTCTTCTAAACATACAAAGTGTTGTATTCGTAATATATTTTATTATCTTTTTCATTTATTTCACTTTATATTAGTAATATCTATTTACAAATATATTAAAATCGATTACCAGCAAAGTTACTAATTTATCTTTATTATTTTTAACCACGTTGCAAGTTTTATATCATTCACTGTAATTTCACTAAAAATAATATATATATATATATATATATATATATATATATATATATATATATATATATATATATATATATATATATATATATATATATATAGGGGTTTTCTAACTTAGACCCTAGTTAGGTCTAAGTTAGCAAGGTGCACCTTTTCAATTGGACCAAAATACCCATTCTTTTAATTTTTGAAAGAATAGAGCAACAGGGGCATTTCTGTAATTTTCTGCAATTTTGCCAACCATATACACGCGCCCCACCTTCTTAAACCATTAATAGACGCGGATCCAGTGTCGCGCGCGTACCGAAGGACCATGGTTACAGACCGTTGATTTCCATCAGACAGCCAAGATCTGATCTCATCAAGACTGTCTGATCAATCAGACAGCCCAGATCATCCTGATCCATCAGATTCAAGCGCCTGCGTCACACTGGATTACAACCTGGAGAGAGAAAAATTTGCTTTTTAAAAGTAGGACACGTGTCACACAATGGTTGGCTGGGCGTGATTTTTGTTCATTTTTTACTTTGAACTCAACTATTTCGTTGTAAATTAATTTTTTATTTTTATACCAAAATTCATAATTTTTTTTTCTACAAATAGAGACTTGGTTCGTTTGATTTGGACACCGAAAAAAAAACGCAATTTTTCACTACCTTAATCTCATTTATTGTTTACTAAATACGTTACTTGTGTGTTGTAATTTAACACGCACCACTCAACCAACTCACTGAAACCATTATACCAGGAAAATAGTAGATAATATTCTGGAACTTTTGGTATATTTTATGAAATTTTTGGAGACCTGAAACTATTTTTAGTTAATTAAATGAGATAAAACGGTAATAAAAAACTAATGTTTGCTTCTGAAACCATTTTACTGGTAGAATGGTTGCACATAGTTGTATTCTGAAACCATTTTACTGGTAGAATGGTTTCAATGAGTAATTTATTAATTGTGTTTGCTTCTGAAACCATTTATCTGGTACAATGGTTTCAGAGAGTTGTAATCTGAAACCATTTTGCTGGTAGAATGGTTTCAGTAAGTTGATTATTAGTTATTTGCTTCTGAAACCATTTAGCTTGTAGAATGGTTGCACATAGTTGCATTCTGAAACCATTTTACTGGTAGAATGGTTTCAGTGAGTAATTTATTAATTGTGTTTGCTTCTGAAACCATTTATCTGGTACAATGGTTTCAGAGAGTTGTAATCTGAAACCATTTTGCTGGTAGAATGGTTTCAGTAAGTTGATTATTAGTTATTTGCTTCTGAAACCATTTAGCTTGTAGAATGGTTGCACATAGTTGCATTCTGAAACCATTTTACTGGTAGAATGGTTTCAGTGAGTAATTTATTAATTGTGTTTGCTTCTGAAACCATTTATCTGGTACAATGGTTTCAGAGAGTTGTAATCTGAAACCATTTTGCTGGTAGAATGGTTTCAGTAAGTTGATTATTAGTTATTTGCTTCTGAAACCATTTAGCTTGTAGAATGGTTGCACATAGTTGCATTCTGAAACCATTTTACTGGTAGAATGGTTTCAGTGAGTAATTTATTAATTGTGTTTGCTTCTGAAACCATTTATCTGGTACAATGGTTTCAGAGAGTTGTAATCTGAAACCATTTTGCTGGTAGAATGGTTTCAGTAAGTTGATTATTAGTTATTTGCTTCTGAAACCATTTAGCTTGTAGAATGGTTTCGGAGATTTGCACTCTGAAACCATTTTCCTGGTAGAATGGTTTCAGTGAGTTGATTTAAGGTAGTGAAAAATGAGATTAAGGTAGTGAAAAATTGGGTTTTTTTTTCTGTGTCCAAATCAAACGAACCAAGTCTCTATTTGTAGAGAAAAAAAAATTATGAATTTTGGTATAAAAAATAAAAAATAAAAAATTAATTTACGATGAAATAATCGAGTTTAAAGTATTAAATGAAAAAAATTAACGCAGCCAACCATTGTGTGACACGTGGCCTTATCTTTTCAAAAAGTTTTCTCTCTCCGCCCATCCTTCCACCCACGCGCGCCTGTCGGCGCGTGTGATGCACGCGCGTGATTTTTGTCCACTAACACGCTGCCACGTGTCCTGGGGGGGAAAAAAGAAGTGGGGGGCGCGTGTACTGTTGGGTAAAATTACAGAAATGCCCCTATTGCTCTATTCTTTCAAAAATTAAAAAAATGGTTATTTTTGTCCAACTCAAAAGGTGCACCTTGCTAACTTAGACCCAACTGGGTCTAAGTTAGCAGCCCCCATATATATATATATATATTATAGTTATTTTACACTAGAAAATCGAGGGTTAGTTAGGTAATTTTTATTAAATGTTGTACACTCATTTGCTAATTTACACCCACATAATTATAAATCTATATAACACAAATAAACATATGACAATCTAGGAACAAAAAATAGACAACTTGAGAAACAAACTCAATGCCGTGAGAAAAAAAAAATTTGAACCATCATAATGAAGTAGAATTAGAAACGTGAGCAATCAATGAAGTTGAATTTTTTTAAAAAAATCATTAATTAGTGAGTACTAATATTCCAGGAAGGAAGAAACGTCATTAAACTTAAACATACATACTGGTGATTAAGCAAACAGAAGCAATAACATGTCCAATAGAAACAACGCTATAGCTAGTAATACCAATGGGAAAAAAAACTATGTTACCCACCAACATTGTTATATATATATATATATATATATATATATATATATATATATATATATATATATATATGATGTATCATATGAGAATGACATTCGCCATCAGATTAAAATGGAAAGCTGAGATTAAAACATTTTTGTAAGTATGTCCCGTACACTATCACAAACCCTCAACTTCTTTCTCTTTCTTCTATTCCTTTGTCAAATCTCTCTCTACGCATTGCCGCTGTTGACCTCACAGTCTATGGCCGCCATCTGTTCCGATCATCACTCTTCACTCCCTCTGCCACCCCTTCTGTCTGCTTATCCGTCACTATTCTTCCTGTTTGTGAAATGCATTGGATTTCTTGTACCTCTTATCTCAATTCATTGGATTAAATTCAATTTTATGAAATGAGAATTTATAATATTTGTGCAGGTTTCGAGTTCAATAAGCAAATAAACCATTCCTTTATTCTACAGGTTCCAATTTCATATTTGAAACAAATATTGATGGGAGTGGGAGATGTTAATATCATTATATGTTTAAGATTTGGGATTATTTGGATTTTTGTCATAGCAACAAGATGCAATTTTTTCATAGCCCAAAATTGTGAATCTGAAATGAGAAGGGAGCGATGGTCGGAACGAGATGAAGAACGCAACAGCAGAGGCGGCGAGGCGTTGGGAGAGAGATAGAGATTTGAAAGAGAGAAGTTGAGGGTTTGTGATATTCTACGGGACATACTTACAAAAATATTTTAATCTCAGCTCTCCATTTTAATCTGATGGCTATTAATCATTCTCATACAAGAATGTCATTCTCATATATATATATATATATATATATATATATATATATATATATATATATATATATATGATAAATACAAAAAAAATGATATGCTTAAAAATAAAAACAAAATAGATTATAGATTGGAACAAAACAGAACAACCTATACTCATAAAAATAGCAACAAAACATATTAATACGATTAATTCAATAATCTATTAAAAGAAAAAGAGAATAAAATCTATATTGTTATGAAATATAAGTAATAGTAATAATATATAAGTATAGAGGAGAGAAGAAGAGAAGAGAGAAAAGATAGAGATTGTATTATTCTCATCAAGATGTGTGTTTACATGACAATACAAGTCCTATTTATAGGACAATATAATGGGTCAGTGAAATGAGTCAATGCTTAATGGACATCCACCAAATTATTCATAACACTCCCCCTTGGATGTCCATCGAGGATATGCCTCGTTAAAACCTTACTAGAGAAATCCCATTGGGAAAAAATCCTAGTGAAGGAAAAAGAGTACATCATCCTTTGTGTGTGAACTGCCTCATTAAAAACCTTACCAGGAAAAACCCAGTGGGACAAAACCATGGTTAAGGGAAAAAGAGTGCAGAACATATTTATATCTCCCCCTCATAAAGACAATTATATATGAGACGAAGAAAATCAAATAATCTTATGTAGTTGTAGTAGTTGCTCAAAAGTTTTACTTGAAGTTGACTTTGTAGAGAGACTTGTCTTATCTTCTTTATCATATACTCTTCTCCAAATATGTAGTTTGTGCGACATTATCTTCATGTTGAATCGTTGCAAGAACCCTTTAGAAGAAAACTCACAAATTCTTGTATCTGATGAATCATATACTTCAACCAAATCACATTCTTGATTTATCTTCTATAGTGCTCAACTTTCCTCGTCATTTTGTTTCATGATATTGTTATTGTTGTTTGTTTCATAGATCTCCATGAGTAATTGTACTTCTTCATGTGAACATATAGTTTGTTTGTGATCTATACTTTTACGAGGATTAAACAAATTATCTGCATATCTAAAATAACAATATATATACTTGATGATATATTGACAACAAATAATAGGTCCATAATGTATTTGACCCAAATTGAACTAAAATGTGGTACTTCATGACCAATTAGTTCTTCATCATTTACTTGAACTCTAAAATATTCTTCAAATACTTATTTTGTAAGAAATGACAATATCTCAAGCTTTTAAAAAATTCATTGCCAAATATTTTCTTAAAATGAACAAATTGTCATTTTCATATTTCTCACTTGGAAATATTCAAGCATATATATTGCTCGAGTATATAAGGAGACTTAATCATGTTTATTAAGTCACCTTTCCAATAGTTTGATATATGTGTCTCACGAAAATTAAATCCTTTTGGGATTTTCATATAATTATCAAGTGAGATGATTTTCATGTAATCATCATTATTAAGTGAGCCATTCAAATACATATACTAAACTTAATCAATTATAAAGAAGTTCTGAATTCACTTCAGGTGAATACGCCTCTTGAAAATTAATGATAGACGTTTATCATTATTCTTTAATAATGAGTCAAACTTAAATATTTGTATATTTTATTTTCATCTTCAAGTGTATGGACTGCTGGTCCAACAACCTTTTGCTTTGCAAAGCTGGTTTAATATTGTATCAATTGCGTCTATCTATTTAGTCAATAATTTCATTGTCTATAATCCTTAATAGACTTTGATCTATGATCCTCATTGTCATTTATCACATATATAACGCTTTACTATGTGCAAAAAATATTGTCAACGTTGACTTCATCTTGGTTCCATCATATTTCATCCATGACATAATTTATTGAGATTTCTTTATTTTCATATCTTTCAGGTACCTGATAAGTTCTTCTGGAACTCGAAAAATCAATTATTCATATCCTCTCTTGGTCATCTTTCTTTTTAGCTCATTTTCTTATTTGAGGATTTTCATCTTTGGAACCGATTCGCTTACCACGCTTCAGGGTAGTTAAATTTCATTTGCTTGCCCATCAAGGACATCCATTTTGATTGGAGCATTAGCAGCTGTTTATTAATTTCATAGACTATGCAAATGAATTATCTTTAAAACTTTTGGTTCATACTAATTTGTAAGAGGATCAAGACGAGATAAAAATAATAATAATTTATTTCAAGTGATTCAATTGAACTTTTGGTTCACAATTTCAGCTGCTTATTCTCTCCCCCTAATATTGAGAAAACAAATTCATCATTTGAGAACCAGCCTACAGAGCTAAAAATAAGTCCAATTTTTTTTTTTTGCTCAAGATACTTTATAATATATGAAGATTCATATCAAATACATTTTCCCAATATTCTTTAAGAACCGTTTAAATGCATTATATTGGAGCAATTGCACATACACAACACATCCAAAAATGCTGATATGGGAATCATGTTTATAAACCAAGTTCAAATTGTAAATTATGGGAGAACTTATAATAACTTGTTGGCTTGATGTGAATCAATATCTCACGTACATGTTTGAATGTTCCCAAAATATAAATTAGAAGTTATGATCTCATAAGTATCAGTCATGTGATTACTTTAGACGTCTAAAGAATGGATCTTCTAGTCCATTTTTTGTATGATCATATTCTATTTGATATCGATTTCAATTGACATACGATACTTATCAAATATTTTCTAAGAATTTAGAAAATGAGATCTTAGCAAAACTATTTGAGAAAACAAACTCACAAACTTCTGGTTGTGAGTAAACATACATGTGACCAATTTAGTTGATGCATCAATTCAAGTCACAAAATATCTAAATGGTCCAAAATCTCAAATTATCAATTTCTTTTGGGAATTAGTAACCGATAAAAATTATTAGAATGAAGGAACTTCGGGCCCTTCAATATATATTTATAGTTTTTTTTTTTCGCATCATAATAAATCCGGGATGACCCAACCAGCATTGCCAACAATAAATTTAATATGATTTGTAAACTTCTGGTTTACAATAATTTGTGCTTCAATTGCATTATTATATATAAAAGTGTAGTATAAACTTCTGGTTTATAACTTTTTCATTACACTTAATTTATCCAAAATATGTGTAGTAATATATAGAGATATTCAGCATCTCCCTTATTATTGGGAGAAATTGTTACTATTGTCATTTATGTCCGTTTAAAAATGTTTCATCATATTAGCGAGTGAGTGCCCTTACCGATCATTGGTACATTTATATAAATGAGCTCCAAGCAAACTTCAGGTTGCCACTCGAATTCTTCCTTGCAAATGGAGCCAATAAATTTTGATGACTTTACAAGTCATCTCAAATAGCCACAAATCAACGGCAAACCAATATATAATAATAAAAAAACTCTAATAATAAATCAATGCAAGGATAATTTAATACCCAATTGTCTTAATAATTCCTCAAAATAATAATTTCAATAACAATTTGCAAGTGAGCATTCAAATAACAACTGGACAATATAAAATTTACAAAATATTTACAAATATTTATATAAATAACAGTTGGTGTAATAATTATCGTAAAAAAAACATTTGGTGTAATAATTAACAAAATTGAGCCTAAAATAAATTTCCAAATAGAACACTTTAACAAAATAATTAACATTAGTGTTACAACTTTTAAAGTAAAAGAGAGTTTCTCATATAATATTTTAGGTTCAAATCGTGAGATTATATAGTTTAAAATTATATATGATTCTCAGTTCTCACATTCAATCAACATCAAATATTTAAAAAAATTTCACAAAATAAATTCAAATCCCATAAACCAAGGATATGATATTAATATCTAACAAGTATTCTTGAATTGAATATAAAAAAATATTCTGGGTATAAATTATAATTAAATTAAGGTATAAATTATAATTTTATTTCCAAAAGAAAAAAATATCAATTAAATTGATTTATGAATGAAGAAAAATATTTCCTTAATAAGACACAATTCATACCTTAAGCATTGTAGTAGCTAAATTAATTCATAATAATATGAGGACAAAATTATCGTATAAAATAAAATGAATAAAGTATTAACTCATGCACACCTTTTATTTTAGTAACATTCAAACTTAGTATATGAAAGTAACATGAAACATCACAATTGCCAAATATAATGTAAATAAATAATCCCTTAATTCATGATTTAAAAGGTCAAGTTGATTTCATCTTGCAAAAATCCCAGAAGTAATAGGTAGTATCACAATTACAAAAATTTTGCTAATAGAAATCACAAAAGAAATTAAACGATATGATATTTCAATTGATATTTGAAAATCTGTCAAATCAACTAGTTTTATTTTCAATGCAAATCATTTAATTTCAAATGAATCAATCATAATACTTCCTTAATCGATAATGTAATAAATTGAAAACAATAAAAGAAAGAAATAAAAGGCATTCAATTGTTTTCAATGAGATTGATTGACCAAATTAACATATGAATGACATTTTTTTTTTTTATTAACGGTACATATGAATGTATTAGTAGTGTACTAAATTATTGAATTCACACGGAATAATCTTGAGTTCTTCATGAACTACTCTTTTGAATTCTTCAGGAATTCATAGAGAATAAATTGCCTTAATAGTATGTAAGTTAATTAGTTTCTATCTTTTTTGTTAAAAGTATGACAATTGGTATATGGAAACAAAATCAATTATAAAAATAAAAAAACGATCCATAAGGAATATATTTTTATTTTTTTTTAAAAAAATAAATAAAACATTGATAGTTATATTTGGAAATAGTATTAAATATGAAGATTTGTCATAATTTAGAATTTTTAACGGAAAAATCAATACGGCCATTGACCTTTGTTTTTAAAGTTATATTACTGCAGGTCGTAAAAACAAACGGTGCGATTCATGCTACATGCTTTATGTGAAATTTACTTAGCAATTGAATTTGACAATTTTATCCATTGAGTTCTTCAGGAACTATATAATAAATCACTATCAATTTACAATCCTTCAAGGATGTAGGAATATTGTATTCATCTAGAATTCATTGAAGAGAAAAAAAAGAAGTTGTTTTATTAGTTCTTCAGGAACTATATAACACATAAAAGTATTTTGATGTGCAATCCATTATGGATGCATGGTGATAAATGGTGATATTTCGTAAGTTCTTCAGGAACAAAATTAATTTTTTTCTAAGTTCTTCGGGAACTAAGATTATGAATTCTTCGGGAATTCATGTATTAAATGTCTAAGTTCTTCAGGAACTAAGAATAGGTTCTTTAGGAACCAAGATTATGAATTCTTCGGGAATTCGTGTATTAACTTTCTAGGTTCTTCAGGAACCAAGATTATAAATTCTTAAACATGTTTATGTTCTTTTGGATGATCGAAGTGTCGATGTTTCACCATACAAGTGTCGGTCACGAAACTCAAACAATATCAAACATCCAAAATACATATTATAAATAAATAAATAATTGATCAACAATTTATGTAATATTAATGATCAAAGTGTTATGCTTCACCATACAAATGTCGGATATCATGAAGCGTAAACAACATTGAATCAATTAAATACATAAAGAAATGATGCTTATTTATTTATTTAATTTTAATTATTATTATTTAATCTTTATAAGTATACAAGGTTCAAACGATTCATAATCATATAATAATCAAAAATAAAAACTACTTGTCATTTCATACAAATAGAATAAGAATTGCGTACCTCAGTTGGTAAGCTCGTGCTAATAACGTGTTATGAAATATAAGTAATAGTAGTAATAATATATAAGTATAGAGGAGAGAAGAAGAGAAGAGAGAAAGGATAGAGATTGTATTATTCTCATCAAGGTGTGTGTTTACATGACAATACAAGTCCTATTTATAGGACAATATAATGGGCCAGTGGAATGGGTCAATGCTTAATGGACATCCACCAAATTATTCATAATAGAGAATAAAATCTATATCTATATATAAAGAGGATACAAAAAATTCTGCGTGGACTTTTCATAATATCAACAATACTCTCAGTTAACAAACATGTTTTTTTTAGCAACAAATTTTTTTTTAATTAACAAACTCACTATAATATAAGGTTTTTTTTATACATAAGTTTGCATAACAGACACAGACGCAGACGCTAGTAGTTAATAAAAAAATTATACAAAAAATAAGATGAATATGCATAAAATTAAGAAAAAGAAACCTAACAATATTTTTCATCAACAAAAAACAATATACTATTAACTATTTATAATAATAATAATACAATAAATGTAATTACTAACAAATTTACTAAATTGCGTAAAAAAAAAACTAAATTATCCTAAATATTTATAATCAAATTTCTAATTTTTTTAATTAAAAAATATACACGGGACTATTATTTATGGCGGATACATAATTTATCATTAATAATTAGAATCAAATTTATTCATTTAATAAGTTTTACAAAAAATAGCACAATAATTTCACTTATATTTTAACAATATTATATAACAAATTTTATCCCAAGGGGAACAACGCTTGGCCAGTGCGCATGCCTCTACGCACGAGCTGGATTAGTCGTCCACCTTTGGTGGGTCGGAACCAGTGCGAAAGCCAAAAAAAAAAAAAAAAAAAAAAATATTATATAACAAATTTTTAAATATTTTATCCTAAATAATATAAGAACAAACTTAAATATTGAATAAAAGTCGATGACCCGTATGAATGCAAGAATCTTTAAACTAGTTATTTTAAAAAAAGTGTTGTATTCGTTTAAGTTTTTAATCGTTAAATATTTTTTTCTACTTATTTTAGCTTATGTACTACTTGTATGACAAATTTAGCGTATAGAAAAAAAATTATATATTTTTAAATACGTTTATTAAAATTTTAAAATATCAAATCTTATTGAACCGAACCAACTCAATGAATGAAGTTCTTTGTTTGTTTCATTTAATTTGAATTTTGGAAGAAAATATTATAAAATTGAACTAAACTAACTATTTTTACTTGTTCGGGTATTTCTACACCTAAAATTAAACCAAACCTAGCCTCTATACTCTTGACCAACAATAAATTGATCCAAATAGTAAAAGTCACGAGCAGTGACGGATCCAAAACCCTAGGTTAGGGGGTGCAAATTTTTTAACTTTTACTAATATTTTTAATAAAACATAAATTAAAACATAATCTTGTAATAAAAATGTCGATATTCAAATTATAGTGAGGTCATATGTACAATCATTTACATTAGGGTGAGTTTATCTTTATAAATATCAAGTTTGTACTAAAAAAACTCATCAATCACCATTAGCTTATTGGCAATGTCATTGCATATTAACCCATGAGCATGAGTTCGATTCCACTTGTCGCAACTTTTTCGATTTAAATCAGAATTCTTTAAATAACAACAAGAAAATGATAAATAAAGTCAAGATGAGAGTAATCCAATGAGGGAGGGTGCATTGCAGGGTGCAAGTTGATTTATTTAGGGGGTGCAAAAATAAATAAATCAGAAAAACTAGTTACATTATTAACATTTGAGGGTGTGCAGTAGCCCACCCTGGACTTAACATAGATCCGCCCCTGGTCACGAGTCTCTTAAGAATGTTGTCAGGGCTCCAGTTTTTGTCTAGTCCACATGTGTGGAAAAAGGTCGATCAGAAGAGAAACCACACACCTAACTACCACGGCATGCTTTTGCTTCCCCGTATCATACATAATCCTATCAAAGTTTGTGTAGTAGCTAAGTTATATGTGATTTATCGTAAGTTTTCCAACGTGTGTGTGTGTCTATATATATATATATATATATATATATATATATATATATATATATATAGAGAGAGAGAGAGAGAGAGAGAGAGAGAGAGAGAGAGAGGATCAAATTACACCGGTGTAACATTTGAGTAATGTTACACCGCTCAATAATGCTTCAACGAATACAAATTTTACAAAATCCACCGTTGGATTGAAAGTTTATATCATTTAGATCATCCATGTTCAATTTTACAAAAATATAAAATCGTTTGATATATTATTGAGACCGATCAAGATTAACGCTTTATGTGTTTTTATTGAATACCGTTAAGCTTGATCAATCTCAATAACATATTAAATGATTTTAGATTTTTATAGAATTGAACATAAATGATCTATATGATATAAACTTTCAATCCAACAGTGGATTTTTTAAAATTTGTATTCGTTGAAGCGTTATTGAGCGGTGTAACATTACTCAAATGTTACACCGGTATAATTTGATCCCTTGCCATATATATATTGTTTATTTTTTTGGTATAACTATTATCGTTGAATTTTACATTGAAAATTTTATCAAAACATAATTTAATAATTTTATACGATTGGTTAAATAAAGCTCTAATATAAATTTAATGATAAAAATGAAAATTATAATATAAAAATTGTCGAACAATTTTAAAACAAATTTAATAATTACTCCCTTTTTTGGATTAATAATATAATTTTTTTTGGGTAATCATATAAATACGAAGTATACATGGACTGGGCAATGGGCCTAAAGGCAAAATCAAATTAGCCCAATTAATATAAGAAAGGAAACAGGCCCAAAACAATTAAATTCCAAACGCCCATTTGGCGATACAAGGCCTTGGCGAGGTGGGTAATGACGGATAACGCCCATAAGACGGATTTGCATATGACAATAAAATATCTTCATCCTTCCCTGTCTTAGCGATTAACTTGGGAACGAAGAAACCAACTCCTTGAAACCGCCATGGCTTGGAGATCAAGGTTTTATTCCTACTTTCACGCTGCATCACCGGAAAAGACGCTGAAGACCGGATTTGTAGGAACCCTAGCTTGGAGAAGAAGGCTTTAATGGTCTATAAATAGTTTGATATTTTCATCTGTAAAGGAGATCGAATTCTGACTTATTAAACTCCCAGGGTTGTTGGGATTGAACTGAGTGTAACCACACCATTTGATCAATAATACAAACCCCCTCGTTTTTTACCAGAACATTTTGGCGCCCACCGTGGGGCTGCGGTAAAATCATTTGATCCCAGCCTATCACAGCAACTAGACGAAAAATCAAACATCTTCACATGGCTGGAGAACACGAAAACCACGACAACTCTAACGTTAACACCCTGCAAGCCGCCGTCGTAGAGATTCGGCGCTTACAAACTCAGATTGCGGCCATAGAAGCCGAAAGAACTAATGAGAAAGAGAAAGCGAAGTTGATTTTGGAGGAGGAGGAGGGAGCGGGCGTCATGGACGTACAACCCTTAGCACAGCACCTGTGGGATGCCCAAGTGGTGGAAACAATCAAGGTTCCTCACCTTCCTACCTTCGACGGAAAGACGGATCCAAGGGAGCACCTGATGGCAATTGGGACACAAACTGCCATAATCAATGCTCCGGAACATCTAAAGTGTAAATTACTAGCCGGCACCTTCAAGGATGTCGCCCTGCGTTGGTACATGAACCTTCCAAGAAACTCAATTGAAAGTTATGCTGACTTTCATAAAAAATTTATTCACCAGTTCGCTGGATCGAAACACGTGAAAGTCACATCAACCAGTCTTTTCTCTATCCGCCAAAACCCTGGCGAGTCATTGCGTAATTTCCTCGCCAGATTTAGCGAAGCCACCATCAAAGTCTCAAATCCAAATCAGGAGATGTTTGTGGCAGCCTTCCACAATGGGCTAAGAGCGGGACATTTCAATGAGTCCTTAGCCCAAAAGCCAGCCTCGTCGATGCAAGAGGTAAACAAGAGGGCGGAGTGTTATATTAGGGGCGAAGAAAGTAACGCCGAGAAAAGGCAAAGAGACGTTAAGGAGAAGGAATACGTGGGCCGTGCCACTAGAGCGCCCGAACACCCACGACCGAAATCGGGGGGCCACCAAGGAGACCCATGGCAGAGGCACCATGGGAAGCCCTACCGCCAACCGCCCAGAAGAGAATTCAGGAATCATCCCGCCAATGAAGACTTCACGCCATTAAACGCCTCAAAGGTTTACGTCTTAAATGAGATTCTGGCCACTGGTTTGGCAAACCTTCCCCCAAGAAGAAGCAGTAACATCCCCATGGGGCTGGACGATAACGCCTGGTGCGCATATCACAGGTGTAGAGGTCACTCCACGGAGAAATGCTTCCGCTTAAGAGATTTAATCGAAGAACTAATCAAAAGCGGACACCTTCGCAAATTTATTGACGACGCCGCCCAAGGGCGGGTTGTCGTGCCAAAAGTTCCCCGGCAGGAGCCACGAGACCCTCCTGGGCCAAACAGAGAGCCTCCCAAGGGGAGGATCTCCGTAAATACAATAGCGGGGGGATTCTCAGGCGGGGGCGAATCAAGCTCAGCAAGGAAAAGGTATGTACGCCGAGCCATCTCGGAGATATACCTCGTAAGTCAACCTCAGCCATTAGACGTACCGGATTTGGCATTCACGGCAAAGGATGGTTTGGAGGTAGCACCCCACGACGATGATCCCTTAGTGATACAAGTCCAAATTTTGAACTGTGATGTGAAAAGAGTACTGATAGATTCGGGAAGTTCAGCGGACATTATGTACTGGGAAGCTTTCAAGGCCATGCAATTAGCAGAAGAGCAATTGCAACCATACTCCGGAACCCTGGTTGGGTTCTCTGGCGAACAAGTGGATGTAATGGGTTACGCCTCCCTTCTTACCACGTTTGGAGAAGACAGCAACGCCAAAACTATCAAAGTGCGATATCTGGTAGTTAAAACTCCTTTTACCTCCTATAACATTATTATAGGAAGACCCGCCTTTAACGCATTAGGGGCGGCCATGTCCACTTTATACCTAGCAATAAAATACCCCCTCGAGAATGGGGGAGTAGGAACAGTAAGGGGCGATCAGATTCTCGCCAAGAAGTGCTACGAGTCTAGCTTAAAGATACGACACCGAACTTCCAGCGCAAGCGGAAAATTCAAAAGAAGACAAGCCGCAACTCCAGGCGGCATAAACATGATAGAGAGCGCAGATATGGATCCAAGGGAGGAATTCCAAGATCGAAGGGTAAGCCCTATAGAAGACCTGGAGCAGGTTCAAATTGGCGATTACCCTCACCAGACAACTAGCTTGGGAACAGCGTTGCCCAGCGAGGAGAGGAGACGAATCATCAAAATCCTGAAGGATAACGCTGACCTATTCGCATGGAAACCTTCAGATATGCCAGGGATTGACGAAGGGGTGATAACACATAAACTCTCAATATCACCCAGCACAAAACCAGTTTCCCAAAGAAAAAGGAAGGTGGGAGAAGAAAGACGAGTCGCTATTGCAGAAGAAGTAGAGAAACTAAAGGAAGCAGGATTCATCGAAGAAATAAAATACCCCTCATGGTTGGCAAATGTCGTCATGGTGAAAAAGGCCAACGGGAAGTGGAGAATGTGCGTGGACTTCACAGACTTAAACAAGGCGTGTCCCAAAGATCCATATCCCCTACCTAACATAGACAGGTTAATTGATGGCGCCTCGGGGTGTAAGATGCTGAGTTTTATGGACGCCTACTCCGGATACAATCAAATAAAGATGAACCCCTCCGACGCCCGCCATACAGCCTTTATGTCGAATACCTGCAACTACTTTTACAACGTCATGCCTTTTGGACTGAAGAATGCGGGAGCAACATACCAAAGGTTGATGGACAGGGTTTTCGCTGAGCAAATAGGGAAGAATTTAGAGGTATATATCGACGACATGGTAGTAAAAACTTCCGAGGGAAGTCGCCATGATGATGATCTGTTGGACATCATGGGATCAGTAAGAAAGTACAACATGAGACTAAACCCAGCAAAGTGTTCCTTTGGGGTACAAGCCGGAAAATTCTTAGGGTTTATGCTCACCAGCAGAGGAATAGAGGCTAACCCCGAAAAATGCCAAGCCATCATAGACATGAGGAGCCCTACATCCGTGAAAGAAGTACAAACCTTGACAGGCAGAATAGCCGCACTATCCAGATTCCTATCATGTGCGGGCGAAAAGGGTTTCCACTTCTTCGCATCTCTTAGGAAAAATGAGAGATTTTCTTGGACGCCAGAATGCGAAGAAGCCTTCAAACAACTAAAAGAGTTCCTGGCATCACCGCCCATCTTGACACGCCCATTACCAGGTAACACCCTTTACCTATATCTCGCAGTCTCGGATAGAGCTTTGAGTTCAGCTCTAGTTCAAGAAATAGAGGGCGAAGAAAAACCCATATATTTTGTAAGTAGAACCTTAAGGGGAGCAGAAACAAGGTATCAAAGAATAGAGAGGTTATCTCTCGCGGTAGTTGTCACAGCAAGAAAGTTAAGGCAGTATTTTCAAAGCCACCAGGTAGTTGTTAAAACAGATTACCCTATCAAGAACGTCCTCCGAAAGCCAGACTTGGCAGGAAGGATGGTGGCGTGGTCCGTGGAATTATCGGAATTTGACATCACCTTCTCACCTAGAGGGGCCATTAAGTCACAAAGACTAGCTGATTTTGTATTGGAGATGTCTACTCCGCCAACAACAGAGAAAACGGCGTTTTGGACACTCTCAGTTGACGGGGCCTCCAATGTGCGAGGAAGTGGAGCCGGAATAGTACTGGAAGGACCGGATGGCGTGATGATAGAACAATCACTACGTTTCGCCTTCAAAGCTAGCAACAACCAAGCGGAATACGAGGCTTTGATAGCAGGAATGAAGTTGGCAAGCGATATGGAGGTAAAAGAGCTAAAGGCCATGAGTGATTCCCAGCTGGTAACCAACCAAGTATCAGGGAAGTTTCAAACGAAAGAGCCGCAGTTAATCAAATACGTGGAGAAGGTGCAAAACCTAGCTAAGCATTTCGATTCGTTCGAATTAGTTTACGTTCCCCGCGAACAAAACATGAGAGCAGATCTATTGTCAAAGTTGGCGAGCACCAAAAAACCAGGAAGCCATAGAACTGTTATCCAAGAAACCATAAAAACTCCCAGCATCAACGGGGAAGAGATAATGATGGTAATAGAAGAAGAAGACTGGAGATCGCCCATTATCCGGTACCTCCAAAAGGATGAGCTCCCGAAAGAAAGGGAAAAGGCTTTTAAATTGAGGAAAATGGCGGCATGGTATTCAATGGTAGGGGATAAGCTATATAAGAGAGGATTCGCGTCCCCCCTCCTTTTATGCGTCAGTACTGAAGAAGCCAAGCGCATCATGAATGAAGTACACGAAGGATCATGTGGTAGTCATATCGGTTCAAGAGCATTAGCAGGAAAGATATTGAGAGCAGGATTTTATTGGCCAGATATACATGATGATACCGCCATGTATGTAAGAAACTGTGACAAATGCCAAAGACACGCCAACCTGCATCATGTTCCGGGGGAGCCACTGAAGTCAGTGTTATCCCCTTGGCCCTTTTTCATGTGGGGTGTAGATATCGTTGGCCCATTTCCGGTTGGCTATAAACAAGCGCGATGGATCATCGTCGCCGTAGACTACTTTACAAAATGGATTGAAGCAGAGCCGGTATCCAGCATTTCGGCGGAACAGGTAAAAATCTTTTATTGGAAGAAAATCATCTGCAGATTTGGATTGCCCAAATACATCGTATCCGACAACGGTACACAATTCGCTAGCGAAAAGGTCGTTGAATTCTGTCGAAGCAAGGGAATCAAAAACACCTTTATATCAGTGGAGCATCCACAAGCTAACGGACAAGCAGAGTCAGCAAATAAGGTGATACTAAGAGCCTTAAAAAGAAGGCTAGATAGTAAAGGCGAAGCTTGGGTAGCCCACATCTCACCCATCCTCTGGTCGTATCACACCACTCCCCAATCCTCGACAGGTGAAGCGCCATTTACAATGGTCTATGGTTCGGACGCGATGATCCCGGTGGAAATAAATCCTCCTAGTTGGCGCAGAGAAACCACGACGCAGGAAGAGAACGACAGAGCTCTGGAAGAGAACCTAGACATGATCGAGGAAAGAAGAGAAAGAGCGCATTTCAGGGAATTCGCCATAAAGCAAAGAGCCGCTAGGCGTTATAATACGAGAGTCAAACGAAGGAGTTTTCAAGAAGGCGACCTGGTGCTGAAAAGACCTATGGGAAAGGATAAAGGAGGAAAGTTCGCAGCAAACTGGGAAGGCCCCTTTCGGGTGCAAGAAGCTTTCGAAGGAGGAGCATATCGCCTAGAGACCATGGAAGGAAAAATCCTCCCAAGGACGTGGAACGTAGCAAACCTAAAGTTCTACTATAGCTAATCACGGAGCATCACTTTATCGGTAGAAGAATAAGTAAAACCATTCTCTTCTTTTAGCAATATTTTTAAATGATGTATGAGAACCGTTTTCATAAATAAATAAAAAACAATGAGACACTCTTTTCCCCTGTTTTAACGGGGGTTTTTATCGAGGCTCATTGAATTTCAAAATTCTAGTAGTTTATATCTTCCAGCATATCCCAAATAAAGGTCAACCTGATTAAGTTACGGGCTCTGAACCAACAAAAATGGTTATCTCAAACTTGAGCTCTGAATCTTTACTTAAAGATCAACTCAGATGTGAGCGCTGAACCAAAAACAAGGGTTACAGTGCCTTGGCGTCACCTACGAGTTGGGTACGTCAGAAAAAAAATATTATTAAACAAGGGTTACAGTGCCTTGGCGTCACCTACGAGTTGGGTACGTCAGAAAAAAAATATTATTAAACAAGGGTTACAGTGCCTTGGCGTCACCTACGAGTTGGGTACGTCAGAAAAAAAAAAAAATATTATTAAACAAGGGTTACAGTGCCTTGGCGTCACCTACGAGTTGGGTACGTCAGAAAAAAAAAAAAATATTATTAAACAAGGGTTACAGTGCCTTGGCGTCACCTACGAGTCGGGTACGTCAGAAAAAAAAAAAATATTAGTAAACAAGGGTTACAGTGCCTTGGCGTCACCTACGAGTTGGGTACGTCAGAAAAAAAAAAAATATTATTAAACAAGGGTTACAGTGCCTTGGCGTCACCTACGAGTCGGGTACGTCAGAAAAAAAAAAAAATATTATTAAACAAGGGTTACAGTGCCTTGGCGTCACCTACGAGTCGGGTACGTCAGAAAAAAAAAAAAATATTAGTAAACAAGGGTTACAGTGCCTTGGCGTCACCTACGAGTTGGGTACGTCAGAAAAAAAAAAAAATATTATTAAACAAGGGTTACAGTGCCTTGGCGTCACCTACGAGTCGGGTACGTCAGAAAAAAAAAAAAATATTAGTAAACAAGGGTTACAGTGCCTTGGCGTCACCTACGAGTTGGGTACGTCAGAAAAAAAAAAAATATTATTAAACAAGGGTTACAGTGCCTTGGCGTCACCTACGAGTCGGGTACGTCAGAAAAAAAAAATATATTATTAAACAAGGGTTACAGTGCCTTGGCGTTACCTGTAAGTCTTACGAGTTGGGTACGCCAGAAAAAGATACAGCAAAGAAAGGCGAGATTATCAATACCGCCAGAAGAAGCTTATACACAACCAAAGCAAGGCGATTCATTATAACGCCAAAAGACAACAGGTATAAAGTTATTTTTATTGATTTACAATTATTATAGAAAGTAGAAGATGTCACAGGTGCAAGGACGAAGTTTCCTAGACAAAGACGACAGAAGGCGTTACCTCACAACGTAATGCAAAAAAAAAAAAAAAAAAAAAAATAATTCGTAAAGTTATGAAAAGAAGAAATCAGGCAAATAAAGAACTTTATAAAGGACCCAGCCAAGGGGCAAAATTGTTCAAAGCCACAAAAGGGCATACAAAATAATTACAAAAAGCCACAGAAGGGCAGAAACAAGATCATTACAAAGAGATCATTCATTGAGGAGGAACATAGGGAACGAGCTTGCCGTCAACAATTTGATTCATTGCATCAGCTTCGCCAAGGCGCTTAGCATCGAGATCCGGGAAAAGAAGCTTGACCTGTTCTATAGCAAAAGAAAAGCCCTCGTCATATTGGTTGGCGGCATAGAGCTGAAGCTCTGTGACATCACTCTCCAATCTAACTTTCTCATCAGCTAAGGTCCCAATAGACTGTACCGCTTCATCCTTCTCCTTGGATAGTTTAGAGAGTTTCTCAGCCTGGGCAGCAGCATTCTCCTTGAGCTTAGCCTCCGAAGCGGCATAGCTTTCTTTAACTTTAGACAGCTTTTCTTCATACTCTTTCTTCAGTCTCTCTGTCTCGCCCTCCCTTTCTTCCTTCAACTTTTTAATGTCATCCTCCAGCTTCGCCTTGGTTTCAGAATACCTCTTCTCAATATCAGCGAGGTTATCATCAACCATCTTCACCTTCTGCCTCGCCTCCATAACCTCTTGCTCCTGGCGGTTTGTCAACAGATAATTGAGAAGAGTACCCTTGACTTCATACTCTAAGGCTTTCTTCCTCAGGTCTTCCGTCGAAGTGTTGGTGAAGCGAGTCATGTCACCCACCATGGTTACTCCTCTCTCAATGAACTCCAGAGGATCGAAGGAGCTCCAGGAAAGGGGCGCAGCGGTTTCAGCATCTTGAGAAGGAGGCTGAGAAGAACTGGAAGCCGCACCTTTGCCCTTGTCGGCACCCCCAGCATTTTGAATAGTTTTCTCTATCTTTTGTTTTTTGGGAGGAGGAGGAGCAGCACCCCCGTTTCCCTCCGCTTCAGCAGCTGTCTTTCCAGGGATCTCAACACGGATCCGCCCTTCATGCTTCTTCTTGCTCCGCCCTTCCTTCATTGCAGCTTCCTCCACTTGCAGCTTTTTCAGGGGATCAGTCACCTCGACAACAGGATTGGCTCTTTGCTGGCGAGCTTTAGCCAAGAATGCCAGTCTCTCCTCATTAGAAATAGTCCTCATTCTCTCTGCAAAAGTAAAAAGAGGCAAAGAAATACAAGTTAGTAACGAGGCGAGATCAGCATTAAACAAATAAAAGATACAAATTTATCACTTACGCAAATATTCTTCCAAGGCGCCACTATTACCCTCACATCTAAGAACGTCAGAGGTATCCATAAGGGCATAGGAATCAAGGAAGTTGACGGTCTCTTGCTCAAAGTCGCTCAGAGCCTCAAAGACGGCTCCTTTGATAAGCCTAGGGTTTTTGGTCCAATAGAAAGGAAATAAAGGATCCTCAACCTCATCATACATCAGGTCAGGAAATTTCTCATCATGGCGAACCCGAAGGAAAGAATCTTTGAAGTTTTTGAAATTGGAGGCATATAAGCTTAGGAGACGACGGTTGGGTTGACTACTAAGGGAAACTAGAGATTGAGGTTTTAGGTTCTTTATTTGGTAAAAAGAGAAGAAAACACCAACAGAAGGGTCTAGGTTAAAACCTGAACACATTACCTCGAAAGCTTTTATAAAGGCCCAACTATTAGGATGAAGTTGGGTGGGGGCGACATTAAGAACCCTCAACATCTCAGCCTCGAAAGAGGTGAAAGGCAACCAAATATTGAGGGGCTGGATCACGCCAGTATAAAGATAGAAATAATCTGGCGGGGTAACATTCTGGAGAAACACGAACTCGCCCTCCCTGACGGGCTCGGTTATAATCAAATCTTCACGAAGAAGGGAATCAGAGAGTTTGACAGCTTTCCTAAAGCTCCTCACCATCTCCACACTAGTATACTTTGAAGAAACTTCCATGGTGACTGGAGCGTAGTCGGCAACCACCAGGTCTCGGCAGGGGTTCTTCCGCTTTCCTGTGAAAGAGGAAGGGGAGATTATGACGCAATCACTGTCATTACTACTATCACTACTATCACTATCACTACTACTACTCCCAACATCAAAACCCCATAATTCCGAATAAAACCCCCGGCTATTAAGAACGCCGTTAGCCCTAGTATAGTGGGCTTGAACTTGTTGCGCCCACTCGAGATAACTAGGAGAAGAAATAGGAACTCTCCCACCATCATCCTCATCTAACTCCCTCAAAATGACCATTTGTTCTAAACCTAATTAAAAAATTAGGGTTCCTACTCAAGACAGACCAAATCGGCAAAAAGGAGTAAGGTATGAAAGAAAGAATACCTCAAAGGAATTGACAAAGCTTGGAGAAATAAACTGGAAGCGTCCTAATCGTTGAACAAAGGCTTGCTGGATCGAAGAAGGATATGCGAAAGAGAATGCTGATTTGCGAGAAGAAATAAGTAAAGGGAAAGAAGAAACGGAGATACTACTTATAAAGAGGGAAATCTTTTCGTTTTGGTTGAAGTCCAGAGGTCGAAGTAAGAAGTACCAAGTGCGCCGTCGGATTAAATACGCGTCAAAAAGCGTGTATCCCGAGAATAAGTTTTGGAAGATTTATCGTCAAATAGTTATCACCCTAAAAGGCGAACATGAAGTCGCCTCGAAACACAATGCGCCTCTGGAATGACCACGCCAAAAGTACAAACCTCGCCTTTTTTGAGCATAATATAAGTTAACAGGAAAAACGCTCAAAAAGAGAAAAAATTCAAGATTAAGAAGAAAGCAAAACACAAGAGCAATAAATCCAGCCCTAGACCAAAAATCTTTATTAATTTTGAAAAATAAAGGTACAACGACAGAAAGCAAAATTACAAAGAAAAACTAATCTTAAAAGTCCTATCACTCGGACTCGGAATCTTTTGGCGCAGGCTCAGGGAAAGTCATCTTGGATTCCACGGTGACCCGAGACCCCTCTTCTTCACTAGACGAAGAAGCACGAAGCTCAGGAGGAACGTAGGTCTCCAGAAACGAAACGTAATCCTCATCGCCACTACCAGAATCGGAGGTATCCGAGGAAAGGACGATAACCTCCACCTTTTTGACATCCTTAGACCTTCGGGAGCGAGTGAAGTTGGAAGTAGACACCTCTACCCTTTTCTTCCTTCGCTGAGGCGGGGTGCTTCTGGCAACAGGTTTTTTCGCATTGTTATTTTCCATCTTAAAGATTCAAAACAAGAGGATGAAAATTCGAGTTTTAAGCAGGTGATATTTATAGTCAATATTTAACCTTAACATCGTTATTAACGGTAGTAATAAATGCTTGAGCGGTTGCAACCACCGAGCTTTGACCATCTCGAAAAATGTCACTTTTACGTTTCCAAGGAGTCAAAATTTGACCCATTTTAGTTATTAAAGACTGCAAAGGAAGGCGGTACCAGAAAGGACAGAAGAGCAACACATAAGTAAAGGAAACTGCTTAAGCATTCAAATTCGTACAAAAGAAATACAACGGAAGCAAAGAAACAGAATAAAAATAACAAAGATCCCAAAATCCAGAAGCAAATTACAAATACTAGAAAGAAAAGCACAAAACGGAAAGATGAGCAAACAAAAGACTTCACGGCATGGTGGAACTCCCCAATTCACCAGCATCGGCAACGGCGATACGGTGCATTTCCTCCAATGCCCGTTTCACCCTCTTCGCCTTCACCATATTCTCGTCAATGGGCTTCAGATCCTCTCTCAGCTCGTTCTGCTTGTCTAAAAGGTCCATCAAAGAATGGCGCCTTGAAATCAGCTTAGCAACATCGTCCCTAATCTCGCCTTGGAGAGCCCTCTTCCTCTTCACAAGCGGCTTCATCTCCTTGTTCAGCAGCACCAAACGATCGTCCACTCTCCGCTCCTCGTTGAAGCATATCCCTAAGATTTCCTCCTGCACACCCATGGTCTCTTTCGTGATCTCTATCTGGCTGTCGACAGCTTCGGTAACTTCGGCATGGCATTCTTTGACATTCTCCACAGCAATCACAAAGGATGCACTATCCTTCAACTCTTTCTCTAGACGCAGCACACTGTCAAGAAAATGCTTCTCTTCCTTGGTCAGCCTCCAGCAATAATCGTTCAGCTCTTTGACGAACTCTGAGAATTCGCCAAAATCATCCATCAAGTCCTCCGTGCTTAAGGCCAACATACGCCGGAGCCGCTTAATGACAGGGGAAGCCGGGGATTGACCACATTCGAAAGAAGGATTTTTGGGAGACATAACTCTGAAAGGAAGGCTTAGAGTTCTGCAGGTAAGAAGGGATGAACTGATTATTTCATCAAAGTACCACTTTTATAGACGGAGAGTCTCATCGTGGCAGCAGCAAGAGGGGAAACGGTTAATGAGAGTTGCTCATGAATGTAAGAACGTGCACCAAAGAGTGGGAGAGAAACGCGGTAGATCGCGCGCCAAGAATTTTGGAGGGAAATTCGAATTGTACTTAAGCATTTCATTCCTACGGATTTCATGCTTGGGGGGCTGTGGACTGGGCAATGGGCCTAAAGGCAAAATCAAATTAGCCCAATTAATATAAGAAAGGAAACAGGCCCAAAACAATTAAATTCCAAACGCCCATTTGGCGATACAAGGCCTTGGCGAGGTGGGTAATGACGGATAACGCCCATAAGACGGATTTGCATATGACAATAAAATATCTTCATCCTTCCCTGTCTTAGCGATTAACTTGGGAACGAAGAAACCAACTCCTTGAAACCGCCATGGCTTGGAGATCAAGGTTTTATTCCTACTTTCACGCTGCATCACCGGAAAAGACGCTGAAGACCGGATTTGTAGGAACCCTAGCTTGGAGAAGAAGGCTTTAATGGTCTATAAATAGTTTGATATTTTCATCTGTAAAGGAGATCGAATTCTGACTTATTAAACTCCCAGGGTTGTTGGGATTGAACTGAGTGTAACCACACCATTTGATCAATAATACAAACCCCCTCGTTTTTTACCAGAACAATACACAATTATTTATTAGTGACTAATCTTTTTTTTGAAAAGCATTAGTGACTAATCTCAATTTATAAACTTGTTGATCGTACAAGATGATTTTTTTTTTTTCCTTCTCTCATCAACTAAAATGTTCTCTATCATTTGAAGAAACAAACATATTGGTAATTCCCGTTAAAAAGAAAAGAAAAAACATATTGCTAATTCACTCCTCCTTTAAAATTTAAATCTATATTTGTGCATAGACACACGCCATCAAGAAAAAGATAATGACCGTTTATCATCATTTTTCCAAAAAAGAAAAAGCCGTGAAATTTTAGAGTTTACTTGTGGCATTACCTTAACAAACAACTTACAACTAACTTGTCCTATGATAATGGGTCATAATCACCATTGAGTACGTTGACACTATTATATCTCTTCTTTTCTACCACTTGTGAGCGTGAATTACTCTTTGCACCCGAACAAATCGTGAAGGAGCTCCATATATAAACACACAAAGTGATGAACAATTAATGCAAGAAAAATCATATACAATTTCCCAACAGAGAATTAAAGAAAACTAAATATAAAGCACAATGGCATCATTTATCTCCCTTGTTACCTCCCTCCCAAAATTTGGCCCTGCTGGTGCATCTATTGCAAGGGCTCGTCCTTGGAATTCTAGGGTCTTTGCAGCAGCTACCCCAAGACCCATTCAAGTAAATTATTATTCAAATTTGGGTTTGTGTGTGTGATTATAATTTGAGAAAATTGGAAGAAAAATATTGAATAAAATGCATAAATGTATAAATGTTTGGAATTCAAATTTCCGCATTCAGTAGTTAACACATCTATAACGCACCTTTGTTAGTATATTGAAAAATTATACCCCTATGGTCATTTTTATAAGAAATCGTTAACTTTTTAACTTCATTGGATAATTAATGTATTTGATAGATCGGATACATAGTTATTCAATAAATTTAAAAAATAAATTGTTTCTTATATAAAAAAAATAGGAGAAAATATCTATCAGTAAAATCCATATTATTATGTGCATATATAATTTATATATATATTTTTTTTGATAATTATATAATTTATATTTTCATATAATGTAGTGTGATGAATATATGTAGGTTCCAAAGTCGCATAATGAAGAAGGTTCAATAACTACAGATGGAATCAAACAAGGAGGAGGAGCCACTGACACAGTGAACAACAATTTGAACGAATCAACACATGATAAGGCTTATTCTTCCACTACAGAACATGTAATATAACTTGTGTCAGTATTAATATTACTATATCATCACACACCTGGGTAACAAATACTCTATTCGATATTTCTTATAATAGATACTTCACTTTTTAAATTTATTGAATAATTAATTTATTTAATCTATATTATAGCCAAATACATTAATTATTAAATAAATATTAAGTTCAACTGTATTTTATAAAACATACCAAAGAGAATAAAAAAATTAATATAATTGCCACTTGCTGCCTAATCAGGGGCAGACCCACACACAAGTGAGGGTATGCGGTTGCACCTCCTGAAATTTAAATATTTGCACTAAATATCCTATTTTTTAATATTGTTTTTTTGACTTAATTTCATTCTTTTATTATTATTAATTGAACATAGATCTAAAAATGGAGATTAGAGAGCTCGAACCCATGAGTTTTACCTGCAGGTCCGTGGACTAAAACATAAAACCACCAGGCAAATGTTGTATATATTCTGTTATAAAAATTATACTCCCTTTAATCTTAATTTTAATATAAGAGAAAACTTATTTTTTAATACATTATTAGATTTTACATTAGTTATTCAGTATTGGATTTTATTATTTGTCTCAAAATTTGTGAAAGTTTTACAAATTTTAGTTCTTTTATTGGTAAAAAATAAAAAAAATTATAAACTTAGTGGTTTAAATAAACTAAAAAGTTATTTCACAAAAATATTATATTTATATATTATTATTAATAAAATTAAAAAATTTGCACCCGTGAGCTAGGGTCCCGGATCCGCCACTGCACCTACTTTTACGTAATTGGTATTCTGTCTTTAATTATAAGCAAGAAAAGGTTAAAAAAAGTTGATATTTTTATAGGTGGCGAACAAAACCAAAGAAGCTGCTAATAAGGCATCATCAAAAACACAAAACATAGCAGAGAAAGCAAAACAGACAATGCAAGAGGCATGGGATTCAACTAAGAACAAAGCTAATAGGGCTGCAGACACTGTGCAACAAACTTGGTCAGAGGCAAAATCAGAGGCTGATAATCAATTGTCTGGCCATGGTAGTAAGACTGCTGACACTGTGGTGGAAAAAACTAAAGAATCCGCTGAATATGTCAAAGATAATGCAGAGGCAGTGAAGAAGAACATGAACAAAAAGAACTGATTTATACTATATATATGATAATTTCATATTTACCATTTTAATTAGCCACCCTCCTGTTTTTGTATTTCATTTTGTGATTAATACGGCACCAATTGTATATGGAGAAGATGGATGTTTCTTCCCAGTGCCATAGATGTGAAACAATGTCATTTTGTTTCATTTGTCAATAAACATATGAGTATTTATTTTCTTTTTGCAATGTTTAGTTTTAATACAGGGCAATGCAAATATGCTCAGAGAGAATGTAGAAAGATATTATGGTAGGTGGTAATGACAAATTTGGCCTAAAAAATAAACTAAACATAGGTGACATGACAGTAGGATTTTTGAACCTACAGAAGAATCTAAATTCTTCTTAGGTGGAGGTTATATTTTTGGCTGCACCACTATCAATCAATAGGGGGGCGCCGTGTGGCATTTTTGTCTTTTATTGGGAGGAAACTTTTTAAAACCTACGTGTGGACTCTACCATATGTCTTTTTACAAAAACACTACTGTATTAATATTTAAATTTTAAAACTTCGAATAGTATAAAAATTAACCCAAATCAAAACGACCCTGATTAACCACCATCCTTAGTACTCCCTTCCCTTCGATTCTATATATAAGAAAAAAATTTAATTTCTAGATTCATTATAAAGTTGTTGATGTATCTAGACTATATATAATGTTGTTTAGATATATCAACTTTACAATGAATCTAAAAATTAAATTTTTACTTATATATAGGACCGGAGAGAATAATTACTAATTAATCATCATCTAACTAACCCCACAATAAATTTCTTTATACAATTTTCTATCACTCAACAGATCTTTTCACCATCTTCAACATTGTGTCAAACTCTAAACCCGATAAGTATCTTCTATAAATGACTATGTACTATTCATTACCATTTCTCCACATCTTTCACTTATCGTACATCTTCACACGTGTTTCATTCTTCTTCCAACATGTTTCAATATTCTTTCAGACAAATAGATCTGTTGTTAGGTTATTCCGTCCAATTTTAGATTTTTCGAGTTCCATTTACTTTTCTTGAGGTATTTTATTACAAGTTTATGTTTTATTCAATCGCGTGCGTTATGTCATGTTTCCTTATGTTTTGCAAATCTATTCTTTTTAAACGAGTTGTGGCACAATGTAGATTATGAGAATATTTGTTGGAGTCTGCTGCAAATGGCTTGAACAAGAATAAGATGATGCTAGCACGAGGCTTCTCTTCCATTACCAACAAAATCAATACCATTTGCATGTATAAATGATAACATGTCATGCTAAACTTAAAATTCTTCATTTAATATATTTTGCTTAAAATTCTTTATAAATGATAACATGTCATGCTTAATAAAAGAATAAACCAAAATTTGCTAACATTGTCATAAAAGTACAAGAAAAATATTACAAATAAACTAAAATTTAAAAAAAAAAAAAACTTACCAAACCACACTCTTTCAAATCCCATTTAATCCTTAAAAAAATGTTATTACACCCAAAATAATAAAAAAAAAAAACTTACCAAACCACACTCTTCCAAATCCCATTTAATTATCCTTAAAAAATGTTTTCACAATGCTTGAATGTCCTACTTGCTGGCTTGATTCAATGAACGTGGCTGATTCTCATATGACCAAAACTTTGAAAATGGTATCTATCCAAAAGATTCCAACTCAGAAGCTGACACAAACTCACTTCTATTTATCTCTTTCTCTCTCTCAATTGGATGTTACTTTTGTAATACCAATTTTTGTGCGTTATCTAATAATTTCAATGGCTTCTCATCTTACTCTTCTTCTTCTTCTTCATGCTCCTCCTCCTCCTCCTCCTCTTTCAATTCCCACAAAAACCTTTCATTCCAAATATATTACCATAAAACCACTCAAACCCACTTCAACTTTTCCTTCATCTTCTCCTTTCTTTCAATGTTCCTCAAAAACAACACATAGAGGATCTTGTTCATCATTCATTGCTTATTCATCATCAAATGGTAGAAGCTCTAATGATTCAGTGGATGATGATGCTGGTGCTAAGAGCGTGGAGCAACTTGTTGAACAGAAAAGACGAGCTGAATTGTCTGCTAGAATTGCCTCAGGTGAATTCACTGTCAAACAGGAATCTGGGTATGTATCAATAACATTAAAGTTTGCAAATTTTCATTCTTTCATGGATTTCTTTTCTCTTAATCCAATATTGGTTTAGTATTAGTAATTATTAATTAACATTCCCATTAAAGAAGAGTGATTTTGATTTATTTATATTTGTTTGTGGGTTTGATATAGTTTACCTTCAATATTAAAGAAGAGCTTGTCAAATTTGGGAGTGCCCAATGAGATTCTGGAATTTTTATTTGGCTTGTATCCCAAAATTCCTGAGGCAAAAGGGTCAATTAGTGCCATTCGAAGTGAGGCCTTTTTTATTCCATTGTATGAACTTTACATCACATATGGTGGCATTTTCAGATTGAATTTTGGACCAAAGGTTAGTTAAGTCTTCTTTCTAGGTGAATTTTAGTTAATTTCTCTATGAAAACAAAGACACTCTGCATAAGGTAACTTAAGGGCCCGTTTGGATTGACTTATTTTTGAGCTTATGCAAATAAATAAGTTTTTATGTATTATTCATATGCTATAAAGTATACTTCCCCTGAACTTGAACTTTACTCTGTCAATAATAAAAGGCGCCTTATATGGGATAACTGAGTTTCTTTATTGGTTATATTTGCAGTCGTTTTTGATAGTATCGGATCCGGCTATTGCAAAACACATATTGAAAGACAATGCAAAGGGTTATTCTAAGGTACACAAATCAACAGTCATTGGCACTGTAAATGGTTTTTCTGCTCTGGCACTTATTTCTTATTTTTGTTACTTCTCAATGCGCAGGGCATCTTGGCTGAGATCCTTGATTTTGTAATGGGGAAAGGACTTATCCCAGCTGATGGGGAAATATGGAAAGTTAGACGGCGTACTATAGTCCCAGCATTGCATCTGAAGGTTTCCTACTGTTCTTGGACTGATTTATTTAATGTCACTGTTGAATTGTATCCTAGACAGATTTTTGAGCTGCTAATGTTATGAATTAAAGGGTACCTTTCTAAGGTTAGAAGAATTGTTGCTAATTTATGTAGGTGAGAATGGCTATCCTTACACAAGGAAGAACATACTGAACTGGATTTAATCGAGTTATTTGAGAAATACTTGAAACTTTTAAAAGCTAGGTAGCATTGTTACCTAATGAAGGAACATAGATTCACCAATCAATATTGTTACAATATTTGGATTTATTCATTTTATGGTGTTGAGAGATGCTTGCAACTACTTCACTTATTTTATTAAATCACTCCTGCATCTTTTCTATTGTACTCTTGATTTTTTCTTGATTGTGTTTATAGTTTGTAGCAGCTATGATTGGCCTTTTTGGACAAGCTACAGATAAGCTCTGCAAGAAGCTAGACGCAGCTGCATCTGACGGAGAAGATGTTGAGATGGAGTCACTTTTCTCTCGATTGACGTTGGATATCATTGGCAAAGCAGTGTTCAATTATGATTTTGATAGTTTATCAAATGACACTGGTATAATTGAGGTAAATTTTTTGGAATATTCCTTTACCTAGGCGTATGTAGGTATATAGATATGGAGGCAATCATCAGAAGAACTTTGTTTATTTAAAAATACTTAATACATTTTTTGTCCTTATAGCGAAATAGATGTTGTCCCCATGCACAGCCAATTTCCCGTGGTTCCACTTTCAGTTTTCAAAATATTAAAATATATGAGACCGATTATAATTTGTAGAAGCTTAGGCCCATTTACTTTGTGAAAACATTTTCTAATTTTAACTTGCGATGGCATTTTCATTGTTTCCAAAAAAAGCACACAATCGTTCACTTCAAGAGTTTTTCCACTCCTTGTTAGCAAGTAAAATTAACATAAATTTCAAACAGTGAAAATAGAAAATGCTTTCCCAAAGTAAATAGAACCTTAGGTATTTTGAGTTTCTTTTTGTCATATAAAAAGTCGTTTTTTGTCATGAAATTAAGTATTTTGTGTCTTCCGTGTTGTTGAGATCTATCAAGTGTGAGTAAAAAGTCTCACATTGGTTGGAAGATTTGAGGTTGAACACTTAATAAGTGAGAGGATCCATAAACCTATTGCCTCAAGGTTTTGGGTGAAAGCAGGCCCGGCCATGTGCAGGTGCAAAGTGTGCTGCATCACAGGGCCTCAGGATTGTAGGGGCCTCATATAAATAATAATATATGAGATGAGATACTATAAATGCATGCACAAACCACTTTATTTACGCCTATCATCCACTTCTTGTTAAACAATAAACAACTACATTTGTTTTTATATAGGCTTTAGCATCATCTGATTTCTCATACAGGCGATGTGGGAATAATTAGTATACATGATTTGGAAACTTTAGTCACCACTTGCTCACTGTTTTGCCTTCAACAAATTTCCATTATTCCTCGGTCAACAATCAACTTATTCATAAATTTAAACATAAATTTGTACATTACATATGTCTTAGTTCAGCTAGCTATTTGCATTCCATATGAATAGCAACAACAACATGTAAGTTCCAGCTGGAGTCATACACTTCCCTTTCCTAAGATTATGATATGCTTCATACTATAACACTTCCTTAGAATTTTGATCTGCAACAAGTAACTATAAATACTCTTTTATTTCTAAGTTATTAATAAGATTTGAAACTTTTACAGATTTTTTATGTTATTTACAATTGAATTAAAGAAGGACTTTTTCAAGTTATTGATTAGAATATGGACTTTTTTTTAAAAAAAAATCGTGTCTTTTTTAGTCGGGGTCCATTTTTAATATTAGAGCAGGGTCTCCGATTTGATTGGACCGGCCCTGGGTGAAAGTGTGGTGTCAAAGTCACTTGTACGGTTGCTCAATGCCCAATGTGTTGATCCAACCCAGTGAGATTCCCCCCTCATGACCCAACACGTGTTAATATTATAGACTATTTTCTTGATAAGTTAATGAAAAATTCTGGATTTGCCAGTTAATGACCCAACACACTTTATCGTTGTTCTGGTTTACAATTTATTTTGCTTATTCCAAGTGAAGTTACTATGTACAAGTTTCAAACTGTTGCACTTTATCTAATTAGTCAGGCTGTTTATACCGTACTGAGAGAAGCAGAAGATCGAAGTGTTTCTCCAATTCCAGTCTGGGATCTCCCAATATGGAAAGACATATCCCCGCGTCAAAGGAAGGTTACTGCAGCTCTGAAACTTGTCAACGATACACTTAACAATCTCATAGCAATATGCAAGGTAATTTGCCATTACGGTGACACGAGACTAGCTTATGTTTTTAAAATAGGTTCAAGTAAGATATCTGATACCAGTGCAGCAAGGAACTTCTAAATATCGATATGGTGCTTACATATTTTAACCTGCTACGATTATAAGTTTATATTCGTCATCATGAACTTACAATTTTTGTGCTTTCTCTGACGTCGTCTTCTAAACTTTAATACAGACTCTGATATAAATACTGATTCTACTGATAAATTTAATGCTGTCATTAGCCATCTCTTCATTAAAACACACTTCAGGGATTCATCTTATAACTATTGTGGACCTTCAATACTGCAGTTCTATAAACTTTAAATTGTTAATTCATGTATTTTTTTTTTTCCAATTATCATTTACAGAGAATGGTGGATGAAGAAGAGTTACAGTTTCATGAGGAGTACATGAATGAACAAGATCCAAGTATTCTGCACTTCTTGTTGGCGTCAGGAGATGATGTATGTTAGCTATTTCTCAAATTATTTTAGTTAATATAGAAACTTTTTATAAGTGGAAACTATGAAAGTAATGACTCCTTGTAGGTTACAAGTAAACAACTTCGTGATGACTTAATGACAATGCTAATTGCTGGACATGAAACATCAGCCGCTGTTTTAACTTGGACCTTTTTTCTTCTTTCAAAGGTAATGTGTGGCTAATGTTAAATGTAAATGGGATTAGTGAAAAATTAATTTATATTTTATAATGCAGTTGTGGCGAATTTAATAATATTTTTTTCTTCTTTATATTGGCTGCAGGAGCCAAGTGTCATGTCCAAGCTCCAAGAAGAGGTTTCATGAGATCCTTAGCTTTCCACATTAGTATCAGAGTACCATATTGAATTTTCAGATCACGATAATAGATAATAATATATACATTTTCACAGGTTGACTCTGTACTTGGTGATCGGTTTCCAACTATTGATGACATGAAAAAACTCAAATATACAACTCGAGTGATCAACGAGGTATATAAATTATAAAGAAAAGATGACATACCTCCCTCCCATCATGTTTAAATTGATTATTTTATAGCTGCTCGTGATGGACTTTGCTAAATATATTAATTTTTCAGTCATTGAGGCTTTACCCTCAACCACCTGTGTTAATCCGTCGCTCTCTTGACAATGATGTTCTTGGAGAGTATCCTATAAAAAGGTAATTTCAAAAAATGTTATCTTGGTTAGTTAGTTCAGAACAGTTTGACCGATGTTTCTTGTCTTATTCTATACTCACTGTTTCAAAACGAGTACTATCATTTAAGGTTTTTGCACACGGATTAAGTAATGCAATGATGTTGTCAAAAGATATGACACTTTTACAGTTTACTAAACTAAACTTATTAACTATTGGTCAAAGTGGAATATAATGATTTGGAAGCAGTGTACACAATCTCTAGAGGGCAAAATTGGAAGAAAAAAATTAACCTACATTGAAAAGTGTAAATGACATTCTTTTTGAAACAAAAGATTTTTTCTAAAGCCACACTCATTTTTGAAATGGAGGTAGTAGTTTTTTTATTTATGTTTTGTCTTCAACTTTCTGTTTGATTTGACCAAAAGTGTGAATTTAAAGCTCATGGTTATAGAGTATATTACACTAACCTACCTAAGGTTTGATAAAATTACCTCAAATAAAACATTATTCTGTCAATTTTCAATTTTTATACAAAAAATAGACCCTGTTAAATTTTATCTGCGCACAATACGTGATATAATATCAATTTTTTATAGGTGATATTCTGAGAGTCTTTCTTTCTGATATATGGTGACTTTATTTCATTAATACTGAGAGTCTTTCTTTCTGATATATGGTGACTTTATCTCATTAATTATTTGCAGAGGAGAAGATATCTTCATATCTGTCTGGAACCTGCATCGCAGTCCAACACTGTGGGATGGTGCTGATAAGTTTGATCCTGAAAGATGGCCGTTAGATGGACCTAACCCTAATGAGACGAATCAAAACTTCAAGTATATTACCTCTATTTAGTATTTAGTCAATTTGCATGGTTTATACTTTATAATATGCCTGCAAGTAATTCTGATATTATTTCATTTAGGTATCTTCCATTTGGTGGAGGACCGCGAAAATGTATAGGGGATATGTTTGCTTCATATGAGGTATGTCCATTTAACTGTCGGGCGGTTAAATCTTTTGGTTATTTGCTAATCCGACGAGCTAGTTGGAGAACCATATAACTATATGAGTGGCAAATGCTGTGCACATACTAATTATACTTTTTATTTGTATGCTTTTATGATGCTTATTGTAAAGACTATAGTAGCCCTTGCAATGCTTGTTAGACGGTTCAACTTTCAAATGGCAATTGGAGCTCCACCAGTAAGTTTGTTTGTTACTTTGTTGTGATATTTTCAAAGTTTTTGAAGTCTTTGGATATTATTGTAGAAATTGTTTTTTTGTATAATTATGTTTTTAGTCCCCACAACTTTTGCCAATATTCAGTTTTGGTCCCCAATGTTCTGAAATGTGCTACAAATTGCAACTGGTCGTCGTCATTTTGTTTTAGTCCGTGTAATATAATTTGTTTCTCATTTTAGTCCTTGTCATATATTTATTCTTCGTTTTGTTTTACTCCCTATTCATACAGCAACTAATTAAATATAAATCAAATATTATGTGGATTAAAAAGAAAATTATATTGACTAAAATAAACCAACACAAACCAATTATAGCATATTTTAAGATATTAAGGACAAAAAATATTACTTTGTTTTCTTTAGAGACTAAGACCATACATTAACCGTCCATGAGTCCTAGCTCAACTGACAATGCCGATATTGATATTGCTAGGTTGGACGCCTTCACTCGGGTTTGAACCCGGGACCTCGCAGTGTGTGTGAGTTTCAGTGGTATTTTTGTAACTTCGTCTACAGACCCAAAAAAAACAAACCATACATTAACCTAAACTGGAGGAGACTAAAAACATAATAATTAAATCTTTTTGCAAAGGACAGTGAATGTCTTAAAGTTGGTTGCTTGAACTCCTCTTAATTGCAGTTTAAGGTTAACCGTGTTGAAACAAAAAACTATTTAGTTAAAGAATAACTGTGATTGTGGTGTGGCATTGAACAACAGAAGCACGTTGTTGCAACGCCACCGCAAACACACTTTAATACTACAATGTGCTAATCAGCTGACATTGGTTGGCAAGTGCTGCCAACTTGTTAGTCGTCAAGATTTGGCTAAAGTCCAACTGACCTACCTAACTCGTCTTATATTTACAGGTTGTGATGACTACTGGAGCCACAATTCATACAACACAAGGTTTGAACATGACCGTAACACGCAGAACAAAACCTCCTATTGTGCCCTCGTTACAGATGTCAACATTGGAAGTGGATCCATCCATAAGCATTTCTGATAAAGAGGAAATTGGTCAGAAAGACCAAGTTTATCAGGCTCAAAACTCCTGATTTCTGATAAAGAGGGTAAAACAAAAAAATAGATGTATGTAGAGTTATTTTCTATCTTCCAAGTGAATTCATTATTTAGTAAGGTGAGGGAGCTTTATGTACCCATTCTTTTCTCAAGAGGAAGAGAGTAAAATTTCAAATCCTTCACATCTTCACAATTCTTAGTAAATAGAGTACAATTCACAATTATATATATAAGTTCATGATTAGTAAATCAAGCATATAGAAAAGGCTACACAAAAAATGTAATGCTCTGTCTGCAAATAATTTCTTATTGAAAATAATATATAGTCTTTGTGTTGAAGTTCATAATTTATAATAGAATTGAAACACATAGTCATCGATTACACGCATGATGAGAAATAAAAGTTTCACAACATTATTTATAGTGTGTTTGCTACCACCATGACACATTGAGTTCAATGTGATTCCAGCACCCGTTATTAATCATAACATAGAAACATACTATGCCCGTTCTAAAAATATAAGATCCTTTTGACAAAAGCACAAGAATTAAGAAAAAAAATTAATTTTGCATTAGATTTGTCAATAGTGTAATTATATTTTAAAATTATCTTTGAATTATTAAGTTAGAGAAATGATTGACTTCTATTTCTTTTCATTTAATTAGAGATATTTTTGTGAAAATTTAATTAGTGCACCTTAAATTTTGACAAGGGTCTTGTAAAATGGGACAACAAAATTTTGAAAAAATATCACTAATAGATCATAGATTAATGAGTGTTTTTGAGAAGCAATGCTTCATTGTGTGTGCGCGCACGGGACGGGAGTGCATGTTGTTTTGTACTTTGTGTTGTTTTTTCAGTGTTTGATGTGGAAGTGGAAGTGGAAGTTAAAATATTACTTTAACAGGATGTTGCTCAAGTTGGTTTGTTTGTTGAGAAAGAAATAATACACTTTTTTTTTTTATAAGAACAATAAAACACATTCTTTTTTTTATTAAAAACTATCGTTAATGTATACTATATAGTTTGTGAAACTATTTTGTTTAACTAAAAACTACCTTATCTATCAATTTCTAATAATATATTAAAAACTTAAGTCAGGATCCGTTGACACCAGGTGTCAAAGTAAATTGAAGTTACACATTATAGTGTCTTGAATTGATTTAAAAGTTATTGTGTGCATATATATAGTTACATCATAAGTATATTGGTTTTTGTCCTTGGTAGGTGATGATGTCTAACCTCTTAGAATATCAGGTATATCTACATGTGATTGATTACGAAATTGATATACATATATGTGATAGTTGCCTATTAATATGTTTGTAAATTAGAATTTTTCTATTACTCTGAGTTTTAAAACATCTCTAATCATTTTTTATATTTCTTTTTTAGGTTGGATATTTTTTTAAATATCAACCGGTGTTTTGTTCGATGATTAATTAAACTTTGAGTTGAATCGATAAATATGATTATGACTATTTTTTCATGTGAAGGAGGAGAACTGGATAAAACATACTTTTATTTTTGCTTACGTTGCATCCTTGCTCCTTATAAAGCCTATGAAATGACACATCATGTAAGGATGTGTATTTAACCATAATGACAGTTTGTAAACCATCATTTTTTTTAATTGATATAATGTTTGTAATTAGACAACTTTTCTTTTTCATTTATTATTTTATTAGTCTAATGTTTTAGCTTATTTGTTTCTTATTTTCTTTTTCATTTATTATTTTATATAAGGTAAAAGATTTGTATAAAAAATTGTTGATTAATGGGAATATAATTAATTTTTTTCATGTGAATAAGTTAAAGAGGATAAAAGAGATTTCTATTTATTGATTTTGAAGTGCCTTAAAATTTATATAGATCGAGGGTATATTGATGTTGGAGGCATTCAATTAAAAGAGGACAATCCAAATAATTTAGAAATATAAATATGTGTCTCATTTTTAAATATTATATTGTCTACAATGTGTAGGTGATCTACTTGATCTCGATCAAGAGAAATATAGAAACAAAAACAAAGTAGAAATTAAAATAAGTTTTTTTTTTTGGTAGTTGACACTCAAGTCATGCGGTTCTTATAATTTAATACATGCAAGAAGTATATTGATTCAAGTTGACTTAGAGGTTGTCCAAATATATAATCTTCATGCATTATCGTATAACACTTGCCTAAATCTGGATGGTTCAATATGAATATATATGAATTTTAATAGACGGTCCTATTTTAATCTACGCATGTCATCTTATTCTTACAACCATAAAATGAATCGATGAAAAGAATTGTGCTAAAAACATGTTAGTTTAGAAATTGTGCTAAATACTTTTTCCTCCTACTTAGAATTGTACTAAAAACTTTCTAAATTAAATTAAAAAAAGACAAAAATTATTAAATAAAAATTGTTGATGCTCATTTGTCAAAATAAATTTTAGAAATTATTAAAACCGTAGATGTTAAAATATATTTACATATATTTAGAAAATATAATCACACATATATTTAAACATATTTACACACAACTAAAATTCACCAATAATTCAAAAATTATTAATTTAATTTACATAATAATATAACTTTTTGGATAAATTAAGTACATATTCTAAAAGAATGTTTACGTAACGGTTAAAAATAAAATAGTGGAATATTTATAAGAATAAGATGACATTTTTTTAAGCAAATAAGAAGATGACACATGTTAAATCTTAAATTCATCTATAAGACTTTCTTTACCTTAACCAAATAACTAAACCTAAATTCAAATATATAAAATCTTCGTTCAAACTTATATATTGACAACAACAAATATTCAAGTTTATATAATATAATAAGAAAAATAAAATAAATGTTCAAGAAAGTATTAAATAAGAGGGACAAAAACTAACAATAATTTTGAAGAGACACAAATCTCACCAAGAAAAAGAAAAACAAACCAAAAGCAAAAGGACCAAGCAAAAAAAAAATGTGAACCAAACAATAGACTAAAAAATTGGGACTAATAAAGTTGGAATAAAATTTCACCAAGTGAATAAGTGAGAATAAACTCCAAGAGAACGAGAGATGAGTAAGTAAATAAGCTATTTGGAACCTTAAATTGCATAGAACGTAGTAAGCAAATACGCTATTTGATACATAATTTTCAAAAAATGAGATCACGTGGAACAAATAGTCAAAGTCACCATATATGAATCATATTCTATAATCAAAACTTATTTTAACATGAGCAATATTGTCTACAAGTATAATTAGGTAGGCCTCAAACTCTTATTAAAAATAATAAAATAAGGGATACATCAAAAATAAAAAACAAAGTGACATTTGACTATAAAATTGCAATTCATATAAAGAAAACTAAAATCTTATATGATTACACTAATAAAATAAAAAATGATAAATCCTTTCAAACTTATGAAATATTATAAGAGATCTATTACATTAAAATATAAACAAACTACGATATAAATTAATAAAAAATCTAATATTTCTAAACAACTTTTTTTTTACTCATATACTAATATTAAATATAATCATATTTTAAAATAATATCTATTATTTAACTATATGTGATTATAGTTATCACAATTATTATTTTTTATTTATAAAAATATTTTAATTATATATTTTAATCAAACCCGTGCAACGCACGAGTTTGCTTTATGGAATAAATGTGGTCATTACAGTGTGATGATTGTGGAGCACGTCAATTTGATCGGAAGTTTTCATTCTATTTAAACCATGAATTTGGTATGTTTTGTAAAAAAAAAATGTAGTCTCAACTACATTAGAAATAATTTGAATGTATATGACCTATTCAAAAGTTTAGAAGTTAAAAGTTATAATTTATTTTACGACATCTCTATAAGCGAACTCTAAATTGCTCTTATGTCTCGATTTTGTTGATGTGCCGCCTCTAAAGAGGCTTCATACAATTATATGCAATAATAATGCATAAAATTTTAAATTAGAAAACTTCTCATATTTTCTTATTCTTTTTTGACCAATAATACATGAAGAGGAGTTAAATAAACTATTTTAATATCTATCATTTAACTCTATGATATTATTATATTTATAATAATTATTATTTTTTATTTATAAAAATATTTTAATTATATATTTAATCGAACCCGTGCAACACACGGGTTTACCCGTAGTTAGTATATAAACCAAAAAAATAATAATGCATGAGCACGGGTCTTACACTAGTTAAATACATTAACAACACAACCAAAGAACTAATGAGCACCATATTAACAAAAAGACAAGCATCCAAGAACTTATGACAGCAAAACTGTCGGAACATAAGCAATAGTTATAACTTTTAACTTACAACTCAAGCCAAAAACAAATATATATATTTGCAGTCCAAAATACAGAGAACTACTAAACCTCCTTCAAAGTTCAAATCACTATATCCCCAACACATAAGTCTAAAAGCACTATTGTTTCCACCATAGTTGCATCAGTTACTTAATATAATCCCTAATCCTATTGTATCTAAATTCCAAAGTCAGATTCGTGTTCAAACTAAACTTCTTACCGGCACTTTGGTTTTAGGATTTTAATTGTGTATTTTAGACTTACCATAACATGTAAATTCAAGGTATCATTAGGGATTATATACTGTTGTAAATAAATAGTAAATATTATATTATTAGGAGTAATCTTCTATTAGTAATTTGTATTCGGCTCATGAGCCCATTAGGTTAGAATAGCCTATAAACACATTAGTGATTGTAAATTATTCATAACTTATAATAATATTCAGTTTTCACATGGTATCAGAGCCTCTCCACGATCCGCTGGGCCACCTGTTGTCAGGTTTTCGCTATCGGGCCACCCGCCGTTTATATCCACGCACCAAGCCCAATAGTGTTGGGCGTGAGGGGGTGTGTTAAGAGTCCCACATCGGTTGCGAGATGACCTAAATGTGTGTTTATAAGCAAGATGCAATCCTCACCTTATAAGCCGGTTTTGTAGGGTTGAGTTATTAGGCCCAATACTCAATTCTAAGATATACCACTATATAGTGAGGTGAGGGAATTGTAGGATTATGGAATATTTTACTAGGAACCATTATGGTTAGGCAAAGAAAGTGTGTTCTCTTTCTTTAAGGAGCTTAGCTCTAGGGTAGATTGGAATCACTTCCTTCTACACATTTATCTTTTATTTTGCCATTGTAAGAGCTTTGCTCAATTTTCAATTGATAAACAAATAATTATTGCATTTCCGGGTTCCATCATGCTCTTTTAGCGGTCAATGAAAGTGTGCGTGTGGAGACTTAATGCATAAATATGTTAATATTAAAATGGTTATGTTACATCCATGAAATATCAAATGCATTTCATGTGAAAACAATTTAAAAGTTCAATGATAACCTGAGTGGAAATCAGAGTGGTAATATTTGGAGTCGATGCCAAAAGTGCTTTTATTCATGCTTGTCATAGAAGTAGGTTCGCTAGTTGTTTCCCATTGCAATCATGGTTACGTTAATCCCATCCATCAAAACAGGAAGAGATATAGGCAACGGTGGACTGCTAGATGTTTCTGGTTTTATCAGTCCTCTGATGGATGAGCTTGTGTCACTCCTTTCTCCATCAAGTGACAAAATATCTGTATCTTCAACATTTGAAATAAAATCCTCAATATATCTCTCAGCCTCCTCAGTCAACCGAATAGACATTCTGTTTCTATCATTACTTTTCTGAAAAATAAAATGAAAACAGTGCTTAAAAAACAAAAATGATGCATAAAGGTTTTCCTTTTCCTTCACAATGAAAGACAAAAAATAATAAAAGTTTCATTAGAGAGTAAGAAAATTACAAGGAAACTATTGTCAGAAACTCAGAATACCACATAGACAGAAACTAATGATAAAAGTTTCATTAGAGAGTAAGAAAATTTTCGGTGCGCGAGGAAGTGTTGCAATTATTGTGTGCATGAAAAAGAACATACCAACAGGCAGATTTACATAAAACTAAACCGCATTTAACATACCAACCGCCGAACATACTTCAGTCCTTCTAGCACGCCCCAAAGCTCGGCGACAAAAGAACTGCATAAACCAAGACCCTTTGGCAAAATCCACCCAACCATTCGCCGTCGCAACCTCGAATCACTCCCCCACAACCAGCCGCTTGCTGTTCGTTATATGCACCATTTGTGTTCAATTTTATATAATTTGTCTGAGGTGGACACCAACCTATCAAGTTATTCTTTGAGGCATGAACATACTCACTTAGCAGTTTCAACACCTGCTGTACTGGAAGGTTTGGTCTAACAAAATCATCATCATGAGCCTCCTTATTCCTCCATTACCAAAGGCTATGGCATGCTACTGCGCAGACCTCGCACCAGCCACTTATACCATTCCAAGGAACTGAGTTGTTCAAATTCAAACAAATCCATTCATGTAATTCAACATCCAAGAAAGGCTTCTATAATTATGAGGGATCAAATTTCTCCATAATTCCATTGCTAGTTGACAATCCCTTAAAGCATGAAGGATGGTTTTCCTCAACATCTCCACATAAATGCTGGTTAGCAATCTATTGTGCGCTGTCTGCCATATAAATGTACGAACTCGCTCTGGTACCTTGGCCTTCCAAATCGAACTCCAAATAGAAGGCACAGAAATCCATGATTGACACGATGGTTACCCAGTAGTGTATCTGTCATTCTATTGCTATGGGATAAAATTTTATGCACAATGAGACAACAAGTAACATGACAGAGCAAGGCCACAACATATTTTTATTTGGCTCTTTGATGATCCTCTTCATATCAATTAACTAACCTCAAACTAAGCCATTCAGTTATCCCATATAAATTAAGCTTAGAAAATGTATATCAGATAGCATCAGTTTCATTGTGATTGAAGTCTAATAATATACCTTGAAATCAATTTGGAAAGGTAATTTCAAAGAACATAACATAGGAAGACACCTTTCTTATCGAGGAGAACAGCCAGATGACCATTAAAGATGTCCATATCACATAGCCTTGTATCTTTATCGGGAAGGATGATATTCTGAAAGAAGAACAAACCCAACCGAAATTAGAGACAGCGATAATGATAGCATTCATACACAGATGCACAGGTAAAAGAGAACTCAAATGAGAGAGACGTGTATGGAGCTCATCACACACAACCTGTAATTTAGGTGACTGTATATCTTCAACTCAGCACCTAACAAGGTAATACTCACCGCCAGAACATTTACTATCAGGCAAAGGAGCATTAGTAAGGATATAAAATAGACTGGAGTGATGTTCTACAAAATACTGTACACCAGAAGAACGTTCACATAGTCTTTGTAAACCATCCATTGGATTGGCAGAATCTATAACATAAACCTGTGATATGCATCAAGATAAACATGTCATTAGAAAAGAATTTTTTTTGTATAAATCATAATAGAAGACATATAAGTTCCATCCTCAGATGAAGTCCTTGAGTTTGAATTCACAGTAATGAACTTGCCATCCTTTGTGCTTGTGATGTCCACACAAAACTTGGAATCGCTTTCAGTAAATACCGAGAGATCATTCACAAGATCATATCCTATTTTTCTGCAGAGAACCCTGCCATAATATCATACAAAAGTTAGGATACAATCTTAATGCAACTCTCATTCCCTTCCCTTCTCCAACCCCAAAAAAATCCATAAAACAGGAAATCCAGTTACAATATTTTTCCTGTAAGGTCGCTGATTTTCATCTGATTAAGTATAAAAAAGGGAACTTACATCTCGAGACCAAGCCAAGCTAACAACAACGTCAACTTCTACTTTTGGGTCATTTAGTCCACTTCTAAGGTCTTTAACCTGGAGCACAAATCGTTCACCACCATCGAGGCATTATGAATGAATAAAAATTCATTTCAATATCGCAATAAGGCAACTTTTACATTTGAGTATTCATAATACTTCATTTTATTAGGGTCATCGAGGCATCAATATCACAAGTAAATTCAAGGCATCATTAGGGTTATCGAGGCAACAATGTACCAAGTAAATTCAAGGCATCATTAGGGTCAATGAGGCATCAAAATTAAAAGTAAGCTCAAGACACCAGTAAGACCATCGAGCCATCAATATCCCAAGTAAATTCAAGGCATCAGTAGGGTCAACGAGGCATCAATATCGCAAGTAAATTCAAGGCACCATTTGGGTCATCGAGGCATCAATACCACAAGTAAATTCAAGGCATTTGTAGGGACATCGAGGCATCAGTATTGCAAATAAATTTTCAAAAAATAAATCATTAGGGTAAATGAGGCATCACTATTAAAAGTAAACTCAAGGCACCAGTAGGATCATCAAGGCATCACTAGGGTCATTGAGGCATTAATATTGCAAGTGTCTTAAAGGCATCATTAAGATCATCGAGGCATCAATATCACATCTAAAGTATTCACAATACTTCCGTCACGGTCATCGTGGCATTATGAATGAATAAAAATTCATTTCAATATCGCAATAAGGCAACTTTTACATTTGAGTATTCATAATACTTCATTTTATTAGGGTCATTGAGGCAACAATATAGCAAGTAAATTCAAGGCATCATTAGGGTCATCGAAGCAAAAACATAGCAAGTAAATTGAAGGCATCATTAGGGTCAATGAGGCATCAAAATTAAAAGTAAGCTCAAGGCACCAGTAGGATCATCGAACCATCAATATCGCAAGTAAATTTGTGGCATCAATAGGGTCAACGAGACATCAATATCGCAAGTAAATTCAAGACATCATTAGGGTCATAGAGACATCGATATCACAAGTAAATTCAAGGCATCAGTAGGGTCATCCCATTAGTACCCACAAATAGTTTATGACCAACGACACTGCAAGTGTGACTGTCCCTTGGATTAGGTTCACCGCAAATCAGCAAATACAAAGCTCGATATTGGAAGTAAATTTGAGGCATCGGTATGGTCATCTCGGCATGAATACCACAAGTAATATCCGTTTGGGTCATTTAGGCATCCAATAGTTTGAAAATTTTATGCTATTTATGAGCGACAACTTATAGTCTAGAATGAATTAACATACCTTTTACGTTTAAGGCATCATTTTACATTATTATGAATAAAAGGTACGTAATATTAATTTTAGGGCAATTTACATTAAGAATTTGAGTGATGCCATAACAAACAAATATCAATTAGGGTTTTGAAGAATACGAAAATTGCATAAGGTTGTTGGATAATAAAGAATGCAAAAATTGCGGAATAATTTATAAATGAATACCTTAGAAAACCGATTCAGTTCTCCGTTGCGAGATCGTTTTTGAAGAAACACCAAAACAATCATCGCTATTCGACCCAACTCAAGCGTCGATCTTAACTTTTACCCATTCGCATAATCTTTTGTTACAGAACGCGTCTTTCAAGAATTAATGAATGAATTTGAAACGGGTCATCATGGTGAATTTCAAGAGATTATAGAGAGAGGGAATGTGAAGAATAGGAACGCGTAGTGAAACTGAAACAAACCCAAAGCATCATTCTTTCTTTTATTTTATGAGTGTTGATTCTCTTTCAAATAGTATTATTACTTTCCCTTCTATTCTTTATAGGGTATTTTAACTCAATGTTGGGTCTCGGATCTCTGGTCTCTGCCCAATAGTCTAGACTCTAGAGATTCTCTTTCGATAATACTAGTTTATTTATTTATTTATTTATTATTTATATGTTAAAGCTCTTTTCGTTATAGTTTACTAGCGGGCCAGACAGGCGCGTTCCGCGCCTGCCTGTGTTTAATTTATGTCCAAAAAAAATATTTTATGTTATGATGAATTTGTTAATAAAAGATTTTTATTGCTAAAAAAATAAGGGTATTGTTGGTATTATGAAAAATCGACACCAAAAATATTTGTATTCTCTTTTTATATAGTATAAATATAGTATTAAGTTGGTAATCAATATCATTCATGTATAGACAACTCATTTGCCACTTATTCACATTTTTATGATTTGAATTTATTTTTTATTTTTTTAAATTGATTAGTTAATGGAAGTTGTGAAACTAAGTCAAAGGTAAAATAGGTATATTGAAAAGTCCATCCCAAACTCACCTATCCTTTTTATATATGGGTCATGTTAACATGTGCACAAAATGCACATGTTAAGGTTCTAAATATAGAAAATTGCATTTATTGTTAGAAAAGTATTTAATGCTTAATAAGTTAAATACACATATTTCAATATATTATTTCTACTTTTGTTTCCTTAACATGTGCATTTGGTGCACATGTTAACATTTTTGGTGCACATGTTAACATTTTCCTTTATATATTGTTATAGATTTTAGAAGAAAAAAATCATTTTTTTATAAAAATAATCAGTTTTAATCTCCCCAATAGTCTAGAGATTATCTTTCAATAATATTCATTTATGATTTTTTTTCTCATACCCTTATAATTATCTCTTTACCCAAACAAATAATTTAAAATACCAATTTTAACTCTTTTAAAAAAAAAGTAAGTTTTTTTTTTCCAAACCGGAACGAATTTTAACATTTCCGGTGTACAAAAATTCACGGAAAACATAAGTAGGTGCCTTAACAACATTAAAATCAGTGCGAATGGGAGAAGTGTAGTGGCCAAGGTTGTTGATGAGTGTGACTCCACAAAGGGGTGTGATGAAGATCATGATTATCAACCTCCTTGTCCAAATAACATTGTCGATGCTTCCAAGGCTGTGTGGGAAGCTTTAGGTGTGCCTAAAAATCAATGGGGTGGTCTTGACATTACATGGTCAGGACCTACAACATACTACCCAAACCCCTCATCATTAGACCAATCCTAGTGGCTTTTGTTTGTTGTTATAATCATGTAGTAATGTGTACTTTTGTTTCTCATCTTATAAAAAATACTATGTAAATGTTGTTACCCATGATCATTCTATTGTAAATTAAGAAAATTCAATACATAATAGTCGAAGTTTTAAAATGTGAACTATTTCAACTTATGATATGACTGCAATATTTCAGCTTATGATATGACTGCAATATGAACTGCATCAACTATTGCATAGCACCAGAAAATTTGCATCATAATCTATGTTATAAAATTTTCATAAAACCACAAAATAAGTTATCGCCCTTTCGTCCAAACAAAACAAAGTACCATCACACTTAAAAATCATAACACTAGTATTTTCTTGTTTTCCTCTTCACTTGATAAATTTAGATTGAAATTCAGCGAAAACTGAGTTATAACCATAATTTATCTATTAATAGCCATTGTGCCAAGATTCCATTTCAGTTGAATAAAGCCGGTGATTACAAAATTAATTTAATTAATGTGTGAAGTATGCATGTTTCTTGCCACAAAAGATTCCAATGAAGAATATCAGCAGCTGTATTCTACATACTGGTACTGGATCAAGTTGAGGGATATATGTATATCAATCCTACAAATGTAAGCTAGAAGAAGAAAGTAAACATTATGACTATTGACGGTAAATTGGATATTACTGGACCGATTGAACTATTTCTGGAGAAGCTCAACAAAACCACCAGGACAATTTACATTTCACAATCACTGATATACCAGAACTAGACTGAAGAATAAACAATATTACACAGATGAGTGTGTTGTATGGACAAGCAGCTATTTATCCAGAAGATTTCTAGTGACCAAAGCATCCTCGTATAGAAAACTTTTTATGTACTGGGGCTACTAGCAGGGGCTCGGCCTCAGTATCAGTGTTTTGCTGTGGATAATGTTTATAGAAGGCGTTAACTGCTCCTACCACTCCGTCTTCATTTTTCATGGTGTTAGCAAGTTCAACAGCACGCCTTTTCACCTGCATACAAGCACATAACAATATAGCAAAAGACATTAAACAAATAATAGACAAGACAAAGCCTCTTAAGTTGTCAATGAACGCAGATTGTGGTTGGCATCCACCCCAACACTTGAGAATTAGTAATAGATGTAGCTGCGCTAACTCATGAGCTACTACTACATTAGTTTGGCATACTTAATATGTATTATCTAATATGATCTATTGAAGACCATAAGTGGTGAAATTCATAAAAATTACGTCCATTTGTTCAATACTCTTTTGAAAGAGAGTGCAACTGCAAATTGGTCGATTAGATCATTGTCTCTAAAATGTATTTAGTCACTTTCCAATAGCACTATATAAATCGTTATATTTCAGCTAATAAATGATGCCAGATAAGCATAAGCTATTTTCTGATGCCAGATAAGCATAAGCTATTTTCTAATGCCAGATAGTTGTGCATTGTGAACAAGGCCCGAACACATTGTACAAGCTAATGCTGCATTCACAACACAAACAGCTCTCATCACACATTACCTCTGGATTCAGCATAAAGCGTATGGCATCAACCAGCCTTTCCAACGTAAACTCGCCTACCGGGATGGGCGCAGGACCTACTCCTCTGGCATGCACCCGCTCCCCCCAAAATGGTTGGTCCCCAAAGAATGGTACGATAGTGGTTGGGCACTACAAAATAAAGAAAACATATAACTCAACTGTAAGATACATAGATAACATAACACTAATGTTATAATATTTCACATTGCACTAATTACTTCAGCTCTAAGACCAGCAGCAGTTGTTCCAGCGCCCCCATGATGTACCTGAAAGTGAAACAATCGCAACTATCAACCAAGATCCATTTATAATTTAAAACAACTTTACTTTCCACCAATAAAAAATTAGTAGGTACCACAGCAGTGCATCGTGGAAATAGCCAATCATGCGGACAGTTGTCCAATAAGTACACAGATTTGGATTTATTTAGTTCTGCCACTGAGAAAGAGAAATCACTACATGCTTCACAAACAGAGCAGCAAAAAAATGTAGTATACTGATGGCATGCTCGAAGTAGAAATCAAGACTCACAATTCCCAAGACCACCCCACCCTTTGTTGATGATGCCTCTCTGCCCTGTTTGTTTTAGAGCTTCAACTATAATTCTTGTCATTTTGTCCGGTTCCTGTAGAGGCTGTTTCAAAATTCAAACCAAAAATCACATCAGAATGTGGATGCAAGTTGTAAGGAGTTTAATAACAACATAGGTGTATTTTGATAACCGAGATGATTAAGTTCAGAGTTATGAGTTTTATATAAATTTAGGTTTGTTTGTAGCCCCTCTGTTTCATATTGCTGATCTGGTGAATGCTTATTGAATTGATCTTTCCAGAACTGGAAGAGTTCTTCTTTTTGCTTCTATGGGTGACCCTTTACTATTTTTGTTCCTAAATGTAAATACATTTCTAACTGATACAAATTTCATTCAAGACAGATCTCTTGTATTCGGTGGAATTTGGAAAAACTTATCTTTAAGTTATGGGCACTTCCTAAAACACTTAAGAACAAATGATCTTTCAACTTTCCTTTTCACAGATAATTTTCCAACATAATGATATCAAAATAAGTTAAGGAACATTTGATTCAATGCCAGAGTATGAACCATACCACTATAAATCTGATACATATATTTATTACTGATTAATGATTTTAGGTGGAATAGTTATTGCAAATTATGCATGGAAAATGTATACTTAAACAAACAGTGAATTCCCTGGATTCATCAGTGTGATCAGATGGCTTAAATATGTAGTTAAAGAAACTCACCAGGCTACCAAATCCAACATAGATAGGGTTTTCTCCTTCTTCAAGCCAATCTACTAGCGATTTTGGCGGTTCATAATTTGAACCAAGGTCAAGGAAACAAAATCCAACAATGTCAATGTTGGGTCCCCAATCTGCAGATCAAGAAGTAAAACAGAATCAGATTATCACAACATCGTTCGAAAAGCAGCTCGAGTCCATGACAAACTTGGCCAGAGAAACCGAGTGCATAATCTCGAAAGAAATAGATACTAATGATGTGAGTCATGTGACAGTAGGCATCAAGTATCAACCCTATATTAGAATAACAACTTCTTAAAACTACAACGGCACATCAAGAGAACAACAGTGTGGACTATAATGATAAGAGTACACTATTGATGCGCATCTAACCTTTTGGTTTAGGGACCAAGTTGGGGCTCCAAATATAACCATAGAGCATATCAGGAGGGGAAGTGTAAGATCCACGTAGATAAGTAATAGCTCTTAGCTTCAGTTTCTTCTTCCTAAATTCATTTATCAAATCTCGTATTCCAAGCCAGATTAAAGCATCAACTATTTGATATGAAAGCTGAAAGGTTCGAAACACAAAGAAAATAAAAACTTAGACATGCCATGTGGTAATTAATAGATTAGTTAACTTCAGATTAACAGAAGGATCACTAGACTCACTCTGTATCCAATTGGCTGCCTAACACGGGAAAGAGGATGAGGGAATTCACTAGTAGGCCTGAAATATAGTCAAAAATCATTTTAATCAAAACTTATATAAAAATATCTCCAACAAATGAGCAAAGCTGAGAACCATAATATATCTAAAGTGAATGAATGATTCACTAAACTCAAATAACTCATACAAGAAATTCTTAGAATTTGGGTTTAGCTTAACTCAACCACACAAAGTCGGTTTGTAAGGTGAGAGACATCTCCCACTTATAAATACATTTTAAGGTCATATCATATCCAATGTGAGACTCTCAATACAACACCTCACGGCCAATTGAAGAAGGAGGTTTGGGAATTAGGAATTTGAGGGTGTTTAATGTTGCTCTCTTAGGAAAATGGGATTGGAAAATCAAATTAGAAAGGAGGGATTTATGGTACAGGGCATCGGCAAACAAATATGGGGTGAGTGATGGAACATTAAACATAGGAGGTAGTGGAAGGATATTTGCCAACTAGATTTGAATGGCACGGGGTCATCTAATGCATATTCTGTAAAAGAGGAGTATAAGAGTCTTATGGGCGAAGGCTTGGAATAAGTCGATCCCTTCAGAAGTATCATGTTTGGTATGGAGAGTGTTTCAGAATAGGATTCCAACGAAAGAAAATCTTTTTACGAGAGGAATGATAGGTCAGGGATCTCTTGAGTGTGCCGGAGGGTGTGGGGGTGTAGAAGTGGTATCTCATCTGTTTTTTGAGTGTCCGATTTTTACAGGTGTTTGGGCCTCTATTTGTAATTGGCTTGGGATTTCTACGGCTTTGCAAAAGGAAGGAGTACAACATCCGATTCAGTTTGAGGGGTTGCTCGGCAGTGGCAGGGTATTCTCAATGTGTGTCGTCGTGGTGTGGTTTGCATGTATGTGGAGTGTATGGAAATCAAGAAACGACAAGATCTTTTGCAATAAGGAAATTAGCATAGAAAAAATTGTAGAAGAATGTCTCCAACTTATAAGATGGCCCAGATCTAGGATATTCTCTGATAATGTCTAAGATTTTGGAGTTGACCTAACTCAATCCTACAAAATCAACTTATAAGATGAAGAATGCCTCCAACTTATAAATTCTTTTTAGAGCATATCATTTCCAGTGTGAGACTCTCAACAAAAATATAACTCGGCAAAAATAGAGATAATAAGTGCATAAGTAGCCCATGTCAGAAAACAAGACTTACGTCCACGGCATTGTGAAGAATATGTGCAGCGGAACATTTAGATACTCAGCAACATGAGTATGCCCTGCATAAGTTCGCATACATTAAAATAATTTTTTTAGTCATATAAAAAAAGAAAGAATAAAAAAAACTCTGATTATCAGTTAGTCTTGCAGTCATTTCTATCTGTCAATGAAGGTCCTTTCAACTTGCAATAGCAGTTGAAAGGAGGAAAATCTTGATTAGCCTAAAAATATGTTTCACCATGCTTGAGAAAACGGAGATTTTGAATCAATAATTTGTATGAGTAAGACAAGTTTGCCTATTTTCCTTTCCATCTCTTTCTGCCATGAGTTACTTATCACAGTCACTAAAGCAGACCTATTAGTCCTATTAATTTATTTCCCCTTCTTTGATATGGAGAACCTTGTTATGTTATTGTTATGGAATATAATCAGAAGCACAAAATAAAAAGAGAAAGAACAAGAAGGCACTTGTATTGATTATCACTAAAACACCTACCTCTGCCTTAGCAGGGTAGTGAAAATACAAATTCAAGACCCTAAATAGAGTGACATCTCACGCTTCTACTTGTAAGACAAGAAAAATAAATTACACCACCTCCCTTCCTAAAAAGACCCCATTGTCACAAATCCTACGTAACTTTTGGGCTAAGACACATCTACTGACTAATAGTAACCTTTTTTCTTATCGTAATGAAATGATGCAATCCTTAAAACCATTGTTCATCTAGTTGTTAGCCATCAAATCAAATATCCCAACAAATCAATGTATCCTGAAAATTGCTGCCGCCAACAAAACACTTGCATTCTATGACTTGGATTAGGTCCACGTTGAAGTCAATTGTTCCAAACTCAATTAACATGCAACTCCAGGAATCTTGCTAAAGTCACCGCAGAGAGTTTTCTTGTAAGACCTCCATCAGTTCCACCAGAGGCCAAACTAAATGGGAAAAAGTAGAAGAAAAAAATTCCAGCAATGTTTTTTATTTATTTTTTCTTATGGCTTAGCATATTACAACTACCGAATATAGTTTAAATTTTAGATTGAGATATTCTAAAATTTATGGTGCATTGATGCTTATGCTTAATTGATAATGGTTGATGGTATAAGAGTTATAAAACAAAGGCACAATTTTAAAGACCAATAAGATTACCCACCTTTGAAATTGCACTAACCACTTTATAGAGCATCCAAATCCTTAAACTTTATCAAACTACTTTTGTTGTTGATTAGACTTTTGATCACTATACAATCACTTATCATTTGATAAAATGTCTGATCACATTCTCAGGAATGCGGAAAAATACTTAACTTGCAGAAGTTATTTTATTGTGAAGCAAATCCTGATGAAAATGAAAGAAAAACTGAATTTAAGTAAATCTTACCATATGCTGGAGGGTTTGCAATTATTGCTTCTGCTTTAAATGGTTCATTAGAGTCTGGGTACCGGCTGTTGCATGCAGGAAGCAAAGAGTGAATAATAGACTTGATTTGACTTCTTTGTAAATGTATTTCTGAAGGCCCTGATGGCAAGAAACCTTTATTCTTAACCATATCTGAAGAAAATTATGAATGGAAATGATTATATAAATCATTTGAAAGCATGGAAAGAGAAGAAATATCCTTCATCATTTGATGAGTACATATATTTATATTTGAAAACAGTATTGTAAACATCCCCTCTCCTAAAACATGGCATATATGACAAACTTTGTCTTCTAAACTGACAACCCAACGTGTCTGCAATGAAGTCGGCTAGGGTTTCCAACAATATATATTATTCATCTATATTATGTTTGACTTGAATCATAAGAGAGAACTACATGAGAAATCCTTCTATCGGTCATTGTAGTTAAGTTGACATTTCCAGCTACTAATAGAAAACAGTTCCAGGGGAAAATACTTTGTCTTTAAAGCATTAAAACAAGTTGAATTAGCAAGATCAAGTATTTGATAATAAAAGAAATACTTACACCCGTTCCAAAGAAAAAGAAACACTTACACTCAGCAAGAACTTTGGGATCTCCTCCTAAAGGGTAAAATTCCAAGCCTGCCTTCAAGACAAAATCTTCAAAATTCTTATGAGTAGCAAGCCTAACCCTGTGGCCGTCTGCCTGCAAACAAACTTCACCCTCAATTAGGTTGAATTACATTGGATTAACACCGACTTATGAAGCAAACACTAAGCTTTTCAAGGACAGAATGAAAAATAAAAACGTTAGATTTTAGAAAGCATCATAAGTTTGTAAAGTACTATATCGGCGGCTAAGAAACGAAATTCGAAATCCACCATGAAACACAAGAGAGGTTTACATCATATCATAGAGAAATTAGACGAGTGTAGCTCAATGATCAGCTATGGTTCATATGGGCTGGATGAAAGTCAACTGAAAGGATTACTTCTGGGAGACCAGTTATGTTTTTAGGCTTTTATTTTTTAATATAAATAAGCAAGCTAAAGCAGGGTCATGACTCGAAACATTAAAAGTAGCACACTAGAAAGTATTTGCTAGTGCCAAAATATTTTGCAAACAATCAGCTCGCAAGGTGGCAGCTGCAACCATGGCCATAACCACAATTTAAAACATTTCATTAATATAACCAAGGTTTTTAGTTGCAGACTGCATTACTCTGCGGCCTGCCCTACACAATTGCAAATTGCATAAGCTTGAAAGTGTCAGACATAACTAGAGCTGTCAAAGGGGGCGGCCCGGTCCGGCCTGGAGGGGCCCGGCCCAGTCCGTTAACTTCATGGCCCGGCCCGCTTAGCCCGGCCCGATAAGCAAAAGCCTACATGGCCTAATGGGCCGGCCCACTAATTTTCATAGTATTTTTCTTTTAAGGTAATTCGTATCCCTATATTTTCTCACATAATCTCTCAAACAACAATATCTTCCTCTTTATCCTTATCAAACAAACAAACAAATCTCTAACAAATAATCTCATTCTAATCCAATAAATTTTTTGTCATATTATTATTATTACTACCAAAAAAAATTTCAAGTTTTATATCTTTCATTCATCCATTGTAATTTAAGTAAAAAAAACAAAAATATAGAAAGAATATAAAATAAATACAATAAAAAGATGATAGGCTTAAAATAACCATATTCCAAGTTTTATATCCTTCGTTGTAATTGCACAAAAAAATTAAAAAAAATATAAAAAGATGATATGCTTGAAAATAGGAATAAAATAGATTATAGATAGGAACAAAACACAAATAATAACAATAAAACAAAAAAAAAATAATTATATACGAATTTATGCATAAAAATAGGACCAAAATATAACAATAAAAAAGATTATAAATTTTTTTTAAATAATTTTTTAAATTCTTTAAGAGGCCGGCCCAAAAGCTTGTGGGCCGGCCCATGACGGCCCATGAAAAGCCTAACCCGATAAGGTCCGGCCCGATAAGGCCCGATCCCTTTTTATGAAGCCGACCCGTGTAAAAGGATAGGGCTAATGGGCCGGCCCGATAGCTCGGCCCTTTTTGACAGCTCTAGACACAACCATGACCATAGCCACAACCTTTTATATATAACTTTAGCAAAAAGTAATAAATCATTTATACTATCCTGAACAAAACCAGAGTATAATCAAATACTTCAATTCAAACTCCTATATTTTCATGACCTTGATGCCTTTCTTCCAAAGTAAGACATTAATTATCTCAAGCATGGAGAAAATTAAGGACGAACAACACATATTTTTCTAGTAAATAATCACTGTGTAAATAGTACTACCGAAGAAACCAAGAACAAATAACACCTGCAAACGCTTTCCAATGGCAACAAATGGCTGGACATCTCCCCGTGTGCCAACTATAAGCATTGCAATTTGTTGCGGTCGAATAGGTTGAATATCCTCAATGATCGTTTCGTTGCAAGATTCATCACTAGGATCAAGAACCCCGGTTCCATTTTCGGGAGAGCGAGGTCTAATATTTCCTGGAACATCAATTTCTACAGTACCATCATCCTTAACCATGGAAGCTTTTTTTAGCCATCTCAGCTGCAACATTTGCAAACAATTTTTAATCATTAAAAAATCAAACAAGTATAGAATTTCAGCAACATAAATTACTACATTAGTATCTTGATCCATTTAAAAAAACATCAAGAGATGCAAAAGGCATATATAAAAAAAAATATGATAATGCTAAGCAAGTTAATGTCACTTATATAATCAAGGCAATACAAAGAAAAAACAAATCTTACTTCCCTCACATCAACATTTCTACAACAACCATACTTTATCCCACTAAGTAGGGTCAGCTACATGGATCAAACTAAGCCATAATGTTCTATCATATACCATATTCCAATGCAACTTGTTAATCTCTAAATCTTTCTTTATAGTTTTTCAAGGTCTTCCTCTGCATCTAGTGATTTGACTACCCTCCATCTGATGTTGTCATTTATAATCCTATCTCGCCTAGTCTTACCACACATCTAACGCAACATCCTCATCTGTGCTAAGCTTAATTTATTTTTATATTCATTCTTAACAGCCCAAGACTTTCACATACAACATCGTCGGTCTTAGAGTTGCCAGATAAAATTTTCACAACAACATTTCTACCGGAAAAAGAAAAAAGAGCAAGTTCCTAAAACAACAATAGTATGATATTTTAAGAATACAAGTGATTTAGCCAAACCCTTTTCTTGAAGGGAAGATTCTCATCAAAGAACCTAGTCAACAATCCACTGTTCTTTACAACTTTATCAGCATCTTTCTTACTGTAACCCTGATTTTCCGGTTCAGCTTCAGCTAGAACAGCATCAGCTCCAGATTCTTCCACATTCTGCGACACACTTGATGAATCCCTATCAATACGTCCTGCAAGGCCAATCAACACCAAAAACAAAACATATAATCACATACACTTTCTTTTTCCACTTCAAACTTCTACGATACACTGCACTACACTACTATTATTCAATAATTTCAATTTCTAATTTCAGCATTATAATTATCATAATTATAATCATAATTAGTAGTAATAGTAATATTGTAGCTATTCGCATTGCATGAGAAAATGCGATCTCGGGAAATTAAGCAATACCTGAAGAAGCGCTGTTAATGGAACGATCCTTTGCGTCCAAATAAACTGAAATATCACTGGAAGAAGAGTTTGAACGGTGGAGATTATTATTATTATTATTCGCCATTTTTGGAGAAGGAATGAAAAGTGTTTGGTGAATCTATGAATGGAGTGGTTTGGAAGGAAGTGAAGTGGTTTTGATGATGATGATGATGATGATGAAAAGGAATGGAAAATTAGTTGGAAAGAGTGTGATGATGGTGATTGATAGGGAAGGAATAATAGTTTCTTTTTCAGATTTTTTTTTTTTTTTCGTTCTTTTGCTTTCTCTTTCGCTTTTCCCAGGAAAAAAACAGCAGAGAAGGAGAGAAAGCGTGAGAAAATATACAAGGTAGACACGTGGAAAAAGGTGGAGACGTTTCAAAAGGCCGTTACATTGCACGTCTTCTTCATTCTTCTTCTTTATTTTTTTTGGTAGCTTCTTCATTCTTCTTCTACCTTAACAACTTAACTTAAATATTAAACCCTTTTTTTATTTATTTATTAAAAAACTCATAGCGTCATGGTCATTGTGTCTTCATAAGCAAACTGCAAACCCATTATTATAATTTTTATTTGTATGTTGTTAACCTCTTAGTATTTTTAAGAAGAGGAATGTTATTGGAACAATTTTTTAGATAATTTTTTGGGACAATTTTATTTTTTTTTCTTTTTTGTAACAAAAACTATAAAGTGAGAGGAGTAGAGAGTAAAAATATAACGAGAGTAAGGCCGTAAAAAAGAGAGTTGTTTAAAAAGTTGCTCAAATAATATTAGTGCTTTAAGAAAATTGTTCAAATAAGTTGGAATTCGGTCAAATGATAAATAAAATATTAAAATATAAAATATGATTTATAAGTATAATACATCACCTTAGAAGCAACCAAAATATATTAGTAAAAAAAGGCTTAAATGCAGTTTTGGTCCCCCAAGTTTCACGATTGCTTGATTTTGACCGCTCAGGTTTCAATTGCTTGATTTTAATCCTCTAAGTTTCACAATTACTCGATTTTAGCCCTCCAAGCTTCAATTGCTCCATTTTAACCCCCTTAGTTTACCCACTTTTGCATTTGCTAGCTCCGTTGGATTTTTTGATTAAAAATTGGTTATGTGACATTTTAAAATTAAATATGTATTTAAAAATAAATAAATAAATAAATAAATTACAAATTGTTTTTTAAAAACTAAACTATAAATATTTTTTTTATTATATGTAGTTTATAAAATAATTTTGTCATATAAAAAAGTAAAAAAAAAATTATGAACTATTTTTAAAAAACTTTGTAAACTTTTTTTAAATAAAAAATAATTATTAAACCTTTTACTAAAAAAACAATTTTTAATACTTTCTATAAAAGTAAATATTATTATGTTTTAATTTTTTTAGAATTAAAACATTTTTAAAATTAAAAAAAAATGTCACATAAGTAAATTTTAGTCAAAAAAATCAACGGGGCTAGCAAATGCAAAAGGACATAAACTTGGGGGGTCAAAATCGAGCAATTGAAACCTAAAGGGCTAAAATCGAGCAATTGTGAAATTTAAGGGGTTAAAATCAAGCAATTGAAATGTGGGGGGCCAAAATCAAACAATTGTGAAACTTGGGAGACAAAACTGCATTTAAGCCTAAAAAAAAGTATAAGTAAAATATAGTTTATACGATCGTTTGTTGGTTCAATGGTAATTGATGTTAGATGTGACAGTGTGAACTACGGTTCGATTCCCGCAACTGTGATAGAGAGAGAACTGAAACCACTTAATGTACTCCGAGCCAGGTTAGACGGTAGTCGAATACTGATTGTGAAAATTAAAATATAGTTTATACTTATTTATCACATTCGAGCTTTGAGCTCAAATTTTTCAAAATTATTATTTATCTTAAAGTGAAGTCAATGTTAGGAATAAATTGAAAGTTGATAATAAATAAAAATAAATACAAGTTATAAGACTAGGAAGGCCGGCCAAAGGGAGGTGCAAATAGTTCTCCCTCCAATTTATAAGGGCCTCCAAATTTTAATTACGTGGTATTAACTACATTAAAAACAACGACGAAAATATATAAACTCAAGTCTCATTCTATCATCTTTTGGGAGAATGGTTACACGAAGATTAATTGTTTATCAGATTCGCTTAAGGCAGTTAATCTAATCTGCATTGGGGTCTCCTCATCACCGTTTTGCTTAGGGGTGATCATATCCGAACTAATCCAAAAGTAAAATCGCAATCTGAACCAATCTAAATTGAAACCGCAAAAAACTACATTTAGTTTTAACCGCACGGATCATATTTCTTCTAAACCGCATGGTTTGATTTGGTTTGCGGTTTTTATTTCACAAAACCGAACCAAACCGCAATACTTAACTTAGCTCTATCAACTATTAGCAATCAACCCAAATTGAGTCCATAAAACAATAGGTTGTCAAAACATATCATTTCACGCGATCTAGAACTATATTGTTGGTATTAAAAATAAGTTACGACGTATATGTAATTTATGTATATGCATATTGTATCATTAAACAATAAAATAAATTAAAATTTCCTATGTTTATTTTGTAACAAGTTGAAAATATTGTCATATTTTTTATATCTTGATAAACCGCACAAACCGAACCAATCCTAACCGCATTGGTTTGGTTTGGATGACTTTTTAAAAACCAACCGAACCGCATACATTTTTATCTTGCGGGGATGACTTTTATGCTCAAAATCGGACCAAACCGCACCGCGAACACCCCTAGTTTTGCTAATGAAATTTTGAGCATTCGATAGCTTATTACTTGTGACTGGGAGGTGGTTGTCTCTCATACCCTTCGGGAAGGAAATTCGTGTGCGGGTGTGCTAGCTAGAATGGGGGTTGTTGCGAATACTCCATTGGTTATGACTTCAACGCCTCCAAGAACTTTGGCTAAGCCACTCTTTAAAGATGCTAATGGTGTAATTTTTGACAGGAAATAGTCCCTCCTAGTGTTTGTTTTTTGTTTTTCCTTTTCTCTTCATGTAACCAAAAAAAATACTCTCATTTATCTTATCCACCTACATTTCACTCTTATTTTATAATTTCTATTCTATTATTAATTTGTTGATTAAAAAATGACTATTTTGTATATTAGTTATAAGTATTTTTTTGGCTTAATTGCACATTTGGTCTCTTATTTTTTAAAAGTTTCAAATTGATCATTTACCTTTTCTTCCGTTTAATAAGTTAGTCCATTTCGTCAATTTTTTTACTAACGCCGTTAGATGTGGATAGGTGGCAAATGGAATACGAAATTTGACTTATTGCAAAGGCCAAGTCCGTAGGTAAAAGCCAGTGAAATTTGACTTATAGCAACGGCCATTGTCCGTAGGTAAACGTCAGTTTCATAGACCAACAACAACCAACCTCCTGTCCACATTATTTCCACGTTTATTACGCGAATTTTGATTGTCACCCTTCAAAACCTCTACTTCTCCAGCACTACCTGTCGCCCTCCATTTTCTATCCATATCTTCCTCATGAGTTCGGGTATGCTCCATTTTGCTCGTATCCATTTAATCCATTCCATCCATTGGATGACTGACACGTGTCAAAAAATAATCTAATGGGTGAAATCAAAAGAATTCTATCTGTTACGCACAACACAACTGTTCATCCTTGTGATTCATCTTCACCGTTGCACCTCCTCTTCCTCTCTCACCGGTGCCGGTTCTGCTGCGACTGCAATCGTTGGAGCCGCCGTCTCCCTGTATTTTTTCCCCAACCACTTCTCTGATTTTGTGCTTCATTTTTTTCATCTCATCATTCCCTCTCTGCAACCGTTTTACTTTTACCCTCTCGTTGTTTCGCCGTCTCGTCTACTATCTTCCCTTTGATATATCAAAAGCGACGATATACTTTTCCATCCTCTCCTCTGTCATTACTGTTTCTTTTTTTAGTTTGATTGCTTTGCTCCAAATTTTGATAAATTGACGGCGGCAACGTGGTGAGGTTCGCTCATGACGATGGCTGCGAGGCAAGAGTGAACGTGTGTGGAGAAGAAGTTAGGGAAGACAGACAGGGAACGGCGGCGGAACAGTTATGCTGTGCGTAACAGGGATAGAAGAAGAAAAGACATGGGTTCATTTGATTTAATCCTTTTAATCTTTTAATTTCACCCATTAGATTATTTTTTTGACACATGTCATTCATCCAACGGATGAACTGGATAAAATGGATACAAGCTAAATGGAGTATACCTTGACTCTTTCCTCATTTATTTCAATATTATTGTCACTTAGGGGGTGTTTGTTTCAAGGTTAGGAATAATATTCCTGGGAATATATGGGTTGGAATAAATATACCCATGTTTGTTACAAGGTTGACATGAAATTATTCCTGGATATGAAGTTTCCTTGGAATAAAATAACTTCCAATAACTTCTCTTATTCCCATGATTTTATTCCCAAGGAAATGGGTGGGAAAGAAAAGTTCCCATGAAAATGGGAATACATTTTAAATAACTTCCAATAACTTCTCTTTTACCCACTTTTATCAATAATTCCTAGGAATGTAGTTAATATGAACCAAACATGTTTTTTCTAAAATACCTGGGAATAAAGTTCCCATTATTATTTCCTGGGAATATGATTCCTGGGAGTAAAATTAACAACCTTGAAACAAACGCCCCCTTAAAGTAACAAATCGGGATCCCGTTATTTTTGGAATGGTATTATTGCTCATCGGTACTGCATTAATCTTCACCGGAATATTGTTCCCTTTACCATCCACCGTCGCATGATTTTTTCCTAGGCCAGCTTTTCTACTTTTTCGTTGCTTCTGCACCACACGCCACGGACCATCCCCTCCCCCTTCACTACTGCCTGCTACAATCAATGAATCTTGAGCTATTGTCTTTTGTCCAAAACTCAGAATCCTAATGGACCCCCATTATTAGCTTCAATCAATGAAAACAAAGGCGATGATGACATTTTCACCGACACACTTCTCCAATGTTCCGCGGACGACCCGCCGGAAACTTCTACCTCTGATTCCACGCTTCCAGATTCTAAACCCATCATCTCCCCTGAACCTCAAGATTCACATTCCAATCCACCCTCATCCCCTCCCTCTCCGCCCACCTTACTTCGCCGCCGATCAATTCGTCACGGAACCAAACAATCCTCAGATTCAATCACCGATATCGATTCAATTAATGTCACAGTGGCCACAATATAAAGAAAATAGTTCAACAGCCTCCCGCAAGCTGGAAAGTGGTCACAACACTTCCAGCTTGGGATCACTAATACAAAGGTACATTAATATAAAGAAAATACAATGAAATTTGCCGGAATACATCGGCTAGAAAACAACAACTAGTAGTGCTTAACCACCATAAGGAAAAAACACAACCCATCAAAGCCAACTAAGGGCAGAAGCAAATCAACAAAGCCAATTAAGACACAAAGCTTAACCATCAAGAGCACTCAATCACTCAAGATAAAAGCAAAAAAAGAGAATATCAAAAGAGTCCGATGTCTACAAAGTGAAGCATCAATACTCAAGTTGTGCTAAAGGTAATTAGCTCATCTAAGGACCAACAAATCAAGGAGAAAGATCAAGTAGCATGCTTGATGGCTAAAGAGTAAAGCATCAATACCAATGTTGTGCTCAAGATGAGATAGCACATCAAAAAGAAAACCAACTAACCACTTGACAAGCAAGCAAATTCAAGCTGCTCAAGAGATAGCATAAAAGCAACAAAGCCAATATGGCTAAGCACCTGCCTAAAACAGGGCAACAAAGAGTAGATTAAAGAGTTCAAAACCGATCTTGAATCTTCACAATACGAGAAAAACTAGCGGCAACCACAAAGGATATTCAAATAAGACTAAACTCCAACACTTGTAGGAGGAAAAACATAAGCAGTGAGGTACCAAACAGGACAACAAACCACTAATATGGGACTGTGAAAGAGGAGATAAGCTAAGCATAAGCCAAATCAAAAAATGTCTCCAATCTTCAAATTTCAAACTATCAGCAAGCATAAGCCAAATGCATAAAACTGAGGACAAGCAACCAAGCTGCTACTAGACTTGAACCTTTAGACTCCAAATTGGATAACCATAACAGGCCTAAATACTTGAACCAATTTAATAACTTCCAAGCCATAATCCAAAGTACATGTAGAACCAGCAGCCAAATTCCAATCCAAACTTGACAAACTTTTCAAGTGCTCAAGTAGAACAATATTATTGTACCAAATCTCTATAAACCCTTCTCAACATATGTAGCTTGGCATAAAATTCAGATGACAACTTTTGGAGAAGATGCATTTTAGCAACCAGATTAATAGTAAACTTGGTAACAATGAACTTCCAACTTGAATTTCCATATCACAACAACTAGCTCTATATCATTTAATCTGAACCAGTCTTGGATAAAACTTCACAGAATTGACAATTTGCAGGAAATCATTGATCAATTAATAGTAACTGTTAAAGCACGTGAAAATCAGAACAATTACTAATGTCAAGCTTCCGAAGCACACAATTGTGCATCCAAAATACCAGTGATGTAGAAAATCACAAACAATAAATTGTAACTAATGCCAAAACCAATCTTCAATAAGCAGCTGGAACTATACTTCAAAGAATATTCAAAGCCACTGAATCTTTGATCAAAAGTAAGCTAAAATTGATTAAAAAAAAAACAACCTCTGATGCATATTTGTCTCTAACTTCATTAGAGCTTAAAAAAAATCAATGACAAATTGTATCACAATGCTTCAAGATGAAGACCACTAATCACATACGAGTAGCAAAATCAAAGAATCAAACTATCAAATCATCATCCATTGAAATAATCAAAACTGAATCTTCGGCAAAACTTCAAGAATCGAAAGATACACCACCAAACCGACAAATCAAATAGCCTAACCTTCAACAGAATTTGACGAACAATGTAGACAAACCTCAAGGATTGAAGAGAGCAAAATTCAATTCTGCAATCAGTATCTTCAATGGTGACAATAACACCACTCACAATGAATCCGAAACTCAAGAATCGTCAAATCATATCCACCACAAGATCGAAAAGAATCGCAATCTCACCAATAACTGCCGCCAATGCCGGTGAACTCAAAGAATCAAAGTAACATAATGAAATAACGAACTGCCGCAAGTTTTTAACGAAGAATTATACAAAGAATCATCGAAATTGAGATTCTCATCTTCGTCTCCTTGAATCATTATTGAAAATAACACAGCACCAGAAACATAGTGCAGATGATATGCGATCGGAAGCGGAAATGGAACTCAACTGAAATTCAATCAAAATGAAGTCTCAAACCCTAGAATTTGGGGAAAATGATGAATTAAAATTGCGAATAAAACAAAATTGCAATCAAACACGGAACAAGAATCAAATAGAAGAGAAATCAAGAAGTCAGATCAAGAACATGAATTGGAATCACGAAAAACGCAAAACCGAATTGAAACGGGAAATGAGAAAAGAACTAAAATCGAAAACTGAAAATTGAATCAAGATTGAAGAATATTCTGAAAGGAATTAAGAACCATGGACGGAGAAGAAGATCGAAACTGGAAAATGAAAAATGAGAATGGAAGGAAAAATAAAATCCGAGAGTTGAATTTTATCGGGAAAATTGCAGCGGAATTGTGTGCCTAAGGAGCAATCCATGACTCTGATACCATGTTAGGATTCATGATATCAGAGTAAAAGGAGAGAAAAGTTATAGAAATCGGTAATGAAACTAATAGAATGGATACAAATGAATGTGTCAAAATATAAATGAGTGCAACTTCTATCTTATATACTAACTAGTTAATGTGCCTATACTAACTAGATAATGAGCCTAACTCTATATAGTTCAACAGCCATTGCTATTAGGCAAATTTCACTTGCTTTTACCTATGGACAATTGTTGTTGCTGTAAGTCAAATTTTGTATCCACATCTAACAGCGTTAGTAAAAAATTTGACGAAGATGACTAACTTATTAAACGAAAGAAAAGATAAAGGACCAATTTGAAACTTTTAAAAGATAAGGGACCAACTTAAAACCTAAAATAAAGATAAAAGACCAAATGTGCAATTAAGTCTTTTTTTTTAATGTTATTTATAATTTACCGTAAGAAAACAAAAATGTTATTTATAATTTAAATTGAGAATTATTTTTGAGTGAAATGTCAAATACCCCCTAAAATTGTGAAACATCAATCAAATTGCTATCTGCTGCGTTTATTCCGCATATTTTGATGAGAAAAAGAGATGAAAAATATACATGAGACAAGATAAAGATAATGTTGATGATTGGTGTTTCTTATCTGGTTCTGAATCGGATGACTCAGATTGGTCTATTGTGTGGTTAGAACCTCTTGGTTCTGATCTTGAAAGCAATGATAATGATTATGAGGATGATTCTAGTCAGTGGCAGATCCAGGACCCTGAGTCAGTGGGTGCAAACTTTTTCGTCCTTTAAAATTTTATTTTTTAAAATAATAACACACTTTAGTCTTCAAAAATATTTATGTCGATGCATGTAGTTGAATAATTTGTCTTCCGATTTAATGTTGGAAAGATGATTTTTAAAATTTTTAAGATATTAAATAGATAATTTTTTTTTAAAAGATAATATTTTATTAAATTTGCATACACACAATACCAATGTTAATATGGATACACTATTAAAAACTACTAACATAGCATAGTGGTTGAAGATTTTAGGCGCAAGGTGATATGATTATCAAGTGTTTCTATTCCTTGGTTTGGATTTTGAACATTGGTTTAGATTTAAAAAAAATTACTATTATACACTGTAAGTTAAATTGAAGTAATACTAAACACTTCAAAAAAAAAAAAGTAATACTAAGTAGTACATAAAAAGCTGTGCGTCAGAAAACTATTGAAAGTAGTCGGTGATCTCTGCCAAAAAGCTGGTCAGCGTCAATTGATGGAGGAATTTTGGGGCTTAAGTGCAAAATTTATGGGTGTAAGGTGCAAAACAAATATTTTAGGGTGGTCAGAATATTAAATTACAGGAAACTTAGTGCAAGGTTTGAAAATCCAGGGTGTGCAGGTGCACCCCCCTCACACCACACTGGATCCGCCCCTGATTTTAGTGATGATAGTTTTGCTGTTTTAGTTTATTGTTATTCACCTGATTGCAAAAAAAATTTATAGAGAAGGCAGAGTAAGCTTGTAGAGAGAGAAGGCATAGCAAGCAAGTACGTAATATAAAAAAGGACAACAGAATACATTTGATGAAAATATGAAATTTTACAATATGGGCACACTCATAAATAGTTTCTTCCAAGCCTCTTGAAATTTCAATTTTGCCCTCATAAATAGTTTTTGGAAAATGTTTTCCAAAATTTATATTTTTTCAGAATCTATTTTCTAAAATAGAAAATAGACTTGAATATAGTTTTCAGATCTATTCTTTTTTCATTCACATTCAATTGTTTCGGATTATATTTTCCAAAAGGTTAAGGAAAACATTTTCCAAATATTCATTGCTTTGAAAAATATTTTTCAAAGTGATTTTGGAAAATGTTTTTTGAAATCCATTTATCAGTGATCAAAACCGCAAATTTGTTGTTCTAACCTGATTTTTCATCAGTCTCAAAATTTAGTCAAAATGTTTATCTTACTTATATATAAAGTATAATGATAATCAAAAAAAAATGTTTATCAAACTTTATCTCTATCTTTCGCAAGCTTCTCACATGTTCGTTATTTTGTTTAATTAATCCAGGCTTGCTGCAAAACATCATGCTCGTCTGCAATTGTACATAACTCACATCTATCAACACAATTATATTTTGGATTATGTTTGGATACTGACTAGTGTTAAAAATAGAATAAAAAAATAGTTGAGATTGATGAAAAATCAGATTAGAGAAACAAATTTGTGGTTTTGATCACATATAACATAATTTCGGAAAACATTTTTTAAAATCACTTTGGAAAATATTTTCCAAATCAATTTCGGATTCTGTGTTCCGAAATATTTGCCTTTTTGAAAATCGTTTTCCAAAATAGCTACCTTTTTGGAAAATAGAATCCGAAAACTGTATTGTGAATGAAAAAATAGATTTGAAAAGGGGAAATAGTCATTTTAGAATGTGTAATTCGCTGTCATTTTGGTCCCTCGCTGAGGAAAAACTATAGAATAGTCCCTGAATCTGCATTCCGTTAGTCGGTTTGGTCCCTGCTGTTAAGTTTGGTTGTTAACTCAACAAAAAAGTTGACGTGACATTTTTTTGGACACACGTCAGCTTGCTGAGTTGGCACGAGGGATGGGGAAACAACCATTTTGGTCCCTGAATGTGCAACTCGCTGTCATTATGGTCCCTGACTCAAGAAAAAAAAATACAAAATAGTCTTTGACTCTGCAATCCGTTAGTCACTTTGGTCCATTGCGTTAAAAATTGTTGCCAACTTTATAAAAAAACTGAAGTGACATTTTTTAGAAACACGTGACACGCAGATTTAACATATGTCAATGCATAACTTTATCACTGTCCACATGTCAATGCATACCTTTAATCACTAATAACTTTAATTATCTATTATAAAAAATTATGAAAATTTTATTTTTTGAGAATATTCGTCGAGACAAATTGAACAATATCTTATTTGCTATCATTTGGTTTTTATATATTAATAAAAATTTACGGTCAAAGTAGATTATATGAATAATGTACAGCAATCTAAAACGACAAATAAAAAGGAACGGAGGGGGTAGTATCTAATTTCCCCCATAGAATTTGCACAACAACATAATTTGAAACAAGAAACCAATCGTTAGTTGGTTCAGTGGTGATTATTGCTGAACTTGGTAGGGAGGACCACTGTTCGATCCCTCACAACTGCGATGGGAGGGGCCGGAACCACTTGATGTCAGAACTAACCCCCGAACCAGATTAAACTGGTGGTGAAAGCCAACAAAAAAAATTGAAAGAAGAAGAAGCAAAATGGGTTGTTAGGTAATTTCATGTAATGAAGAAGGTAAAGAAGAATGAGAGGAAGAAGATACATAAATGAAGAAAAAAAGTATGCATAACAACAAAATTTGAAAGAAGAAGAAGCGAAATAAGTTGTTGTTAGATTATTGAATATATGAAGAAGATGAATAAGAATGCGAGGAAGAAGATAAAAAAATGAAGAGAAAATAAAAAGTAATGGCATTTTAGTCCCTGACCACATCATCCATCAGGCTGTCACACAAATCTGTTAAATATGCATGCCACGTGTCGCTAAAAAATGTCACTTCAGTTTTTTTATAAAGTTAGCGACAATTTTTAACATTAGGGACCAAAGTGACTAACGAATTGCAGGGTCAAAGACTACTTTGTATTTTTTCTCGAGTCAGGGACCAAAATGGTTATTTCCCCATTTGAAAATTACATTTAAGTATATTTTGGAAAATAGATTCCGAAAAAGTATAAATTTTAGAAAACGTTTTCCAAAATGATAATTTCAGGGGGCTGAAAGAAATACGGGGGGTTTAAAGAGAAAAATTCCTGTCTTAACCGTCACCTTTATGATATTGTACCAAGATTAGGACCCATTTTGACACAAAGCAAATTTATACCTCAATCTCCTTCAATTACAAAATATCACTTATTCTTACAATTTTTTTTTTCTTTCTTTAAAATGCCACATGATCAAAAAATTTAGGAAAAAAAATTGAGTATTTTTTTTTAAAGTATAAAACCTTTCGGTTCTCAAAAAATTTCATATGAATATTTACACCAGTTCTTTTGAAAACTGAAAGGTTTGATTATGAACACTCACAAGATCTTTTAGAATGAAAGATAGTTTGGGAAGTTCAAATAATTGGAGTGGTGGAAGTATAGGGGGTGTAATGTAAGGTATAATTTTCTCCATGTGGTTAGTGTAATTAAATTAAACAATGGGCCATAAACATTGTTGGGCCTACACTACAACATCTGAGGTAGTGACGTGTACATTATTATTATTATTATTATTGGAGTGAAAACGCAACCAAAAAGAAACGTTTCTGTCAGAGTGTGGCACCTGTTTTTGTTCATGTTGTGTTGTTCTTATTCCTATTAAGTGCAAGCAAAATTTAATTTACAAATAAAAAATAAAAAAATGAAAAACATGAACCAAGTACACTGTACTACGATGTTTCTTGCTCCTCAGTAGAACTTTCAACTTTGGTGTGTTTGTAAGTTCTTCTTTCATCTGCTTTTTCTCACTCTTATAATTTTCATTATTTTTTGGGTTCACTGTATTTTTATTTTATTTTTAATTTATAATTAACTGCATGAAATTAAATTTTGTGAATTTGTTGGGTGCTGTAGAAAATGCTTAAACTGTGATTGTAAAATCAAAACTAATTATTCTTTAGTTGAAATGGAATCATTATCTTGTTAGGTTTATCTGCAAGGAATCTATCTTTTTTGTTTTTGTTTTTGTTTAAAGTAAAAATAAGTATCGGGGTTTGTGTCTGGAATGTTTCTAGCTTCAATTTATGAGTAAAGTTTGTTTCTTTTTTATTTTTCTGTGTTATATTTGGTTTTTTTTCATAAACTCTTGCTGTTTCAAATGGAGCATTTTCTTGCTTGTGCTTTGAGGTGACTAATGGTTTGTTTGGGTTCTTATGGAAAATTGGAATCAATTGCTTATGTTTAATGGTAAATATGGTCATTGTAGAATTTTTTTTGGAATTGCAACTTAAAATTGTTAGGGATTGTCTCTATAAGGAGTTTTATGTTAGAGAATCTCATAAGTGCTACTGCTGATTAAGGTCTTTAAGAATTTGTGATTATAGATTTTGTAAGAATCACTTATAGAGTTTGTAGATGTTGTACCTTATTCAGAAACTTGATCTTATCTATAAGTAGATGCCATTTATTTTAGCTTCTTGAATCTACTTCTTTATCTTGGTAGCAATGATGTTCAATGCCTACATAATTATTCTTATTATATAGATTATAATAAGTGCAAGCTTCCATTTTTGCTTTTGTATATATTAAAAATAAAATCTTCTGTTAATGAAGCTGTTTTAAGAGTTTAAAATCAGGACATTATGCTTCTGTAAATTTTGAATGGAGATTTAATTATTGAAATTGAAATTTGTGTATGGTGAAATTTGTTTACTCTTCTGTTCATATTTGATTTGATGATGCCAATTACAATTCTCAAGAACCCTTTTGAACCAACTTACAAGTTAAATTAGAAGAACAATACAAGAAAGCACTTGCGAGCTATCTTATATTCAATTATTACTTTTAACCGTCTAATTTTTTGGTGTTGATTTTTACATCCACAGGCCCAGGGTAGCTGACGCTGATGCACATTGTGACTTATTTATGTTTGGCCCAGCATTCACTTTTTAATCATTCAATATTGTTTGAAGCGTAGCGTCAAATAGTGAAGGATTTTTATTTCCTTCAAGATAAGTATAAATGACGGGCAACAAGGTAGTAATAACCTACAAAAGAAAGCGGCATTCTCAAAGTAGAAGTTTCATCAGTGGAAATCGTTGCCAAAACTCAGTTGGTGAAGATGCCCGTAATTGTTCTTTATCAAAACTAGTTAAACACGACAACCAAACTGCTGAGAAGACATCAGAAAAACATGAAGAAAAATCAACGGTGAGAATCTAATGCAACTTATGATTTCTTTGATTTGTTTGCATCATCAAGCATGTCCCCTTCCTTCAACTTCATATCTAGCAAGATTTATCTACGCTCTTGTTACTCGGGGCATAAACTAGTAGCTTTGTAGATTGACTAATGTATTTTTACCACTTTTTTTGTTAACAAAATACTATATGTAAGTACATTGGTGTATATTGGAAGTGCCCTATAATACATAGGTACCGGTAGGAGATACGACTAGTACCCAATACCCATGCTTTAGAGGAAGTGACTAGTATAATATTCCTATGACTTTCTAAGCTTCAACTACTATTATGTTGTATTTACTCAACCCACTAGATTGGATTATTTGCTTGTTATATAAATCTCGTGTGAATATATGATAAAGGCACTTATTCATCCATCTGTTTGTATATTTCATAGGATACTAGTGATGGGAAAAAGCCTTGCTCTGGAAGCATCAAACAGACAGATCATTCATCACCGCTTCCCGTTCAAAAGCCAGGTGGGCTCGAAGGAGAGGAGCTTGGAAATTGTGATGAAACTGAGTTGATAATTACTACGAAGGAATCATTAACAAGTCATCCATGTGAGGATAATTCGAAGAAGGATGATGATGAATTAGCCCCAATAAAAGAGGCTTCACAGAATGGTTTTGAATTACCCTCAATAAAAGAGGCTTCACAGAATGGTTGCGACACACAGAAAAATTCTTGTGTAGGTGAGAACTCTGGTACTGAATGTGACAATGGTTCTAATAAAAACAATACTTCCCCCTCAGTTGAAATGAATGCTGCTGAGAATGATATCAATTTAATCAATTCAGAAACATCAATTACCAGAGAATCCAGTGCAGCATTTGGCGATGAACCTCTTGTTTTGAATAAGTCAACGGATAGATTTACTAAGTCACCCTCCAATGATAATTTTGAAAACCAATCTGAACATAAGGTAACACAGACCTCCTTGACCAGTCCGTTAACAACCTATCAATGTTATAAAAGAAGAAAGTGTATGGATGGGACCGATAAGAAAAGTAATTTGTTGCACGAGAAGGAAAACATTCCAGTGCTAACCAAGTGGAGCATGTTTGCAAATGCTAATGCTGATCCCGCTTCTAGTGATGACGAATCATCTTGTGACGAGTGTCCTGCACATAATGTACCAGATCTTAATCAATCAGTGGAGCTTTCGGAAAGAGAGAAGCCACTGGATAAAACTCAAGATGATGCATCTTGTAGAAGCAGTTCTAGGGTTCTTCTATCCGACCTTAATCAATCAGCAGAGCTTTCTGAAAGAGGAGAGCTTGATCAGACTCGAGAAAAAGTATGGCTTCTTGGTGATTCTCTTAAATCTTATGGTTTGTTACTCAATTTTGAATCGTCTATTAATTATGATATGTTAAATGTTTTAAAGAGGATTCTATGATAAATTTTGTATTTTTATTTTGAAAACATTGAAATCTTTTTCCTCATTGCCGATTTATATATGTGTTCGCTGGTAATAAATGCAAAGAAGCGTGATTGTATTTCTTTCCTCTTATATTGGATTTAAATTTTTTAAAAAATATTCTCCACTTTTAAATAGGGTTTCAGCTAAGCCTCTAGGTTTGGTCTAGTGGTGAGGGATTTGGGTAGTATGCTAAAGGTCGTAGGTTCGATCCTCAACTCCATTGTAAACCAAAAAAAAAAAAAAAAAGGGTTTCAGCTCCTTTATTTACCAATTATTGAGCTAGTGTAAATTTTGGAACACGGAGTTTGGACGTAGAGAACCTCATGTTGTCAAAAGAAACATGTTCATTTCTGTTGTAACATTAATGAGCTGTTGGTCTAAGATTCTGAGTATTTGTTATGCATGGATTTATTTGTTTATTTATTTATGTATGGTTGTTTGTTTGTTTTTGAATCTTAAAGGTTCAAATTTAGTGTCTATGATTAATTTGATTACATACCTCATGGGAATCACAGTAGTTTTTGATATTATGACAGGTGAGAAATGCTGACACTACATGTACTAGTGGAGTTGTTTCTGAAACCTGGTAAATACCGTGAAACTCGATAAACCAAGTTTTTACATATTATAAATCTAATAGAAAATGATATTAGTTGTTAATGAAAATATTTGCATATGAATGTATTATTCTAACAGCAAGACACATGTGGGAGAGCAACTGCATTATGGGGAAGACATAATGAAAACTGACACTCAAATGGATGGAACAGAAGTTCCAAGCCAGAGTTCTCTGATACAAAAGGAAGCCGAACATCTCGATAAAGATTGCCAAGGAATCTCTATCAATGTTGATTCTAGAAATCTCTGTCCTGCTTCCACAACTGCTGACCAAGAAGTAGAAGAGTTTCAACCCTTTGCGAAAGAAGCCACTGAAAATGATCTTTCCAATGACATCAAGAAAAGTGGAGAACACGAACCTCAGTTTGACGACCAGTCTGCTAAATCTGCAGGTATTACTGGTCACTTAGAGCCTGTTTGGGATTAGTTTATCTGAGTTTATCTACTGACATAAGCATTTGAGATAACTTATGGAAACAGTTTATAACATGTCCATAAACTGTTTTAGTTTATTTCACATGCTCTCAAAAATAGCTTATGAAACCAGCTTGTAGTTTATATGAAAACAATTTGCCTTTATTTTATCTTTTTTTATAAAAATAGCTTACCATAAGTACTTATATGATGAGTGCTTGTGCTTAAGTGGTTATTTAAGTTGTTTATCGAAATAGGGTCTTAATCTTTAACGTGCAAATGATGAATCTGATGTTTTGTTATGAAGTTGTGATTGGTGATAAATATTTTTCTTTAAAGCTTTTCCATTCATTTTTGCATTTCTTTATAGAGTTCATTTATAGCATTTTCATGTGGTACAGAAGAGCAAACTATTGAAGTGAACCTTGGTGCTGACAAGCATTCCCTTCACTTGGGGATGAAAACTCTTGTAGCCAAATCTGACTCTACAAGCAGTAGATCTGCCACTGCTGAGAATCAAGTTACTCCACTGGAATTTCTAAACTCCGGCAATACAAAGGTACGAAAATATGCTTTTACATCTCTCACTTCAAGGATGATAGTAATCATATTTTAGAAAAAGTAAATTACCATATAGGGAATCCTGTTAAACATTTCCAGATTAGGGGTAATAAACAGAAGTTGGAAACAATGGTCGATGGTTAACCGAAGACCAACTGGATAAGACATTTTTCTCCCGTTGGAAATATGTTTTATGAAGAATTCCTAATTTTTTTTTCCCCTTTACATAAGGGTATTTGTGAATATCAACTATGAGTTCATATTATACGTTGCATCTTCAAGATGACGGCATTGTACATTATTGATATGTTGTTCTCTGTGACTGTCCCTCAGGTGATTTCAGAAGGAAAGACGATCGAAGATGTCTGCTCAAGCATTACTCAATCTCAGTCAGGCGGTTGTATGATGTTAGATGAAAGAATGAATGTTCAACAAACTAAAACTAATCAACCAAAACACGTGCCAACCATTTCTCTTTCTTTGGGTTTGTCTCTACCTGTGGAGCATGAGACTGGAGGTTGTGATTCCAGTAATTGTTTGTCTACATTGCCTTTGTTTAATTTAATGGCTGGAACTAAAGATATTGTCCAAGATGGATTATGTCAGTCTTCGAGGAAACGAAAACCATCGCGTCTCCGGCACAAAGCAGTGCTTGACAACATTGTAAGCAAAGCAAGAGCTTTAAATGAGAGAGGCAAGTTTCAAGAAAATTTCATGCCATACCCTATAATGTGGTCTGAAGAGGAATTGGATTTTCTCTGGATTGGTGTGAGGAGACATGGTAGGGGCAACTGGGATGCTATGCTTAGGGATCCAAGATTGCGGTTTTCACCATTAAGGGCACCATGGGACCTTGCTGAGAGGTGGGAGGAGGAACAATTAAAACTTCTGAAAGATATTAGTGCTCCACAATTCATGCATCCAAATGCAGAAAGAGCCGTGGCGTTGCAAGGAAAATTTTGCTTCTTAGATCCCAAATCAGGTCTTTGGAGACAAAATACAATAGAGGAGACTAATCTATCCCCTGAAGATGTATTTTCTTATAGGGAGAATAACCCCTTGAGGAAATCTCTTGCTAGGTCATTTCTTCTGAGTAACACCGCTGCATGCAGTCCCGCGCCAACTATTCTTTCCGGGAGAACTTCTTACAACAACATTGATAAGTATGAATTAGGATTTTTCAATTCTACAGGAAGCTTGAGTATTTCCAAGGAAAACTCTTATTCAAATGATTATCCATTTAACTGTTCCACTGCAAAGAATAATTTGCCGCACTGGCTCAGAGAAGCAATCAATACTCCTCCAATGTCTGTAGAGCCAAATCTCTCTGCAGATCATAGCTTTGATGCTGCTGGTAAGTCATCCTTTCTGCCTCAAAATCAGTTAAGTGGTTTGAAGACAAATGATATACATATGTCAAATGCTTCTCACTATTCAACCTATTCAAGAAGAAAATATGGGATGCTGAAAATGAATAGGTCTCTGCAACATCATGTCAGCAAACAAGACGACTTGATTGTTATTGATAGCGACACATCTTCCGAGGAGACTATATCGGACGATCACCGTGCTAGCTTGAAGATTTGAAGAATGTATTTTCTGTTAGATGATCATTATTCAAAACATGTAATGAGATGTAGAAATTGTTGTAGGTGAATTTGCATGGTTTCGTAGGTTTACTTATTTGCAAACGTAGGAGCTGTTGTGACTTTATGCCAAATTAATGTTGATTTTATATTTAACTGAATCTTTTCGGGATCTTAAATGGTTGATATTTATTTGACGGAAAATGCTAGGAAGCACGACAAAATGTGTCGTGCAAATCCAACGACATACGTGGCCACCTTATTAAATTATGTCATCAACGTTCTCTCTCTTCACAATCTGAATTCATCGTCGTTCTCTCTCTTCACGAAGCTGTTTCCCGAGCCTTCAATCTTCTCTATTCTCAAATTTCATAGTTCTCTTCCGCACACCACCGAACTCCCTTGCCTGCAACTCCATTGATCGAGGTCCCATCACAACGTCATCGAATGATATTGTCGTCGTGACTCGGGCGACGCCAGTGCAACAATTCAATCCCACAACAAAGCTGCAAATGAATGACCATATGTTTCAATTCGGATTCCCTTTGTGGATAGTGTATCTATGGAATAGATATAGTGGTGGTGTTTGGTACAAAAAGAGAAAAAAGGGTTCTGGGAAGCAATCTTTATCAAACGAAAAGAGGTAATGTTTATATGTCAATGTTTTGACTTTGAGTGCCCGTTTGGTGCGCAGGATAGCATAGTAACAGGATAGGATATAAAACAGGATAAGGATAGGATATGATAACAGCAGGATAACAGTTATACTCAGTTATCATATCCTATGTTTGGTGCACACATGATAACAAACATGATAACTATTATATTTTGTTTTTAATACATACTTGCTCATAATAATATGATAAGATATATAACATATTAATTGACAAAATTACTCTTGTAAAACAATTGTTATTTTTTAAAAATTATTTTGTAATACTTTGAATTTTATAAATAAAAAATATAAATAAGTAATAAAATAATTTTATATAATTTAAAATAAAAATCATGAGAAAATAATCAAGTTTAATTTTTTATATGAATCATGATTAAATAAATAACTCAATAATATATACATGTTAGATAAGCCAAATAAATATATGATATATCTCATACGTAAATAATAAAACTACTATTGCAAAAGAATTATATTTAATTTTTTATAAAATTTAAATTAATATCCCTATTTGTCAATTTTTTAATAATCATTTTACTTTAAAATATTGTAATTTTAGTAAAATTTTGATTTTTTAGAATATATAAATTACAAAATTACCCCTGTGAGAAAATCACATATATATTTAAAAATTAATTATTTTATTATTTATATTTTATTAATTTTATTTTATGTATTTTAAAATATATTTTATAAAATAAATCATTAATTTTTTTTCTTCTTATCCTATCCTGCTGGTAACTCAGCTCAAATTCAGGATAAGAATTATAACTAGAGAGACAGGATAGGATAAGCTTCAGGATTAACTTATCATATCCTGCTGTATCACCAAACACTGGATTGCGGCAGGATATGATACAGTTATCCTATTCTGTCTCTTATCCTGTGCACCAAACGAATAGTTTTAAAATTGAAGCTTATAAGTTATATCATTGGATTAGGTTGGTGCATATACAATAAACAGTTAGTTGTGGCTTGACATTTATGCAGACCCGGATTATTTTAAGCCTTATTTTATACCTTACAAATGTTTGATATTTTTTCCCAATGAAAAAATACACTTTATAGTAAAGTCATCAAGTCTTAGTCATTGTATAACTATTTTTTTCACTTGTTCTTAATTTGAATTGCAGCACATCAATTGAAACATGATCAAAACAAATTTTATGCAGACCCGAATTAACTCAGAAAAAGCCTGCTCTGCACATCGAATCACACCAATGATTGGAGCACCACGCTGCAAAATACCGGAAATAGAGTGTCGATCACCTTGTGAAACAACTCAACAAATCCCACAATTACTTGGATATCGGTAGGCGTGGAAACTTACTTGGATATCGGTAGGGGCGTGGAATGGCAATCGAGTGAAGATGCTATTGCTAAGGGCTATAGTCTTATATTTATTTTAATGCTTCATTAAAAATGTAAACAAAAGCTATCAACTCCAATGTATTTGGTTATCATGCCGTAGATTTAGATCACAGTGATGGAAGGTTACATTGAAAATATGATCATAACTTTGGATTATTATTGTTTAGAAAGCTTGCAATATTATCTGCATCTAATAATCTTTGCACCAAGATTACATAGTTTTGTTGCCCCTGGATAGCAGAGAAACAAAAGATGGCACAATTGCATATTACTACATCGCAAATTATCTGCATCTATCAGTTCATTGTAAATCATACAGAAGTTTTAGAAAACTTGGCATCTGTAAAATTTTATGTAAAGACAAATTTACTTCAAATAAAAAACTAATTGTTGCTGCAATAATAAAAAACAAAGAGTGCTTCAACATCAATAACATTAAAATTTCAAATGTTGATATAAAACAAAGTCAAATAGTTGTTTCAAGTTTGCAAATTAGACATCTTCAACTCTCATCTCCAAAATCAGTGGTTCATTCATGTCCTGATGATGATGGTTTATCATTCATATGGTGTTGTGCCTACAAAAAGAACACATGAATGTAAGAATCGTTAATCTATATTAAAACTTGACTATAAAACTTTAAGAAAATATAATCATCCAATACCTCTAAAAGTTCTGCATAGCCAAGATTATGATTTATGATTTGAGATTGAGTATAATATGGAACCTGTAAAACAAATGTATTGAATCTTTTATTCCAATATAGATTTTAAATGTTCAAATAAAAGTAAAAGAGTGACTGAATCTGCACCTGATTTACTTCAACAAAATATTTTTTATTTGGATTGAAAGGAGCTAAATTTACTTGAATGCTCTCTTGTGTGTCAATCTCATCAATGATTTGAGATGTAGAAAACCTTGCATTTTCTGTTTCTTGAACCGATAGAAACCCCTACCACAAAAAAATAAAATTAGACATCCATGTATTACATTTAACTATAGAAAAAAAACTTGAGAATTTTAAAGGTCACCTCTTCTTGTGTTTGACCACTGTTACTCTTTTTACTGCTATTTTGAGTCTTCTTTTTTGCAAACTTCTTCTTCACAATTTGATCAACTTTAGAAGTCTTCCTTTTTTCGCGAGGTCGTCCTTTTTTTTGTGATACTATAGGATCAAGAATTTTAGTCGCATGATCTTGAACTAATCTCTCTTCTTCTATAATCACAGGAGAGCTTTGTTTACAAGTTAATTCAATTTTCAAATTCTTGATCCAATTCATCACTTTCAATAAATCATCTTCAGTATGTATCCCCATATAAGCAACATCGTAAAAGGCATCACAAGCTTTACTAACACGTTGCAATTCAATATTTTCAGCTAAATGATCAAAACCACATTTAATAAGTGCGTGTCTTCACTAAATATCCTTCCTTCACCTTGACAAAATATAACAAGACGACACCGACTCTGTTTTACCTGTGAGCTGAAGAACACAAAGGATGTGTCTGCATAAAATTCCTTTAAACTCAAATAGACAGCATGCACATTGTATTTCGAAGTCTTTCTCATTGAAAAATACCTTGAACTTTATGTCTTTATTTCTATCATATACTCTTTTACTCTCTATAACCCAAAATATCGAATTCAAACCATCATTTCTCTCAAAGAACGCATTGCAGTACATCAAAGAAGAAATTTATGTTTGAATTTTTCATTGGTAAATGCCTTTTGGAATTGATACTCAAATCCAAAACGACTTATACAAGCAATTGTTGTATTAAATGAATTAAAATCAGTCTTGCTTTCCTTTTCAATTTTATCTTTTAGTGCATTGTCATATTGCTCAACAAATTACTTTAATGTTGTCTTTGAGTTCACATACCCGTCAAAGAATGAATTCATACTTTCACTTCTTTGAGTAGTTGACATTCCAGCCCAAAATGTGTCTCTAACATACACAGGAACCCAACGATGTCGTTCATCAAAAAGCCCTTTCAACCATTCGTTATCATGCAGCTCATAACATGCAATCATATTCCCTCACTTCTCCATGAAATCACTTATGCTCGACGAATCATATACACATCATGCAAAAGTGTTTTGATAGACTCATAATCAGAGAGTCTACCCAATTTTTCCGGAACCTTTTTCATTATATGCCACAAGCACCAACAGTGGCTATAGTGATTTTGGCGCTGTAAAATAAGAGAGAAGTTGCATTTTGATGAAAAATAAAAGGGGAGTTTCTATTTCTGAACCAGTGTGTCGAGATTTGCTATTACAATTAATTGTAAAAATTAAAAATAAAAAAAAAGGAAACTAGTGTGCATATCACGTGGTCGTGCAAGTAGTCGTGCAAAAGTAGTCGTTCCATATAGCATCACTGAAATTCTGAATTCATGAACAAAAACAATATAAATTGTACGATCTCCATACGAATGTTTTGATATACACAGTTTTTTTATTTTTCAAATTAATTAAGTGGCTGTATTTAATCTGAGTTCAGATCCTCTTCATTTTGGGAGGAAATGGCAATCTCGATTTTCACTCATAATAATAAGACACGTGGCAAAGTAAAATATCAATGACAAAAAAAACATTTATTTATTTTCATTAAACCAAAATATTACAGAAAATTTACTAAAAAAAAAATTACAGAGAAAACCAATGGAACCGCTGTGTTATGGATAAGCTTGTTTTGTTCAAATTGATCTCAATCCAACCCAAACAAATTGGAAAAGAAGCACGTAATCGCACAAAATAAGGGTTCATTTGTTACGTATTAAAAAAATAGTGATTTTGATATTGAATAATTTAGAGATAAGTTTTTAGAGATTTTATAGAACAATACTTTGTGTTTGTTTATTGTAATAAAAATCACTTTTTTTTTTAAATAAAATAATACTCCGTACTATATTTAGTTTGTTTGGATGGAACGTGTAAAAATTATTTTTTAATTACAAAATAACTTTCTTCCTTTAACATTTTTAGCTATTTTTTTTTTAATTATTTTTAGCTTCTAATTATTTTATTTTTTGAAAATCTATAACAAAACATATGCAATATTTTTAGAAGTGATTATTTTTATAAAATAAATGATTTTTTTTCAAAAAAATGCTGTAAGAAACTCTGTAAAACTTGTGTAAGATATTTATTTGGCCAGCTTAACAATATACGTGGCACATATTTATTGGTAGATAGGAGGCCATTTTCGTCATTTCTTCGGCTCAACCTACGTATAAATACCACCCCCTCCCTTCTAATACTCATTTAGGGCCTTATTGATATAGATTTTTGTAGTGTTAAATAATTTTGAGTAAAAAAAAATTACAAATAAATTTTTTATAAAAACTTCAAATGAAAATTTGGTTTGTATAGTTATTCTTAAAATGTTATTTTAGGTATTTAATTATTTTATTGAAACATTTTTTGGATATCAAAATTTCGAAAAATCATTTAATTTTGAAGCTATTTCTTTGGGCAAAGATGGAGGAAGAAGAGCAACAGACTGAAGAACCATCGAGGACACTCGCAGAGATGAAGGTTAGAGGAGCAAAGATGGAAGATGAACGATATAGGTTAATTGAAAGGAGAAGAGGAGTTCAATTTTATTGCATGATTGAGCATTTGAGCGTAGAGGGCAAAATTAGAAAAGGGTTTCTAGTCCTATCGGATTTTTTTTTTTTTTGATAACAAGTCCTATCGGATTATTTCTATTCCAGCTTTTTCTCGGGATAGAAAATACAAAGCGGTGTCGGGATAGGATAAATAAGAGGATTTATTTATCTTGTCTAATGGGTGCATCAAACGCAATATATGAGTGGGATAAATTAACAAGTGGATGTACTCTCTCCGTCCCAAAATATAAGCAAAAGTTGGTCAACAAAAGTTAATGTATTTGGTTCAAATCTTTAACCAAATAAAAAAAAATTAACTCATTTTTGTTTATATTTTGGGACGGATGAAGTACATAATTTAATCAAAGTTACAAAACTAACCTTCATTTTACTACTTTTAAATATTAAAGATGGAGGATATTTTGATTCAAATAGAAAAGATTAAATATTAAAGATGAAGGATATTTTGATCCAAATAGAAAAGATGCACCTTATTAATTTTTAAACCTTCATGACCCGTATGATGGGCGGGATAGTAAGACATGATAGGAAAAATTAATCATATCCCACTCATATATTGCGTTTGATGCACCCATTAGACAAGATACATAAATCCTCTTATTTATCCTATCCCGACACCGCTTTGTATTTTCTATCTCGAGAAAAAGCTGGAATAGAAATAATCCGATAGGACTTTTTTTTTTTTTTTTTTTTTTTTTTAAAGTTGATGGTTTATAAGTACCACCAACTTATTTACAAAGAAAATACTACAATTACTGCTGCCAAGGATCGAACCCCTGACCAACAGCCTACACCCGCTCAGTCAGCAAGTGCCAACTGAGCTACCCCACCCACCCCGAAAAAAAAAATCCGATAGACTAGAAACCCTTTTCTAATTTTGCCCTCTACGCTCAAATGCTCAATCTTGCAATAAAATTGAACTCCTCTTCTCCTTTCAATTAACCTATATCGTTCATCTTCCATCTCTGCGAGTGTCCTCGATGGTTCTCCAGTCTGTTGCTCTTCTTCCTCCGTCTTTGCCCAAAGAAGAGGGGGTTCGGTTAAATCATTCGACTCAAAATGTTAAATTTGTCTCACTGAATTAAGTGGTGAAATTAAAACGATGTTTTTGGTGGATTGGTTTTATAGGGTTCTAGCATCGTTTGGGCAATCACGGAAAGAGGCTAAGCTCTTATTCTAACATTTGAGTCTGGCTACTCACGTGTATTCTGAAGAAAATTGGTTATGGCAGGCACTGATGATCAAATGGGTTTCTCAGTAGTAATAGATAGTTTGACATCTCAATTCTATAAAATTTGTTTATGTAATTATGAATTGGAGGAGGTGTTGTTGGTTCGAAATTGCAGAGTATTTAAATTTTTGTTTATAAAAAAAGCTAAAGAAGAATTAATTATGAAAAGAGGTACCAGGTGCCAACAAAATGCACAATAGTTCAAGGCAAAAGACAGGTGTTGTGTTCATGCTCTCATAATTTATTCTACTGGCGAGTGTTATGATAGATGAGGGTGTTTCTGCAAAAGTGTCTCAAGATACATATTTCTTTGTGTGTATGAACTTGATTGGAAAAAATTGTTAATCTTTTATATTATAAGCTTCTATACACAAACAAATTCTAAACCCTAATTTGTTTTCCCCGTTTTTCCTCCATTTTATCTTGCAATTTTTATTAAAAAATAATACAATTTTGTCTTGACTATGATTCGAACGCGCAACCCTCGAACCCGCAACCCTTCAATGCAAGGCAATATTTCCAACCATTATGGTAAATATATAATTATGATTAAAATTATGTGCAATAATTGATAAGCACCATCAATTTTAAAAGTATATCATATCAAAATTATTGTTGACTATATTATTCATCACGAAATATTTTTATGTCTTTCCTGATCAATATTTTTTTTCTACCGGATCATAAATTTAGAGAATAATTATCATGTGAGATTTGGAAAGTTATTATCACGTGTAATTTAGAAAGTTATTATCAAACTCAATTCTGCTAAATCATTTTTTTTTGCAATACAACCAAACACAACCATAGTCATGTCACTAATCACATTCATTATTTTGATTTTAACATTGTAGATTTAATATTAACTAATGATCAATTGATACAATATGCACTAGCAGACCAATTGTGATTTAAATTATGTCCACAAAGTGTTAAGCTCCATCAACTTTCATAGGAAAGATTTCATACGACAATTAAGCACCATCAATTTTCATTGCACAATTTAAACAATTAAAAACCGATAATCTCTTATATTATAAGGTTGCCAACATAAGCTAACCCTAAACCAAATTTTTTCCCCTCTCATTTTCTCTTTCTTTTTATTGCAGCTTTATATTAAAAAAATACAGATTGTCATCGAACCTGCATCCCTTACTTACAATAAAACCTTTCAACCGCTAAAACATGTGCTTCAATTATGAAAAAATTTAGGAATCCTAATATGTTAACCCTGTTTTCAATAAATTTGAACAGCGGAATTAATCACAATTTTTATTTATTTATGGATGTCTACTTAAGTTTATGTTCTTGATTATGTCTTTAATTTTTTTTAACCTTTAATTATCATCAATTTTTTAACCTTTAGTTATCAACAAATTTTTTTTAATAAGTAAACAAAACTATGGGGTTCCAAAATTATTTAAAAATATATAAAATATAAAATAAGCACATAAACAAATATAGAATAATTAGTCCATGAAATTCCCTATACTACTCTTATTGAAAATACTCTTAGAATTTTTGTATTTTATTTTTTATTGTTACATATTACACCTAATTAGACCCATGCACCGCATGGGTCAAAGTTCTAGTTGGGTTATAAGGGTAATTTTGTCATTTATGTCATTTTCAGGTTACACATCAAACATATGATATGATACTCCCTCCGTCCCAAATTGATTGACACAGTTGACTATATTGCACTATTCACACATATTGTTTTGACCATATTTTACTACTAATAAATAAAAATAAATATTAGCATATAAGATGTTGTTAGATTCGTCTCGATGAGTATTTTTAAAATATCAAATTTTTATAATTTTTACTATAATATAATCTATCTATATAATTCCTAAATAGTTCTCATATCACTCATATAACCCTAATCCACGTCAACACTTATATCAAATTAAACCACTCAACAATACCACATCACTCCTCCTTATATTTTATCATTGTTATCTCTATGTATCCTTCATATACCTACATCAATAACATTTATATAGATAACTTTTCAATTTTTTTTGTAAATAATTTTTTTCTCCGTGGAACATCTCACCTTTATGAAACAGCCTACCTATGTAATAGAATTAAAGGATGGAAAAAATACGAAGCTAATGGATCTAACTTTAGAGGGCTTGAAGTAAGTTAAGTGGAATTAAGAATTTTCTATATGTACATGTTGAAATAATTATTTTTGACACACATTAACATCAATTGTATTTTTTTTTAGGAGCACAACATATAAAAGTGAAGAGAAAACAAAATATTTTATGAGAGAGAGAGAGGTAGAGAGAGACTGAGTTGCACCGCCCCTAGGGCAAGCCTAGAGCGGCGGCTTCGGTCATCGCCTTCACCGGAAGTAAGGCACAAACGGGGGGGCACTTCGATGGATAGCGGGGAATGGTCGGAGGTGAGACAACGACGACGGAAAGTGCTTAGACAGGACGATCGAGTGACAGGCAGATCACACCATACCAGATCACGCTACAGGAATCGATCGCGTTCAAAACTCAGACATCATTCTTTTAATGATTCGACATCGCAGTAGCAACCATGGCGCGCGTGACATCGTCCAGGTAGGGAGGAACAAATCGTGTTTCAACTGTGAGTCTGATAGCAGGCATCGCCGACAAGGAAAAGGGATTTATCCTCGTTCATCACACTGTTTTCATCGCTCATTCTCGTCTTTTCGCCATGGCAATCGATCTCGTTCAGCATCTGTAACAGAAAGGCAGCACCTGAAGCTTCGTGAAGGCAGAGGAAGGTCGGTGAGAAGGAATCAGTCGCAGCAGGGAGAGAGAAGGAGGACGGCGAGCTTGAAGAATAGGAGGGGAAGGAGTAATGGCCGAATTAGTGTGCATAGTCAGGATAATCAAGCTGTGTCTGATGTGGGTAGGAATAAGGTGCTGAGCAAACCTAGTGATGGTGGAAAATTGGATTCTGAACTTAAACGGTATGTATCGTTTTATTTTACGAATTTTCCGCCATTACTGTCGAATTTTTTCCTTAGAAAAGGTTTTGAGGTGTGTGGGATGTTGGAGGATGTTTTTGTTTCTAAAAAGACTAATAGATATGGCGAGCCCTATGGTTTTGTTAGATTTTCTAATGTAAAAGACATATCTAAAATGACAAAGGCCTTGAATGCTGTTTGGTTCGGACATTACCGTGTTCGGGCTAGTGTTGCTCTTTTTCATCGTCACAACACGGGGGGTGATAAGAAACCTGCGGTAGAAACGGTTAGTCGGCAAAAGGAAGTGGATGGGACCTTAGAGAAGGTTAGACCCAATGGTGTTACAAAGCATGTTCCACAAGCAGGTGGTGGCGCAAGTACCTCAAAGCCGGGGTTGAAAAAGCAGAGTGGTGAAGCCAATGGCGCTGTGAAGGAGGGATCTGGGCCTTCGGATGGTGTGTGTGTGGGGGACATTGTTATCAAACTTGGGATGGGCCAGCAGCGGGAAGTTAGGAAAAAAGCTCAGAAGTATGGGGAGGACGTGAAGCCCAAGGAGGCGGAGATGCCTAACGATGCTGTGCAGGAGAAAATACGCAGAACCTTTATACGCAACTATCGGACAGAGCCAGAAGATGCGAAGTGGGCTCAATATGGGTTGGTGGCGACAGTCATAAACGGTGAGGTGTCTACTGTGGTGGATAATAGAATTTCTGATGCAGGCTTCAGCAATTTGGTCATTAGTCCTATTGGGGTGGATAAGGTTTTTGTTCGAAGCTCCGAAGGGGTAGATGTTTTGCCTATTGTGAAGGGTGCTAAGGAGATTTTTAGCCTTATTTTCTCGAATTGGATGAGGTGGGGTGAGGACGTGCTACCCTATCGGAGAGGAGCGTGGGTTCGTTTGTATGGTATTCCGCTAAATGCTTGGAATGTTAAGTTTTTTAAGCTCTGTGTGCTTGATTGTGGTAGTTTTTTACGGGCGGATAGTTTCTCCGTGGATAGGGGCAGATTGGACTTCGCCCGGGTCCTAATTGCCACGTCGGATTTAGACATAATCAAAATAGTTGAGACTGTCATGGTGGATGGCTTAACGGTGGATATCAATATAGTGGAAGAATGGGGGTATGCTATGGGGGAGGACACCTGTCTCTTTGTGGATGATAGTGAGTCGGAGGCATCACACTTTGATTTCGAAGAGGGGCACATTGATCTTGAAGAACGACGCAATGTTGACGCAGTGATTGAGAGTATTGCGGAGGGACTGGAAAGAGATGTTTGTGAAGGTTTCCAAGGTCAGAATGATGCGGAGATGATGGCCATGCCAAAATATAACCTTAATGGTGAGGGGGAAGTAGGGAGGAAGTCTGTGCAGGCAACGGAAACCAGTAGCCCAGCTAGTGGTTGTGTGGAATCTTCATTTTGCTCTCCAAAGGAGACTACTGACTTTAGAAGAAGTGGTACTCCTCTTTTGTCCGATGCTCAGGAACGACTCGTTAATCGAAATGCTAAAGTGGAATCTAGGGGTTGTGACAGGACTGTGCTTCGCGGAAAGCGCACAAATTCTTGTCCTCCTGTTTACGTTGGAATTTGGTAAACAACCGCTAGTTTAAGTATTTAAACTCGCGAGATCAACTAGTAAATCTCAGGACAATTTTGTGTTTGTTCGTTTCAAGAAAACTGTTTGAAGGTTCGTTTGAATAGGGAAACGAACACTTAGGAATTAAAATATTTTAAAGCATACACGAGAAACTAATTCGAATCGCCTCGAAGTAGCAGTTTCTCAAGCAAGTATCTGGATTCAGACTTAGAAAAAATTACTGGAAAACAAATTGCATTGCATTGAATGAAAAAACAATTACAAATAAAGATGGTTCACAAAACATACATTTCTCCTTCGAATTCCGTTCGTTCGATCGCTGAGTACTTAGAATTTTTAGAGAGAATATTTGTATATATTTTGTGACCCTTGTTCAGAATGAAAAACTACTATAAATACTACTACTAAGTGGTAACTGTTTCTTGATCATCTGGACGCTCCTTCATTTGCCACGTCGACCACGTTCTCCACTTTCATCTTTCATTCCTTCAGCGCGCGCCAAGATCTTTTGGGCCGTTCGTTGTTTCTTTTTTGGGCTTGGCCCAACTATCTCTCGATTCGATTTTGCGCCTTCGATAGCCTCCTGGTAAAACCAAAACTATACGCATCCTCTACAACTCTCGAAACGCTTTTCTGCTTCGACATAGGGAGTTCTCGACACCAACTTTGAAAGTTTTGTTTTGATAATATAACCTCCAAAATAAATATTGGACCCACCAATTATATTTAATTAATAAATACCAAATTTATGTCCAACAAATTGCCCCCCAAAAATGCCATTTTCGACGGTGTCTATCGAAAGAGGAAGTGGCATTTTTGAAAGTATTAATGGATAACTTTCTTTTCCATTTATCTCTCTTATCGTTTAGGCTGCCATTCAAAACTTTGGATTGGCTCCAAAACTTGTTTTTTCTTTCCACCTGTCCAGGGGTTTGGACACTTGTCAACATAGGAAGTTGAAAAAATTTGCTATTTTCCTCAATCCGTGTGCCTCTATAAATAGCCAGATTCTTCCTTTATTGCGTTTTTCTCCAATTTTTTGCTCTGTCAACTGTTCATCTTCTTCTTCATCTTCTGCGATTCTTTCTTGAATTCTTGCTTCCAAAAGACTTCTTGTCTTCACTTTTCTACTTATCACCCAGTCATCAACTTTCTTTTCACTCGGATTTTCCCCAACCGTTGCAAACAACCTGTGATTCCCAAATTTAACCCTAATCACCATTCTTTCACGTCATCTTTATACATCAATGGCGTCAGATTCAGGTGTCAGAAAATTCCTTCCTTACGCCGGTAAGTGGACCGCCGCCACTCTTTCTTCTTACGATGAGGATGTGGTTCCAGAACCATCGTTGCGTCTGGACTTGCAAAAGTTTTGGGAAAGTCAATTAATCTTTCCTTATTCTGTTGATAACCTTGTGCATGCGTTTGGGGGACCCAAACCAAGTGATAAAAGCCGTAATTCCAAGGTTCTGTCTATCTTTCCTGTTTATAAACCTTGTGCTCCTAGGGTTTTCATTAGTGAACCCTATAATTTTAGCTATATCAAGGCGCCTAACAGAGTGTTTCGATCGGCTCCTTCTTTGAATGACCAATATCTTGGCTGGTTAGACAGGGTACAACGTGATAAGGCTGATATTTGGCAAGCCTGTGGTATTTATGACCTTATTCAGCTCTCTCGGACAGGCCTTAAATACCAGCAAGAGATGATTATTGCTGCTTTACACTTCTTTGAGTCTTCTACCAACACCTTCCACTTCGAATGTGGCATGATGACTCCTACACTGCTGGATGTTGCTGCCATTACTGGCTTATCGCCTCTTGGCGACACTTATGATCCTTGCAAAGCTTCCGACACCATCAAATTTGATTTTCGAAACAAATCTTACTCCAAATACATCGTGGAAAATCGAAAGACTAGCGATGAAGTAAGTGACGATGAACACGTTGCTTTCCTAACCTTATGGCTATCGCAGTATGTCTTCTGCACTCAATCTCTCCAAGTAGCCAAGAAATTCATCCCTATGGCTATTCAACTACATGAATGTCAGCAATTCAATTTTGCTCGACTTGTTCTTGGATGTCTTTATGAATCCATGAGGGATGCTTGTGAACACCTTAAGAGAACAGGCGATGGATCTACCTTTTTGGGTGCTGGCCCTTTTTGGTTGCTGCAACTATGGCTAACTGCCACCTTTCATGCTGAGCTCGACCTTTTCTTACCTGAGCCATACTATGAGGAATCGAGAACACGTCAAATCGAAGGCACAAGGCTGGCGAGGATGGTGCCTAGGGAAAGAGGCCTTGGTTATGATGTAGCCTTCCAACAGTATTTTAATGCTTTTCTCAGCCTGAAGAAGTTTAAGCCTAGCTTTGCTCCTTTTATGGATAGGCCACTTGGTCCTCCTTGGTTTACTCACAGATTTCCTTCTCCACCAGAATTTGAGATGGTAACCAACAACATTTGGAATGCTTACTTGACGCCTACAGTCTTGTCTTGTCGAATTGGCTTGACCTCTGGAGATTTTGGGTTAGTTGGCTACTTCCCAAACCTGGTGTCTCGCCAATTTGGCTTAACTCAAATACTCCCTAAGAGCATATACTTGGAAGAAAGGGAGGTTTGTTTAGGCAAGCATGGCATGACAGAACCACAGTTCCATTCATTCTTGAACCACTTCAATCAGCCTTCTTATGAGCTTACCCCATTCGACTTCGCTCCCTCACATGCCTGCACTAGGGAATTTTTTACTTGGTGGTCTCGACACTATGAAGGACGCCTGGTTGACAAGACTGCCTTACTCACTGCTATCTCTAATGGGTTCGACTCATCTATTTTGAACAAGATTAAGTCGAAATTGAACGCCAGAGGTATTCTTTTAGTTTTACTTTTACTTGCATCATTTTTACCTTGCGTGCTTTTCTCTTATGCGCACTTCTCCAATGCAGGGAGTAAGTCGAAGGCAGGTTCTAGCAATTCTAGCAAACCTCTTCCTCCACCACCTAAGGTTGAACTAAAGGTAGGCCTTTGCCTTTTTTGTGGCTTCTCACACTTTTGTAGGATGTCCATATTAACTTTGATATGCCCTTTCCAGATTGCTTCGCGCAAAAGGTCTCATTCAACTGAAACTCCTTCTGTTTCGAAGAAACAAAGAACTATTCCAGCTACTTGTTCGAGTGCTCCAGATAAGGTATCCATTTAGCTTAAGACTTCTTTTTCTTTTGTCTTGAATGTGAACTTACTGAACTGTGGCCTGTAGGATATTCCTGTCCTTTCGACCATCCCTGAGCAGACTAACACTGCCACTATTCAAGATCTCCCTCATAACGCTGAACCCATTACTGATGAGAAGAAGAAAAAGAAGAAGAAGAAAAAAGAACACCAACCCAACCAAGAAGGTACTCCTGAACACAAGTCCTCTGAGATTGAGGCACAACCTGATACTCTGGCGTCACCTGAGGACCCTCCTTTAGAGCAATCGGAGAGGAAGAAGAAGAAGAAAAAGAAGCACAGAAAGTCTCCTGCTGCAGCCACTGTTGTCGAGGCTTCTGCTACTGCAAAAGAAACAACTTCACAGCCTGAAGCTTCTGCTACCCCTCAAACCCAAGTAAGCCATTCTTATTTCTTGTTACTTCTCCAGCTTTTGGCTGTGTTACTCATTCTTTCATGGTTTTATTTGTTTCAGCCACAAAACTCTGCTCAAGTTATTTCTCAGGATGAGCCTACTCCTAGCAAAGCGGCGGAGGGGGTGGTCGAAGGACCAAGCGATGCACATCCTGAAGATGTTGCAGAAAAAATCCCATCTCCTCAGCCTGTCGGAACGGCCATTCTTGCTGAAACCTCATCACCACCCATAGCTCCTGGCTCGCCCCACCACGCTTTCGAAGATGATACCCTTAAACCTAGCAATGAAGAGGACCAACTCGATCAAAGCTTACCACAACAGAATCCTTCGACAAATCCTGCCCAAGTATTGGCTGATAATGATCCTCCAACTAACTTTCAAGCTGACCCCATTGCTAATACTGAACAAAGGCCAACAGTTGATGGCGAGCACTCCACTACCAATCAACCACAACCAAGTGGGTCGAACCATGAGTCTAGTTCACCCAGTGCTGGCACTTTCGACTCTGAAGATGGGAACTCCTATATTGGTGATTCACTTGGTGAAGAGGGAACTTCCGTGTCGAAGCCATTTCCTACTGTTGTCTTACCGGCTGAACTTGCCAAAGAGCTAAGAGATTTAACCCCGGCAGATGCACTCAACAAGCTTTTATCAAGTCATGGCGCCTCTAGCTCTGCTGTTGGGAACACGGAAGATAAGGAAGATGCACTTGCGCAAGAACAGTTTGAGCACGAAATCAGATTTAGGCGAGAGATCCTTAATGGGGATATGCTGGGCCTGCTTGAACATGATTCTTCTATATATTACAACATCAAAGCCCTTTTTCGCAAGCTGCAGAACCCAAGGACTGACGAAGCCATGTTCCTTCTAGTGACTCAGGCTGAAACCTTTTTAGAACAATTCGTTAGTCAATCTCAGCTCCTAACCAGGACTAGCAGCCTTTTGACATCTCTGCTTGCCACCCAGCAACACCATTTCGAGCAAGCTAATAGTTGCAATGCAGAGGTCACAACTATCAAGGCTGCCTCTGATGAAGCTCTTGAGCAACTTGTGGCTTGTGAGAACAATATTGCTCAATGGCAATCTGAAATCGAAGCGCTAAAGGCAAAGATTCGACAAGAGGAGGCTAAGATGGAAAAGCTAGCTGCAGTGGCTATTGAAGCACAAAAGGTTAAGCTTGATGAGCTAGCACGTGAAGGTATCCAACACTACAGTGATGGTCTAGCTGTCCAGAAGCGAGTTGAGCACCTTGCTAGTGATAAGGAAATGCTACAACGTAAACTGGCGTCCATTCGAACTCAGTATTACCAATTTCAAGCGGCCAATCGAAAGCCTCCTTCAACATCCCAACAACAACCTTGACTTTATAAATTTTCCTTTTAGTCTCAAGTTTTTTTTTCTTTTGGATGTCGTAATTGTAAATCTTTTAACACTAGCAACTGTCAAACAATTTCGTACATGCCTTTTGAATGCATGCCCGTTTTGGCTTTTTAATGCTGCATGTTCATATATTGGCTGAGTATTTTATTCCTTTGTTGTTGTTTGCTTTCCTTCTTTTGGGTCACTCTCCCAAGCCTTATTAATGGCACTTTGTAAGGAATGAAGCGAACATGTTCCCAAAGCAGTCAACATAATTAACTACATGGCTTTGAGCATTAATGCAATGGCATTTCCTATGCAAACTGACCGTGGTTAGTTGTAACTGCCTAGCTATTAACGCGTATTAATCCTTCTATAAATACCCACGCCTTGCAACTCTTTTGTTCAGCACTTTGCACCAATTAACACATCAACACCTCTCCACAAAGAATGGATAACAAGAAAAATCTTCCTTCCTCTTCCCCGGGCTCAAGCACACCACGTCCTCTTGGAAGGGGACGAATCAAGATTCCAGCTTCCAAACCTCCACGCCCTAGAATCCTTCGCCCTAGGCCGGCACCAGCCAAGGTAGTAGAAACCATCATTCTCTCTTCTGATTCTTCAAGCTCTAGTTCAGATGATGAAGATGAGGATTACCTTGAGTTCCTCAGTACCCTAGAACCTGATGAAGAATACCCAGGAACTCCAACTCCTTCTTCTGAGGATGAAGACTCTCAAATCTCAGAACTTTCCAATTCTGATTCAAAGGATGAGGAAACTCGGGTTCAGGGTAAACCTTAAGTGTTTATCTTTCAACATTCAACCATTTCTTGTATTTTCTTGAACATTCTTGAATGATTGGTTGTATTGTTGATTTTGTATGAATAAAAATTGATTCTTGGCATTTTCTTTTACCATCTTGCAAATTTTATCCTTGCGTTATTCATTTTTTATGGTTATTTCTTGCAACATTGGCTTGTATTTCTTTAAATATTTGCCATTCATATTGACTGAACGTCTCTCAGGAGTTAACTCTTCAATCTCATAGGCTCCATTTGACAAAACTTGAGAAATCTTAAATGGTCCTTCCCAATTGGGTGACCATTTTCCAAAGACTCGATCTCGTCTGTCCATGGGGAGGATGACTTTCCAAACTAAGTCTCCTACGTCAAAGAGTTTGGATTTAACCCTTTTGTTATATGCTCTAGCAATTCGTTCTTTTTGTCGAATCAAAGCATCTAACGCCTGCAACCTTTCCTCATCCACGTCTGTTAACTCATCTAACATTATGTTCTCATAGTGATCAGGAGGTAGTTCCCATTGCCTTTGTACTCGAATCGACTGCATCATTATTTCAACAGGTAACACGGCATCGTGACCATATGTTAGTCGAAAAGGTGTCGAACCTGTTGACTCTTTAGGGGAATTCCTACATGCCCATAGGACTTGATCCAAGGTCTTATGCCAATTCTTTGGCTTTTGGGCAACGTGCTTCTTAATTAAACTAATTATAACCTTGTTGGCTGCTTCAACTTGGCCATTTGCTTGAGCATAGTAAGGCGTCGAAGTCATTAGCTTAAAACCCAATTGTTCAGCAAAATCTTGCATCTTTCGACCAACAAACACCGTTCCTTGGTCTGTAGTGATCGTCTCAGGAAGCCCAAACCTATAAATAATATGGTCTTGGATAAAATTGATCACTGTCTCCTGATCCACATTTGTCAGGGCAACAGCCTCTATCCATTTGGTAAAATAATCAATCCCAACTAGTATATAACGTTGGTTCTTGGATGACGCGGGCCTTATTTCACCAATTAAATCTAAAGCCCAGCCTCTAAAAGGCCAAGGTTTGATAATCGAATGCAACTCACTGGCAGGGACGTGTTGTATCCCCGCGTGTTTTTGACACTCTTGACAACCTTTCGCATATTCTATGCAGTCCTTAAGCATGGAAGGCCAATACAAACCCTGTCGAAACAAAAGCCATTTCATCTTGTGGCCTGCTTGATGGGCACCACAGGCTCCACTATGGGCATTTGAAACTGCTACATACGCTTCGTTTTCATTTAGGCATTTCAACAAAACCCCTTCAGGAGTCTTCTTAAATAGTTCATTTCCCATGATTGTGTAATTCAAGGCTCTATACTTAACCTTCCTATCGGCTGTACCTGTTGGATTTTCTATGTATTTAACAATGGGTTGTCTCCAATCCGTGTCAGCCAAATTGTCAATCACAAAGACTTCAGTCATTACTTCATCAAAGTGTGCATCAGCCATTTCGGACTCCCTTTCGCCATTTGGTTCATTTGCCCCCAGCTGATAGGGTATTACCTCACATGAGATTAGTTTTTCTTTAATTTCAACTATCTCATCTAATTTTTTCCCCGTTACCTTATAACCAGAAGCAATTTGGGCTAGGTCATTGGCTTCTTGGTTTTCGATTCGAGGCACGTGTTGAATGTCGCACGAATCAAACCGTTTTAGTAACGAGAAGGCAATGACAAAGTATTTCATCAAATGTTCTTGAATGCATTTGTATTCCTTTGTCAATTGTTTTATTACTAACTCAGAATCTCCTCTGATTTTAACATGTTTTGCCCCCAAGTCCAAAATAATCTTTAGACCTACAATTAAAGCCTCGTACTCGGCTTCATTATTGGAGCATGTTCCATTAATTTTGTACTTAAATTTTGTTGGAATCTTTAAAGGAGAAATGATTAAGATTCCAACTCCTGTACCATGTTTGTGCTTCGAGCCATCGAAGTACAACATCCAAGGTTCATGTTCTACATATGTTATTGAGGTCTCAGCCACCGAGTGGTCAACAAGAAAATCAGCCACTACTTGACCCTTTACAGCCCTCAGGGGTTGGTAAGTCAATGAATATTCAGTTAAAGCTAAAGCCCATTTCCCAATTCGACTATGCAAAATTGGTTTAAACAACATATGCTTAATGATGTCAAAATGAGAATAAACATAAACATGAACTGGTTTGATATATTGCTTAAGTTTGGTACAAGAGAAATACAAACATAGACAAAGCTTTTCAATTGGACTATATCTAGTCTCAGCATCATTCAAGATTCTACTTAGATAGTAAATAGCCTTTTCTACGCCATTTTCATCCTCTTGTGCGAGCATGCTTCCAATAGTCGAATCTGATGCTGCGATGTACAACTTCATTGCTTTGTTTCGAATAGGAGGCATTAAAGTTGGAGGCTTCGACAAGTATGCCTTAATATCATCAAATGCCTTTTGTTGTTCCATTCCCCATTCAAATACATCACCTTTCTTGAGCCTCAGCAGTGGAGAAAAAGGTTGAGCTTTACCACTTAGGTTTGATATAAACCTTCTCAAGAAATTGACCTTTCCTAGCAAAGATTGAAGCTGTTTCTTCGTTCCTGGAGGTTCTGTCTCCATGATAGCCTTTGTCTTATTTTGGTTAATTTCTATGCCCTTCTTATGCACAACAAAGCCAAGGAAATCTCCTGGTTGTTCGAATGAACTTGCATTTGAGCAACCTTTCAATTTCTGCTTTGATCTTTGTCATGATTTCCGGTGCAAACCTCCTTGGAAGCTGCTTTACTGGTTTCTTATCTGGTCGAAGGGGTAGCCTATGCTCCACAAGATTTCTGCTTAACCCAGGCATTTCGTTATAGTCCCATGCAAAGCAGTCTCTGTATTTCTTAAGCAACTCGACCATTTTTTCTCTTAAGGTTGGGTCTATATTGGCACTAATGTAAGTTGGCCTTTTAACAGAGCCATCTCCAATATCAACCTCCTGCAAAGGGTCTTGGGCTTGCATTCTCTGAGTCGAACTATGTGGATCTTTCTCAAAACCCAAAGGCTCATCATCATAGATGCAATCTAACCTTTGCTTTTTCCCATCATTTACTTCACTAGCCTCCAAGGCCAATTCGTCCCTTAAGTCATCGTTGGCTTCGACGGCCATATTTTCTTGAACATTAATGGCCTCAAGAGCCATTTTGATTCTATTCTCGGCTGCGTAAGCCGTAATTCGATCCCATGCTGGGGACTTAATCATCAAACTCATCATGGTTGACCCATCCAGACACTGGTGGGTATGCATCCTCACACAAGGGTTTCTCTATGTCTTCCCTTTCCCAACAAAAGCCATGGGTTGGATGCAACTTAACTGAGTGGTATACATTTTTTGATACCACTTCATTTGGATCGAAGGCAGCATCTTGCTCACCACAAGGAGCAATCGAGGCCAGGTTTTTGTCGAAATTCTGTAAAGTCACAGTGCCTGTCTCTGAAACATATGCACTCTGATCTGCTTCTACGTTCTCGACTAAACCATCTTCTCTCCAGATGATTAATCTTTGGTGCATGGTTGAGGGAACAGCTCCAACACCATGTATCCATTCTCTACCTAATAACAGATTGTAATTAGGTTTGGCAGCTATGACCATAAACAAGGTCTTTCGAACTGTACTACCAACACAAACTTCCAACTGTACTGCCCCCAGGGAATGACCAGTTTTTCCTTCATAGTTGGCCAACACCACATTGTGGGAATGAAGGTCTGTGTCATAGAGACCTAATTTCTTCAACATGAAGTGAGGCATGATGTTCACCACAGCTCCTCCATCCACTAAGACTTTATTGATTCCCACATTATTGACTTTCGCCCTAATGAACAAAGCCTTCAAGTGGTTCTGCATTCCCAGATCTGGTTTTTCGAAGACAGCTTTTTGCTCTTCGACACAACCATTTTGCATAACATAATAACACATTGGCTTATGATCAGCCAAATTGAGGGCTTCGAAGTCCTCTTCCAGCTCATTGACTTCAGTAGGTATATCATATTCCAGTGGCAGAATCGACACCACATTGACCATAACATCAAAATCAGACCCCTCATCCAGGAGATCATCATCCTCCATGTCATCCTCATCTTCTGCCCCTCCTTGGGCATTTTCAGCTATTGGCTCTTCCAATATTATGGAAAGCCTCTCCTTTACTGGCCTCTTGGCCATTTCAACCTTTTCAGCCTTCTGGGTTGCTACAGCCTTGCCCCCAGCCTCTGCCTCTTTTGTTGTCAACTTTTGTTTCCTCTGGAACCTTCGCCACTGAGTGCGGGTCATAGGATTTTTTCCCTTATAGTTATTCCTATAAGAGTATTTGTTGACTTCAGTGGCAGCATTCACTTTTTCCTTCCCAGCTACCACTTTTGAACCCTTGGGTTCAGATACAATGTTCACATTAACATTGCTAGAGCTTCCATTTTCCATCATCCTTCGATTGAAAGTGACGTACTGTCCACTCACCCATTGGTTAACAGGTGCTCTCCCAGATGGTTTGAAAGTGTTTTGGGGGCCTAGCCTTTGCTGGATCGAAAGGCCTTTGGTAATAGGCTTTCCCCAGTTGGCTCCTTTGTAAGGCCAAGCTTTCTGATTTGGCCTAGATTTTGGCCATTTTCTCTTGTTTTCAGCATAAGGTACAACACTTTGAAGGCCTGCAGTAGCCTCTTTGTCGCACACAGCACTGCATCTAGGGCAAAGCATCACTTCAGCATTCTTCAGCTTGCACCTATTTAGGAAGTCCACCAATTCTTCCTCAGCATTGGGGTACACCTCACGTACCCTCTTTTCATACTCCTCTTCAGGCACAGCCTTGATTGGAGCAGCAGCGTCTATCACTTCAACCATGTTGCAGTCATAGACTTCGACATAGGTAGCGTCTGCAGGTGGCAAGGGATCTGAATCTACCTTCATTGGAGGCTTTGCCTTATCAGCATACTTCAGCCTTCCTTCATTCAGCGCTTTTTGCACCAAATCCCTGAAAACAACACATTGATAAGTTTTATGTCCCAAATAATTATGAAACTTACAATAACCTCTTTTCTTTCTTTGTTCTATTGGTGGTATTTTCATATCTTTTGGCACAATAATTCGGCCGTCAGTCACCAATAAATCAAAAATCTCATCACATTTAGTAATGTCGAAAGTATAAGTCTTTGTAACAAACTTATCATTTTTTGGTTCGATAGGATTTTTTCCATTCGACGGCCTCAACAATTTGCAAGTGTAAGGAGGCCCAGGCTTTAATTCAGCCACATTAATATCACTATCGTCGAAATCTAAGTATTCATCACTCGTTTCATAATCAATTTCATTATCATAGGAATCAACAAAACCTATTTCTTTCTTTTTCTGAAACTTAGAATTTCTAACTTTTTCAGCTTTTAACCTTTCGATTTGTCTCACTCTGTCAGCCAACTGTGACATGTCTCGAAGGTATTGGGTATCCAATTTCTTTCGAATTGAATAATCTAACCCACCAGCAGCCATTTCCACTAGCTCGTGTTCAGGCACTTGAGTAAAGCACCTGGATTTCAGCAAACGAAACCTATTTAAATAGTCATCAATTGACTCTAGGTTTTTTCTTTTTACACTGGCTAACTCTTTCAAACTTATCTTGGTTTGGCCCATATAAAATTGCTCGTGGAAAATCCTTTCCAATTGGGCCCAACTATTGATCGAATTGGGAGGCAAAGTTGTAAACCAAGTAAATGCATTCTTGGTAAGCGAATTAGGAAAATACTTCATTCGCAAATTTTCATTATTCGCCAAATTCCCAGACTCAGCTAGATACCTGGCAATATGTTCTACGGTTGATTCATTAGTGTCCCCAGCAAACTTAGTGTATTTTGGGACTTTCCAACCTCTTGGTAACTCGGTTTGCAGCACATATTCAGTGAAGGCAGAGACAAAGTTTGGCCTTCGACAACCCGTGTTTAGGCCGTTTTGGGCCAAAATCGTTTCGACCATGTTAGCCAAATTGTGTTGGCCAAGCAAATTATTGTTTTGCACCTCTCGCACTACCTCGTCAGGATCCTGGTTCCTCCTAACCATTACCACTGGGGGGTTTTGATGTACCACTTGTGGATTTGGGTTCATAACAGGAGGGTTTTGATTTACTAATTGAGGCATTTGATTAACCTCGTGAGGATAATAGGTTTCCTCTTGTACAACTGGTGTAGGTGTTGGGTTAGGAACTGTTTCAGTAGCCACATAGGTTGGCCTTTGCTGCACTGGAGTCGAAGACATTGCAGGTAGTATTACTTGTGGAGTAATGGGATTTACTCTAGGAGGAGGTGGGGGTGTCCCAAAAAAATCTGCAATTCGACTCATTTGAAATGCCAACATTTGATAACTCTCGTTGGTATTCTGAATTAATGGATTAAACACAGTACCCATTTGTTGTGTTAAGAGATTAACCATTTCATGGTTGCTCTCATCCATTTGTTGTCTCAAAGACAACACAGATGCAGTCGTTAAGGGTGTAGGAGTTACCCTTGACGAAGTATACCTATCAGATTCGAAACTTGGCATCCCTAAACCAAGTGTAGGGGGAGGCCCATACATAAAACCCTGACCTGACGGTGGTTTCGAACGTCCAAAACCAGCAGTTACGGTCGGAATTGCCATAGTTGGAATTGGCAAAGTTGGAATAACATCATGCACAGTCGAAATGGTTGGACTGGAGAATATTGGAACATTCACTAACTCAGATGTTACCACACTTTGTGGAGGTGGATCGACTCCACCACTCGAACTTGCTTCGCTACTCATCGCACTAGAACTTGGAGTTTTACTAGGATTAGATCTCTGAGTAGTTTTAACCATAACCTAACTTATCATGGGTTATATGCAAGTAACAAGTTTTTTATTCCACAATATAAAAATAAACACAACTTTAACAAACACAAAACCAGTCCCACTGGGCGTGCCAATTTGTTTACGTTGGAATTTGGTAAACAACCGCTAGTTTAAGTATTTAAACTCGCGAGATCAACTAGTAAATCTCAGGACAATTTTGTGTTTGTTCGTTTCAAGAAAACTGTTTGAAGGTTCGTTTGAATAGGGAAACGAACACTTAGGAATTAAAATATTTTAAAGCATACACGAGAAACTAATTCGAATCGCCTCGAAGTAGCAGTTTCTCAAGCAAGTATCTGGATTCAGACTTAGAAAAAATTACTGGAAAACAAATTGCATTGCATTGAATGAAAAAACAATTACAAATAAAGATGGTTCACAAAACATACATTTCTCCTTCGAATTCCGTTCGTTCGATCGCTGAGTACTTAGAATTTTTAGAGAGAATATTTGTATATATTTTGTGACCCTTGTTCAGAATGAAAAACTACTATAAATACTACTACTAAGTGGTAACTGTTTCTTGATCATCTGGACGCTCCTTCATTTGCCACGTCGACCACGTTCTCCACTTTCATCTTTCATTCCTTCAGCGCGCGCCAAGATCTTTTGGGCCGTTCGTTGTTTCTTTTTTGGGCTTGGCCCAACTATCTCTCGATTCGATTTTGCGCCTTCGATAGCCTCCTGGTAAAACCAAAACTATACGCATCCTCTACAACTCTCGAAACGCTTTTCTGCTTCGACATAGGGAGTTCTCGACACCAACTTTGAAAGTTTTGTTTTGATAATATAACCTCCAAAATAAATATTGGACCCACCAATTATATTTAATTAATAAATACCAAATTTATGTCCAACACCTCCAAAGGCGAATCGCTCTGTTATTTCGGGGCCTTGGAGCTTAGAATGGCTACATGACTGTAACCATGGGGATGCAGGGGTTATCTTTTCGGCAAGCAAGAGAAGGATGAAGGGGGATCATTTTATTGTGAGGCAGCAAAAGGTTAGTCAGAAAGATCCTAGAAGAAAGGCAGAAGGATTGCTTCGTCATCCGCTTCACAGTATTAAAAAGGTTGCTAAGCTTCCCACCAAAGACCGTAGCGCGGTTCTAAAAGTTTTAAAAAAGCTGGTCCGGCGGCGTAGAGGTGGGGACATCGTTAATCGGTCTTGTTCTGTGAGCCGTCGTATTTCTTTAGACGAGTCATCATCATCGTCTTCCGTCAATAATGATTGGCAGAACTGGGTGGCTATGCAAGGAACTGAGCAGATGGCAGTGGATGATATTTGGGGGATAAGGAAGACCATCGGGGTCAAGTTTCAGGGTGATAATGTGAATTTGTTTAGTGTTCTTTCTAGGGCAGACAAAGGCAAGAAGGGGCTTTCAAGCTCGCAGTAGGGGAAAGGAGCATGGAAGGAGGCGGAGTGCTAGGTCTGTGGTGTGTGTGCGGTGGGGAGAGTGTGTCTGATGAAGATTATTTCTTGGAATGTTAGAGGGTTGGGTGGGTTGGAGAAGAGGAAGGAGGTTCGCAAGTTGGTGAGGGATATGAAACCTTTTATTCTTTGTATCTAGGAGACTAAGCTACAGTCTTGCGATGTTTTTCTTAGCTCGTCTTTATGGGGTAGTTCTCCCCATGCGTTCTCCTATCGTCCTTCGGTAGGGGCTTCGGGGGGGCTGCTAACGGTTTGGGATTCCTCTGAGGTGGATATGTGGTCGACTGAGAGCTGCGAACATGTTTTGTGGTGTCGAGGTAGATTTATTCAGTCTAGAGAAGAGTTCATGTTGGCAAACGTTTATGGGCCTTGTGATGATGGCGCAAAGCAAGAGCTGTGGGACTCTCTATCGGCGCGAATACAAGCGTCGGGAAGGGATATGGTGTGCGTTTGTGGGGATTTTAATGCTGTTAAATTAGTGGAGGAACGTCACTCCTCCAGGGGGAGTCAGCGAAGTTCGGACCACATTCCTTTTAGTCATTTTATTGACAATAACAACTTCATTAATCTTCCATTGATTGGGCGTAAGTTTACTTGGTATAGAGGGGATGGTCTATCGATGAGTCGGTTGGACAGGTTCCTGCTCTCTGAGGAGTGGTGTTTGACTTGGCCTAATTGTAAACAGGAGGATAAGATGTGAGGGTTGTCTGATCATTGACTTTTGGTTCTCTCTACAAATGATAAAGATTGGGGTCCCCGCCCTTCAAGGATGCTTAAGTGTTGGAAAGATGTTCCTGGTTATAATCTGTTTGTGAGAGAGAAGTGGAATACGTTTCAGGTTGAGGGTTGGGGAGGGTATGCGCTAAAGGAAAAGCTTAAGATGATGAAGACGACTCTGAAAGATTGGCATAAGACGCATGTTCAGAACGTGCCTAGTCGTATTGAAACTTTGAAAGACCGGTTGTCGTTGCTTGACCAGAGGGGGGAGGAGGTGGACTTATCTGGAGAAGAGTTAGCAGAGCTTCATGGAGTCACTGCGGATCTCCATTCGCTGTCGCGTTTGCACGCTAGCATTAGCTGGCAACAATCTCGCTCGCTATGGCTCAAGGAAGGTGATGTAAACTCAAAGTATTTTCATTCAATTTTGGCAAGTCATAGCCGATGGAATGCTATTTCCGTGATTCAAGTGGAAGGGGCATCTCTAGAGGATGTGGCTCCTATTCGGCAAGCTGTGTTTTCACATTTTGCGTCTCACTTCAAGTCTTCTACAGAGGAGAGACCCGGGGTGGATAATCTTCAGTTTAAGAGGCTGACCTATATTGAGGGTTGTAGCCTCACCAAACCTTTTACGGAGTCTGAGGTGAAGTCAGCTGTTTGGGACTGCGATAGTTATAAAAGTCCAGGGCCTGACAGGATAAATTTCGGCTTCATAAAAGATTTTTGGGCTGAGCTTCGCGGTGATGTCATGCGTTTTATCTCTGATTTTCATAGAAATGGAAAGTTGGCGAAGGGTATTAATTCTACTTTCATCGCTCTTATTCCCAAGATTGATAGTCCTCAGCGACTGAATGATTTTCAGCCAATTTCGCTTGTTGGGAGTCTTTATAAAATTCAGGCGAAGGTTTTAGCGAATAGGCTGCGTTCTGTTATTGGTAGTGTGATTTCGGAAACACAAACGACATTTGTTAAAAATTGGCAGATCTTGGATGGAATACTTATTGCTAATGAGGTTGTGGATGAGGCTCGAAAGTCTAAAAAAGAACTTATGCTTTTCAAGGTGGATTTTGAGAAAGCCTATGATTCGGTGGATTGGGGGTATCTGGACAAGGTTATGGAGAGAATGTCGTTTCCAACCCTTTGGCGGAAGTGGATTAAGGAGTGTGTGGGTACAGCTACGACATCTGTCCTTGTCAATGGTAGTCCAACTGATGAATTCTCTTTGGAACGGGGTCTTAGACAAGGTGATCTGTTATCTCCTTTCCTTTTTCTGTTGGCTGCCGAAGGTCTGAATGTGTTGATGGAGGCAATGGTAAGGCAAAATTTGTTCACGGGGTTTAGAGTTGGGGTGACAGATCCTCTTTCAGTGTCGCACCTTCAGTTTGCCGATGATACTCTACTTATGGGGGAAAAAAGTTGGGCTAATGTTAGGGCTTTGAGGGTTGTTCTAGTGCTGTTTGAGTCGTTGTCTGGCCTAAAAGTTAATTTTCACAAAAGTATGCTTGTGGGGGTAAATATTCCTGATTCCTGGTTAGGCGAGGCTGCGTCGTCTCTAGGTTGTAGGGTGGGAAAGATTCCTTTCCTTTATCTGGGTCTTCCCATTGGGGGCGATTCGAGGCGTCTTGTTTTCTGGGAACCGGTGTTGGCTCGTTTAAATAATCGATTATTTGGCTGGAAGAGTCGCTTTCTTTTGGTGGTCGTCTGGTTCTTCTGAAATCTGTCTTGACCTCTCTACCTGTTTATGCTTTATCCTTCTTCAAAGCTCCCCCAGGTATTATTTCCTCTATTTAATCTATTTTAATTAAATTTTTTTTGGGGGGGGGGGGGGGGCGGTTGTGAGGACTTTAGGAAAATTGCTTGGGTTAACTGGAAAATCATTTGTTTGCATAAGAAGTATGGTGGATTGGCGGTTAGGCAGTTGAGGGAGTTTAATTTGGCTCAGTTAGGTAAATGGTGTTGGAGGATGTTGGTGGATAGAGATGGGATGTGGTTTCGAGTGTTGGCAGCTAGGTATGGGGTGGAGGGAGGGCGATTGCGAGTTGGAGGGAGGCACGGGTCGGTGTGGTGGCGAGAGATAGCGAGTACTAGGGAGGGTGGTGAGGGGTCAGGAGGTAGTTGGTTCGGGGATCATGTGGTTAGGAGGGTGGGGGATGGATCCGATACTCTTTTTTGGATTGAACACTAGTTGGGTGAGACTCCTTTTCGTGAGCGGTTCGGCGTCTGTTTGATTTGGCCGAGAACAAACAGTGTACGGTCGCTGAGATGTTCTCCTTAGGGTGGGGGATTGAAGGGGAGGCATGGGTGTGGCGGAGGTCATTGAGGGCGTGGGAGGAGGAGTTGTTGAGGGAGTGTCAGATTTTATTATCTAACATTTCATTGCAGGCACAGTTTCTAGATTGGTGGCAGTGGAGGTTAGACCTCGATACAGGCTACACCGTCCAGGGAGCATATCGGTTTTTGACTACTAATGACTTGGTTACTTTGGATGATGTGGAGCACCTCATTTGGCATCCTCAGGTTCCTTTAAAGGTCTCCGTATTGGCTTGGCGTCTTTTGCGTGACAGGTTACCCACGAAGACAAATCTGGTTACTCGAGGCATCTTATCTCCTGCAGCTCACTTTTGTGTATTTGAATGTGGGGAGGCCGAATCGGCACAACACTTGTTCATCTCATCAATGTAGTACATTTGGCTCCCTTTGGACTCTAGTTTGTACTTGGATTGATATTTCTCCGATAGTTTCTACTTCTATTCGGGATCACTTTGTTCAGTTTACTTCTTCAGCTGGTGGATCTAGAGCGCGCCGGTCTTTTTTGTAGATTATTTGGTTGGCTAGTGTTTGGGTATTCTGGACAGAGAGAAACCATAGAGTGTTCCGAGGCTCATCTAGTACCTTGCATCAGATGTTGGACAAGATCAAACTTTTTTCTTATCGGTGGTTGAAGACGAAGAATTTTACTTTAGCCTCAAACTACCATAGATGGTGGTCTAGTCCTTTACTATGTTTGGGCCTTGTATGATTTGTTTGGCTTTCTTTCTGTGACTTGTTGTAATCTTTTGTAGTCTTCTTTGGCACATCTTGTGCTGAGAAGGCTGTTTGTTAATATATCTCATTTTAGCTTCTTCAAAAAAAATTGTATTTTTTTTAGAGGCAATAGGGTCTATAATACTCTTTGGAAGAATTTTGTCCAGAGAATGAAACTTTATTTAAAAAAATTTAATTCATCAAGCCCTGTGATCATCGATTTGTGTAACAATTGTGTAAATTGAAAAAATATTTCGGTAAGTCTATATTGTTTTATTTTTTTAACAGTTATAATATTTTGTAAATGTGTCAATTGATTTTAATTTATATATAGCAAAGTACAATGGATGTATCCATTTCATGGTATGGTACAATTACTCAACACCTAATTAGAAGCTCATCTCAATATAATTATATATATATATATATATATATATATATGCTCTCAACACTATCTTCGACACTACTGTTTATCTATGTATACAAGATGAATGTAGGAGAAGTTGAACTAACTCAAGGTGTGAGTCAGATTATCGGTTCTATTAGTAGGTATTTATAATACCTACTAATAATCTGTTTATAATACCTATTGTTTAAGTTTATGCAAATAATATTTCAACGTTATAGTGTAAAATATCGCATAAGACCCGTGCAACGCACGGGTAAGCGTCTAGTTAAAAATATTAATCGTCAAAGTTATGCATCGGCATACGTGAAACAATCAACTGTGTCAATCAATTTGGAACGGAGGGAGTAAATTTTATGCTCTTTATATCATATTCTATCTCTATCCTATCCTGACAATCAAACAGACCCTCATATTTATTTATTTATTTATTTATTGTCCTTATAAAATAGTGATCTTATAAGCTTAGTGTTTACTTAATTTTTATCATATTTTTAGTCTCTGAAAAATTATCCTTCACCCAACTTTGGTCCCTACTGTTAAATTAAAGTGTATTTTTGAATATTTTTTCACAGATATGTTTATAACATCATAAAAAAGTTACTCTTCAAAAAACGAGCTCAAAATTTGATTTTTAGGTTATAAGTTTCGTTACTAGAACTTTTGTCGTTTAAAAAATTTATATTATCTAATGGTCAAAAATTCTAAATTTGAATAAATGAACTTTATATAATATATTTAACATATCTGCAAAAATCATTCAAAAAATATACTTTACTCACGGGGGCTTACAAAAAACATACTAATAATAGAAATTTTTTTTTTCTACCCCAACAATTATCCATTTACCCCAACATATTTTTCAATATGCCTATTCTACCCTTATTAAATTTAAGTATATTTTAATAGTTTTTACTTTATCTTTATATAATTTTTCCGGTAGAGTGGTCATACCTCTGAAACACTGTTCTGATACTTTTTTTTTTTTCCAATATGTTAATTTTACCGGAACATTTTTTCAAAGTGTTCCAATTTGAAAAAAATATGGATTGTTAAAAAGTGTTCTGGTTTATATAATATCCAGAATTTTTATATCATATACCAGAACGCAGAACACTTGAAAAAATGTTCCGGTATTATACAAGTGTTCCGGTCTTATCGTTGATTTGGATGCATATCAAATTCTTCCGATTCCAACTCATCGTTGAACCCCATTTCACCTCCAACATCAAATCCTTTCAATTTTTACTCACCCTTCCAATTCCCCAAACAAAAACATAAACACCAGATTCAATTTCTCTCTTTAACCAGCAACCTCATCTTTCCATCAATGTGAATTTCGTGTTATGGGTTAAAGAATGATTTCTGGATTTGTGAATTTTTTGGTTATGGGTTGTAGATTTTTGTTGGTTGAAGAATGATGAACATTGAAGAAGATGATGATAAATTGTTTTCCTTTTCTGGATTTTAATTCTTTTGTCCTTTTGGGATTGCGTCGAAAAAAAATGAAGAAATTAGGGATGACAAAGAAATGTTATTGTCTGCACAAAATCAGAACAGGTCGAAATCAAAACAACCAAGGATCTTCCGGTCTCTGTCAGATCTCCGTCGGCGAACTTCCAGTCTCCGGGAGGCCAAGAAGGTCGTCGTCTCCACCTCACACCGGTTGACACCCATTTGACAATGCAAGTTGATATTGGAAGGAAAACAATGGAGAAAATGGGTTTTCTATGACTTGTTTTTAGTTCTAACTTCCAAGTTTGACATTTTTAAACAAGGAAGAACATACCAGGACACTTGTATAATACCAGAACACTTTTCATAATACCAGAACACTTTTTAAAAGTGTTCCGGTATGTAATATAAAAATTATGCATATGATACAAACTAGAACACTTTTAAAAAGTATTTCGATAACAATCCATATTTTTTCCAAGAACACTTTGAAAAAATGTTTCAGTAAAATTAACATATCGGAAAAAAAAAGGTATCGGGACCGTGTTTCGGAGGTGTGACCAGTCTACCAAAAAGGTTATAAAACGACAAAGTAAAAAATATTAAAATACTGAAATTTGATAAGGGTAGAATGGGGATATTGGAAAATATGTTGGGGTAGAGAGATAATTATTGGGGTAGAAAATAAAATTTCCCTAATAATATTAAAGTAATTGTGATTTTTTTTTTGTGTGTGGGGCTTGAGCCCCCAAAAGCCAACACATGCATCGGCCCCTGTTGTTAGCCTCTCATTTTGAGCTCAGGTTAAGCTCTTGTGCTCATGATCAGATCTTAGGGGCACGCCTATGCTCTGACTGTGCTTTGGGCTTAAGCGCGCGATAGGCCTAGTTGGCGCCTATGTGCCAAGCTTGTTTGTTTGTAAGAGCCTTGTTATAGTTGTCTATATTGATGATTTCTCTTCCGACCCCCCGCATTTCTTTTCTACTCCCTGAATTTCCGTTTTTGCCCTTGGGGTACTGCGGTTTATACGAACCGAATTTTTTTGTCATGCTAAAAAAATTCGGTTAATATAAACCGAAATATTGTGTTCCAAATTCTTTTTCCAGATTTCCTACATAAATTCTGCATGAAACCCTCAACTTCCACAATTTATTTGAAATACTAAACGATGTTCGATATGAGTAAACGACCAATCGTTGGAAAGCTTAGGGTGTCAAGAATACAAATATAATTTTTGTTTTAAGGGTTAACTATTCAATTGGTTTAGTTTGACCAAATAATGGGTATTGGTACAGAAACAGAGCAAAAACTTTTCTCAAACTTGTAGGTAGATTTTCTCATACTATACTTAATGAAATTTAACAATTCCGGTGTCAATCTTGTAGTAAATTTTGTCTTATTTACACTAGATTAAAATTCATTAGCATACGACTTATATTCAGAGAGATATGCTAAATTTACCACAGGTAGCTCTACACGAATTTTCACATAAATCTTTCTTTTTTTGGGGAGTAAATTTATGTTATTTCGGTTTATATAAACCAAATTTTTTTCCATGTTTAAAAACTTCGGTTCGTAAAAGTCGAAGTTTGTTGGCAAATTTTTTTCAAACCGCAAGGAGCAAAATTGAATTTTTGGGGTATAAAAAAAAGCAGAGGGTCGGGAGAGAAATCATCATCTATATAAAGGGCATCCAGTAATGAGATAATCAAGGATATTGAAAATAATTTCATATGGAATATATGAAAGTTCCTCCCATTTTTTTACTGTTCAATTTATGTGTCTATCTTACTCATCATGTTTCTTCTCTCTCTCATCATCACTACTTTATTTTTTTTATTTCTCTCACCTCACACTCCCATAATTAAAAATTGCACTTCTGAGTATGAATAGGATGTGTCTATCTTACTCATTATGTAATTTAATTCACAATTTAGCGAGTATGAATAGGATGAGAGAAAAACTCAATATGATGATTCAATTTTAAACTGATACACTTTAGGAGCTAATTAATAATGTGAGTCAATTATCCTAGGTCATCTTTGGGATAAATACACTCTTCATTCATTTCATATGCTGAAAATGAAGCAAAAACATAATAATAAATCAGAAATCAGTATCAATCCGATTTTTTTTTTTTTTTTGTCTTAACCCTCGGGTTTTTAAGATAAATGAGGTCTGGTGGGAGGTAGGCAAAGTTCCGCTAAATAAATATTATTCTAACCTGAAATCAAACTCACATTCTCGTGAACAATTCGATTTAACTGAAACTCATTAACATCTTGAGTCTAACCACTCGATTATCAATCCAGAATATTAGAAGGACGTAGATTCTGTTTGTAAGTAAAGCGGAATGCTTTCCTCTCTGGATTCTTGGTCTGTTTCATTAGTTGTGCGCCCAAATGATTCTTCATCACTTGGTGGCGACTCATCATGATCATGGTTGATTTGGAAGGTGCTTTGTGCCTTTCTCAGTGTTTCTAATTCCGCTGAAACCTCTCTCATTGTTGGTCTTTTCTTACCATTAAGTCTCAAACATCTCATTGTAAGATTCGAAATGGTAAGAATGACATCTTTCCCTGCTTCCTTTTGCACTCTGGCATCTAAAATTTGAGAAAGTTCGTTCTCCTTCATCGCAGAAATGAAATGTGCAATCAAATTCTGACCCTCGTCTTCATCATAAAATGAAATCGGCTTTCTACCGGTTATGAGCTCTACAAGCACAACCCCAAAACTGTATACATCACTCTTATCTGTAAATTGACTGGACTGAAAATATTCAGGGTCTATGTACCCAAAAGTTCCACCTACAAATGTGGTTAAGTGAGTCTTATCTAGTGGTATTGATCTTGATGACCCAAAATCGGACACTTTGGCACTATAGTTACTGTCCAGGAGTATGTTGGTTGGTTTGATGTCTCTGTGGAAGATTGGAATAGAAGCTGAAAAATGCATATATGCCACTGCTCCAGCAACCTCACACGCAATTCTAAGGCGATTTTCCCACGAAAGGGACGACTCATGGTCTTTCCGATGTATATGTTGGGAAAGAGTTCCATTGGGGATATATTCGTAAACTAGTAATGGGGTTTCTGTCTCAAGACAACAGCCTAAGAGTTTGACAATGTTCCTGTGGTTGATCTGAGATAAGATGACCACTTCATTGACAAAAGTCTCTATCTGGTTCCTTTCAAGTTCTTTTGACTTTTTAACTGCAACTATGGTTCCATCTGGTAACATTCCTTTATACACCATGCCATAGCCACCCTGACCAAGAAACCTACTCAGGTTGTAGTTATCTGTCGCTCTTTGCAGCTCCTCTGCCGTAAAAAGCTTTGCCATTTCTCCATTTCCAAAGGATGAGAATGTCTCTTGTAACAAGTAGCCACCATTTTGCCTGAACAGCTTTTCCTTACGGATTTTTTCTCTCTTTTCATTTATGCATTGATATAATTTGTAACCCAGAAGAAACGAAGACAGAAAGCCTGTACCAATGCCAATACCTGAAAATACCGAGTTACTTTTCAAATTCAGGTAGGTAGTAGTAGTAGTGATTATCAAGAAATTGTCATCCTTATGTTTAATAGCAAACAGAAAAGTACTTTGTTTATTTTTCACTAAAAGCGATGCAAGATGTCATCGATTAATCAATTTTATTCATTCTACTCTATATAATCATGTCTGCACTTGGCTAAGACAAGATACCTAAACATTCAAGCCTTATCTCATTACCTGCATCCTGTTATAGCATAAGAAAATATCTTATGATATCATTGATTTTATATTAGAGTATCTTAGGTTGTCTCCTAGGAATCTAGGATCAGTTTATAATCAGAGTGTCTTAGATTATCTCTTAGGATTAGTTTTTATATTACTTATTATTATTATTATTATTATTATTTGTTTCCTAATTTCCCCATTTATTTAGGGTTGAGTCTATGTATCCTTATAAATAGATATTAGTGTTTAGTATTTTGTATCAAGTTAGTACTATGAAGTATATTTCAGTGTAGTTATATTTTCTTCTTCTTATTCTTCTCCTAATTTTATCTAAAACCCTTAACTTCAACTCTAAATAGCTATGCTAAAAAAAAAATAAGAAAACTGTACTTTTGTAAATTTGTTCTTGAAGAGGATTTTGACAAAAATACCTGAGGCAACAACCAATTTTGCAGGGATTTTTTGACCATGAGATTCATCACAGAATAGACGCTCGGAACTTCCATCTGCATGCAGTGCCTCAGAACATTTGCAATAGAATCTTTCTGGGTTCTCTTTGCAACTCTTGGCTTGCAGAGGAACTAGTAAAGGCGTTGTTGCAAAGAGGATCACACTGCTGTTTGCAATTTTTAGCAGAGGCAACTCATTAGCCTCTCGCATGCTATTTTCATCGACACCATAAGCTTCTCCTATGGACTTAACTGTGTCACCATCGTTCACTATGTGAACTAGCAAGGAGGTAACCCCTCTTGCCGTCAGGTTTGCTGTGGGACAAGCACATAGTACTGGAACTGTGAGCTCAGCACCAACTGGAATGTAGATAGGAGCATAGTAATTCTGACCCATCATTGCCTGGCAGGTTGTAAGGCCTTGGTAAGTTTTTTCTACCAACTCAAAGTAGGTATCATTCTCCTTTACAGAGTAAGATGTGCTATGCTGGTAGATATTTCCAGCACACGAACAGAAGACAGGGACTATGATTGATTTATTGGAAGGAATTTTCTCATTTATTGATATCTTGTTGATTGAAGCTAAGGTTGATGCTTCAGAGCCAAGAAGATAGGCAATTTTTGTAGGGCTATCATAGGGATGTTTTGACTTGAAAACTAAAAAGGAAGTGCATGATTTTTTAAGGCCATTGCAGAGGTATCCTTTTGGTACAGAAGGTGTATTAGTGCAGTCAAAGACAGTGTTATTAAGGTATACTTGTTGGCAATTGAGTGATTGAGGAAACATACTTAGGAACAGGACTGTGAGTTGAAGAATATAGTAATGAAGCTCCATGATTAAATCTCTAGAGAAGACAATAAATGTTTTGCACTTCAATTGTTTTCAAGTGTTTTTAAGAGTTGGTTATGTTCTTATCACGCGGCATTGCTTTTGTTTTATTCCTTGACTTGGTATGCAGCAGAATATTCAGCCAAAATGGTTAATTTAATTTGATACATGATTTTCAAATATGAATGACCATGACATTAATAATATTGAAATGCCAAGGATGAATATTTTAAAGATGGAAAAGTTTGTTACTTTCTGATCAGTGTGACTTCCAACTCTAAGAGGCCCAATTAAAGATAAACACAAATTTAAATGTCTTCTAGCTTTGAATTTGAAGGAGAATATCATGACTATTATATGCAGGGGCAAAGTAGTCATATAATAAGGCATGCTGCTAAGCACTCGTGATAGTCCAAAGGACAATGTTCCAATAAACATTCCCTTAATCTAAGCATCATAATATTAATAATTTGACTGTTTCTACATGCAGGAGGACAAATTAAAATTGTTAATTTGTATCGTAGCTTTTAAGTTTATCTGCAGAAAGAACAAGTTTATCTAGAAATTCTTTGAACTTACACTGTGTTTGGTATAGGAGAATTAGGGACGAGAGAAATTGGGGGGAGAGAGATAGAAGAGAAATTGCCCATTTCTCCGGTTTGGCAGACAAAAGAAATAAGAGAGAGAGAGAGAGAGAGTTTAAACGCATGGGGCCCACACATTTTAGAGTCTCCGCAAAACTGCGAAGAATTAGCGGAGAAAGTTTTGTTTCCAATTTTATCCCCGTTGCAATGCAAACTACAGGAAAGAGAAAAAAAATATTGAACAGAAATAAAATGAAAAGTGAAGCACCGATAAAATGGCCTGTGGGGTTGCGATTCATTGTAGCCTATACTCAAATCAATTAATGGGAAGATAGTTGGAGTTTCAGCGAACAAAACTGAACTGAAAAAAAGCTCTGGAACAAACCGTGGTAGTGAATTTTGTGGGTTAGGGGGATTGGGGAAATGGGAATAGTTTAGGTAATTTAAAATAAACTATTAGTAATTGTTTCAGTAATTTTTATTATTTTGTTTAAAAAAATTATAATTTTAATATAAATATTAATCATCTGAGTTATATTATAATATTATATTTAACTAGCTAATTAAATTATAATATACACAATTCTATATTGATTCTTTAATTTTTTAATTCAAGGGTATTTTTGACTTTTCAAAAATAAATGTATTTCTCTCTTTCCTATTTCTCTCATTTTTCTCTTATACCAAACAAGGCTAATGCTACGGTGGACCACCTTCACAAGTGGTCCACTGTGGACAAGTGATCTATTGAATATGAATTTTACGAAATTCACTGTTGGATTGAAAGTTTATATCGTACAGATCATCCATAAATTTTTTAAATTTTTTTGAACATCATTCGATATATTATTGAGACCCAGATTTACGTTATTTAATAAACTGTTAATCTTGATGTGTCTCAATAACATATCAAATGATTTTCAATTTTTCTACGGATAATCTATATGATATAAACTTTCAATCCAACGATGAATTTTGTAAAATTCATATTTGTTATAATGTTATTCATGAGTGGTCCACCATGGACCACTTGATAAAGTGATCCACATTAGAATTTACCTACCAAACAATATATCAAATCTACTTTAATTCTCTCATCTTTTCTCTTCTCAAACTCTTTCTCACCTCTTTTTCTCTTCTCATTTTCTTCTAGAAACCAAACACACCCTTAATCATATACTACATGACTTTGTGATCAGTTTGTATATATTAATAAAATTCTACGTGAATTACATAACAAAATAATTATAAATAAAATAAAGTGAGAAAAGCGATTCTAGTTTCTTTTTCTTCCTCAAATCCAATTTTAATTTCTCTATTTTGTTTCATTCATAATTTCAGTTTCCTTCCTCTTAAATCTACAACTTATATTCCTCTATTTTTAAAATTTCATAATTTTAATCTACCAATCAAATTAACAAAAATGTTGACGTGGTTACATTATGCAAACATAGCTTTGGGGCAGCTCAAATGTGTCATTGGGTCTCATAAGTTCCATATGACCGGACCTTAATTTTTTCCATCATGTAACAACCACATCAGCTTTATGCGACAGACTTCTTTTTTTCGCTCCCGCTCCAATTCTCACATGTCCTTAAAATAATTAAAATACCTCCTCGCTATTTATGTAGCAAACTCAATTTGTTGTTTATGTAGTGAGTGACAGATTTTTTGATCCAAGTCCCATGATTTTTTTTACATTGGTGTTCGAAATCCCTTAACCAGTGAACACCAAAGCCAACAAACAAGATGTTAGTGCGTATTTGTTCGAATCAACACTTGCATGTTCGATTTGATTTTCTTGACTGGTATTATTCGTTATCTACGTAGCGAACCAACTTCTTTGCTACCTAGGAAGCAAATCACTATGATGCTGATTGTAACATCCCAATTTTTATAATTATTCTTTTTATTCGAATTTAGTTAATATATGGTGTCTTTTATTTAGGTATTATTTAATCTGTTAGGTGGGGTAGAGACGGCGAATTAGTGAGAAAATAATAATTAGAATTTAAAATAGAATTTTACTTGATTTTAGGAATTTAATTAATAAAGAAAAATGGGAGAAAATAGTTTAGGTAGAAAATAGAGTTATTAGTAAGATAGGGAGTGAAAATCATGAGGAAGAGATGAACCAGGAGGTACATGAGGACGAAGAGATAACATTCATTCTGTATGATGTGCGCGTAGGGATCTACGATTGCACATCGTAGGGCCAAGTCAGAAGGGGAAACAATAATGGGTGAGAACAAAATAGTAATGCAAAACAATAAGAAACAGGCTAACATTCAAATAACTATCGCAACGAATAAGAATTAAGTCAAGTATCAAAATTATCATTCACGAACAAAACAACCAATTGAAGCCAAATAATATGTATGAGGTGAAATTCTAAACTCTAAATGGATGTGCTACCAGAAAGGGTGGAAGTCAAAGTTGTTTTTATTGAACATTCCTCTCAACGCTTGGACTTGACACATGAATGCAATGCATGAGCACAAACAAACCATAATTACATTTATATCTCAACACAATTATCTCGGCATTAGACACAACCATTAGACACGCCACATCCAATATTAGCTAACGCATCCGCTAATGAGTTTTATCGATGCCCCCTCTACATATTTTTACACTGTGAAATTCTCCGCATCAATTGTTAATAAGAGAAGTAAGACCTTCATTCATCCACTAAGATGAACATGTAAGAAGATAAGGGGTCCCCCTACTTAAGACCTCTAACGGGATGAAAAGGGCCTACTTTTTTAAAATTCACCGAAGTCGAGTAGTTAACCAAATTTACAGGTACCCCAACAATTATACTTTCACCCCTACAAACAATTACTTTTTTCCCATTTTATCCTTTTCATAATTTTACTTCGAGTAAACTGTCAAATATCCCCTTGAAATTTTAAAATTCGTCAGATGCCTTATATTTACAACGCTCTGATAGTTCAAGGTCGAGATAGTGTTGGCCAACAAATTAATGTAACTTGTGAAGTACATCAATTATTAGGAAATAATCGAATTAGAGCTGTAGCTCTGAGTGCTACGGATGGTCTAAAGAGAGGACTGGAAGTGGTTGACACGGGAGCTGCTCTAAGTGTTCCAGTTGGCGGAGCAACCCTAGGTCGAATTTTCAACTTTAAGGACCATTTAACTGTGGATTTTGTGTTTCCATGCTTTTGTTGATGCAGGTTCACTATATGTGCTGGCTATTCCTCCTAAGCCACCAGATTTTGTACTATTATACAAGCTCACGTGCTATTTGCTTTTTCTTGTTTCATGTGTACGTAGTGCAGAAAGGCCTCCACCAAAACCGCCGGACATGGACTTTCCAGCTGCTACAGCTTAGCTCCTCGGGTGTGTTCCTTCCTTTTCTCACTTTATGCTTATTGTTATACATTGCGGACATTGTCTGTTTTAAGTGTGGGGGGAACATTTATTTATTTTATTTTTCTGTCAATTAAAAATATATATAATAATAATAATAATAATAATAATAATAATAATAAAATAATTTAGCATGCATGCAATTGTTATGAGTAGTTACATGTTTTAGGACTAGAGCAATATAGCTGTAGGATTGGTGAAATTTTTGGAAATTCTCGTTTTCATACTTGATATGATGATCTTTGCACCTTAATGCACAATTGCTGAAAAACTTGCAAACTTAGTAGTGACTTGATAAATCTTTAAAATACACAGTCATCAGCTAAGTTGTCTGAGTATAGAATATGATAAAGAGGTATGATTATGACTAAGTTTGGGGGAAAGCTGGATTACTTGATTGTAGGATCATGGCTAGATTAAATGATGGGATACTACACAATAAAAAAATTAAAAATAAAAATATAATAAGTTCCTGTGCCCGAAACTGGAGGAACAATAATGAATATGTTGAGTTCCTGTGCCTAAAACTGGAGGAACAAATGCTGTGTAGGGTGCTCTATTCGGAGTAACAGGTTGAACTTATTACAAGTGAGATCCCGTCAGGTGAAAATGTAGAGTAGAACCTAAAGCATAACTAAAATGAACTTAAGTAGTATCCCTGCGTATACAAATCAAAAAGTCTGTGAAAACAAGAAAAGAATAGCTTCCCCTCAAGCTGAAATCTAAAATCAAACTCTAAGTTGTAGGAAAGAAAAGGTAGCTTAGTATCTTGACTGTGTAGTTTTTGAGAAGGATCATGTCATGACTCTGGTTGACAGTAATAGGCAGTACACACACACGCTTGATTATCATTGACGGTTGATATACAGGAGTTATGCCAATCTTTGAAATACAATCCATGGTTTGAGCTTGAATCTTAGAATGTGTTGATTGCTTATGACGTTGTATCATGCTTTGTTATCTCTTTAAAAAAACAAAAGTTTTACTTGAGTCTTTAAACTTGAGTTTGCTCAGGAGAGCAAAAGAATAAGTGTGGGGGAATTTGATCAGTGCATTTTGACATATATTTTATGGCTTTGTACTTTGACATATTGGAAGCTTTTCTAGTCTAATATTAACTTTTTACCATGTTTCTAAATTTTGGGTCATAATTGAGCTATAATGTATTTCTTTGATTAATTTTCGGATTTAATTGCATGTTGATCCTTCTCAGTGTGCGAATATGCGTTAGAAAGCTAAGAGAAAGAGCTACAACTTTCATGTTGAGGTCAGAAGCCAGTTCGGAGCGCAAAGGAGTCTCTTATTTACGTTTTTATTCCAGACTTATAATAGTAATTAATATTGGGTTAAACATTGTTTTTCGGCCCGATTCTTTAAGAGCCCAATTTTTCTATGTAATATAAATAGCAAAACACAGCCTAGGTCAGATAATTCTGAATTGACAAAAGAGAAACAGAAACTGCGCTTCTTTTCTATGGAGAAATAAAAACCCTAGGTTGATCTATTAGCATACGGAGCTTCATTCATGAATTCTTGAGGTTCTATTCTTAAATAAATTCAGTTTATGTGTTTATTGTCTTCTCTTATCAATTCATGCTCTTTATTTATTCTTGAAACTCGAAATTCATGATGCTTAATCTCTTTTTCGAGTTATATTCATGAGACTTTTCGAATTAATTCATCGCTTGTATGACTAGTTCGACTAGGAATTGATATAGGTTTTCGCGCTTAGCAAAAAGGGTTGGTCGAAATCTGTGATGATATGAAACTGTGTTAAGTGACGCTTGTTCATTGTCCTTGGTTCATTGAACATATTCTTTGCTTAATCGAATGGATTTCACGTATAAAACTATTTATCGCTTGTATAATTGGTTTTATAACCCAACCAAGGCATGAACATATAAACAATCTCTATGAACCCGTGATAGAATCATAACGACGTTTTCCTAAAACCAATAGATTAATCGTTTTTCTATTAATTGAATTTCTAATACTCTTTCGATCTAAACAAACCCAAAACCCCCCTTCTAATTGTGTTATTCATTGTTCTTATTTTTACTAATTATTAAATTAGAGGTCCTTGTGAGACGACCAAGGTTAACTACCTTGTTACTACTTTTCTTAATTAAAACTTATTTTGATCACGAAACGACAGTGATCAGCATCAATATCTCAAGTAAATTCAAGACATCATTAGGGTCATCGAGGTATCAATACCAAAAGTAAATTTAAGGCATCTGTAGGAACATTGAGGCATCAGTATTGCAAATAAATTCCAGGCATCATTAGGGTTATTGAGGAATAAATATCCAAATAATGCAGCTACATAGTTCTCCCTATGTATCCAAACAAGTTAAACCAATTATAATTTCATTCACAATTGAAATTATAAGGAGCCTCAAAAAGCAAATCAGGTAGTATGACCAGTTTTAACTAGTTTGCAAAAATATAATCAATAGAATAAGAAATCCTGGTCAATCTATCCTACTTTATGTCACCTGCATGAGGTCTCATTTAAATATTAATGAGCATTATTGCGGTATGATGAGGGAAAATTACCTGTATTCAGTATATATTATGTAAAGATCGTTGTTAATATCAGCAGATTGTCCACAACCACAAAAGATGAAGAGTCGTTGGTCAATAATTGTTTTGCTATGACCCTCACATGCCTCTGGCCCTTCTCTTATAATTGGACATTCCAACCTTTGCAAAGCTAAAAACATTGTAACATCAGTAAGTTGTAAGGGCTCGTTTGGTGCACAGGATAAGAGACAGGATAGGATAACTGTATCATATCCTGTTTCAGTCCAGTGTTTGGTGACACAGCAGAATATGATAAGTTAATCCTGTAGCTTATCCTATCCTGCCTCTCTAGTTAAAATTCTTATCCTGAATTTGAGCTGGGTTACCAGCAGGATAGGATAAATTATTTTTTTTTTACTGATTTATTCTATAAAATATATTTTAAAATAAAATAATGAAAATTAATAAAATATAAATAATAAAATAATTTGATAGTAAATTAATAATAAAATAATTAATTTTTAAATATACATGTGATTTTCTCACAAGGGTAATTTTGTAATTTACATAATCTAGAAAAATCAAAATTATACTAAAATTACAATATTTTAAAGTAATCTAATTATTAAAAAATCATAAAATATGGATATTAATTTAAATTTTATAAGAAATTAAATATAATTATTTTGCAATGGTATTTTTATTATTTACGTATGAGATATATCATATATTTATTTAGCTCATCTAACATGTATATATCATTAGGTTATTTATTTGATCATGATTAATATAAAAAATTAAACTTTATTATTTTCTCATGTTTTTTATTTAAAACTATATAAAGTTATTTGATTACTTGTTTATATTTTTTATTTAAAAAATTCAAAGTATTACAAAATAATTTTTTAAAAATAACAATTGATTTACAAGGGTAATTTTGTCATTTAAATAATTTATATATCTTATCATATTATTATGAGCAAATATGTATTAAAAACATGATATATTAGTTATCATGTTTGTTATCCTGTGTGCACCAAACACAAGATAGGATAACCGAGGATAACTGTTATCCTGCTGATATCCTATCCTATCCTTATCCTATTTTATATCCTATCCTATCATTATCCTATCCTGTGCACCAAACGGGCCCTAAATAGATAAAGAACACGTAACTATATAGCTTCATAACCTTTTCATGTTTTAGCTTAAGACTTAGCTTTCAGTGACATCGTCCATAAAATATGCGAGACCAGAGTTGTACATGCTCATGGAAAGATCAACCCTCTTGAGCTAAAATCCACACATTTTAGCATACTAATAGAGTGTGGAACTAAGTTTTAGGGTCATCTAGGAATCAATATCACAACTAAATTCAAGGCATCATTATGGTAATCGAAGCAACAACATAGCAAGTAAATTCAAGGCAACATCAGGGTCATCGAAGCAACAACATAGCAAGTAAATTCAAGGCATCATTAGGGTCATCGAAGCAACAACATAGCAAGTAAATTCAAGGGAGCATCAGGGTCATCGAAGCAACAACATAGCAAGTAAATTCAAGGCATCATTAGGGTCATTGAGGCAACAATATAGCAAGTAAATTCAATGCATCATTAGGGTCATCGAAGCAAAAACATAGCAAGTAAATTGAAGGCATCATTAGGGTCAATGAGGCATCAAAATTAAGAGTAAGCTCAAGGCACCAGTAGGATCATCGAACCATCAATATCGCAAGTAAAATAGTGTATTGCTAGCAAGAATTTCTTAAATGGATATATATTTAAGAAAGATATGAGAAAGATAACTCACAATATGCAAATCCATCGGTGGATTCATCCCATTAGTACCCACAAAAAGTTTATGACCAACAACACTGCAAGTCTGACTGTCCTTGGATTAGGTTCACCGCAAATCAGCAAATACAAAGGCTCGATATTGGAAGTAAATTTGAGGCATCAGTATGGTCATCTCGGCATCAATACCAACCACAAGTAAAGTATTCTTAATACTTCATTTAGACATCCAAAACAACATTGATGGAACAAATAATATCCGTTCGGGTCATTTAGGCATCCAATAGTTTGAAAAATTTATGCTATTTATGAGCGACAATTTATAGTCTAGAATGAATTCACATACATTTTGCTTACATTTAAGGCATCATTTTCCATTATTAAGTAAAATCCACCATTTCTTATTTAAACTCATATATAAGGCATGTAGTTCCTAACCACTTCTTCCACTAATCAAATACTGAAATTTCAAACATTATAGGCCATAGTTCCTGATACCTGATAATGCAATCTCTTCAAACATTAAATTTAATCATACTACCAACATCATCATACACGCAAGATCAAAAAAACCACTTAACAGTTTAAATAGAACCCACATAAGTTGTTTAATTTATGGGAATTATTCACTGGAGCTTTGAAAAGATAGATTCATAATTAAATTTCACTTAAATGGATAAACACAAGAAAACAAATGGCCATTTTTTAATTAAATTTCACTTAAACTTAACTATCAATTGCTCATATGATCACCCAAATTCGAGACTCACTTGAAATTCTGTGACTATGAATCTAATCCTAATACTTTCAAAAACGAAATTGATTTTAACACAGTAAACTAACAAGACAAGAGATCAGCAAAAAACCCACAGGCACCAAGCTTTAGCAAACAATAAAACTTTGCAAACTGTAGAGATCTGATCAGCAAAAAAATCACAACAAATACACAGTCATCAATCCTTCAACAACAGAAAATAAAATGGGGGGAAATTGATATAAGAAAAGGGAAAATATAAGATAGTGAGTTGATCGATGGAGAGTAGAGAAACGAAGGAACGAGGACTGCAATTAAGCCTAACTAAAACTAAATCAGACTATAATAATTTGAGAGAAACTAAGGGTCTGTTTGGTTCGGGGGTTTTGGAGGGGAGGGGAGGTGAGGGGAGGGAATATTTTAAATTTTTTGTGTTTGGTTCAATTTTTAGGAGGGGATATGAGGGGAGGGGAGGGGAGCAAAATCCCTCCTAAACTCAATTTTTGCTTCCCCCCAAATTGGGGGGATTTGGAGGGGAGGTGATGTGAGGTGAGATGTGTTATTGTAATTTTAATTACATTGACATAATTATCCTCATAATTATTTTAAAATGCCAAAATTATCCTTGTAATCACAAATTATTTCTTACAGTTCAAACGTACAATTTTTCATCACTTGTCTGCATATTTCTTACGGTTCTAACTTTCAATTTTTTTTTTCAAAGTTTTTGTTACGGTATTTTATTATCACGTATGCTATATTTTTTTTAAAAAAACCATTTTGTTTAATATAGTATTTGTTTTATAACTTACGCAGTACTACGTACATGTTTGCTACTACTGAAAGTTTTTTTTTTCAGGCCAATTTAATTTCGTTTATATTTTTTACATATTCTATAATTAATTTGCTTCTATTTCTCTAAATTGTTTTACTCTATGGTCTGTTACTATTTTATTATATCTATTTATATTTTATTAGATACATTTTTTTTATAAGTAAATTATTATTAGGTACATTTGTATAGAATTTAATTTTATAAATATTATATTGGATTAAATGGATCATCATCGAAAATGTCCACTTGAAGCACGCAAAGCTGTGATAATGCAACTGGTCTTTGGTTCATCTGATTAATCATCCTATAATGGTGCTATGATGTTTATGAATACTTTATTTGCATTTTAATATGTTTTTTAATATTTGGAACACTTGTTTGAATATTTACGAATATTTTGGAGGTTGTACGATGTATTTTGTTTGAATATTTTCTTCCGTGTTTTATTGAAACAAAGTTTTTGTTTTAATGTCTATGTCGTGAATTTCTTGGTGTGGTAGTGAGTTTCGTGTATGTGATATTTTTTTTCTTTGAAAAGTATGTGTTATTTGTTTTGATGTAATAATAAAGAGATATTAGTTTTTACAATATAAGTGTTATAAGATTTTAAGGGTAAAAAAGTAAATTGCTTTTAAACAGATCTGAAAAATTCAAACAGAAATTGAAGATTCTCAAAGCCAAACTCACAAATTAACAAAATAATTAGTTGAATAGTAACATGAAAAAACCAAACTTGAAAAATAGAAACCGAAATAACAAATCCTCAAAAAACCTAAATTATTGTTCTTCAATACAGAGTGATAAAAAAAAACATTACCTTTGATTGAAAAGCTTAAACCATGAGAGAACCTAAGTTCAATTTTTGGTTGGAGTTTACTCATTTTTACATGGAAATAGAAGAATTGAAGTGAACTGAATGTGATTTTTTATATTTTTTTTTTCTTTCTATTTTTCTAACTGGAGCCTCATTTTCCTAAAATTAGAGTTAATAAAAAAATACAATTAGGTAACTGATACATTTATTAATTATTTTGTGAGAAAAAATATAACATTTAAATTATCGTTTTCTTTTGTCACAGGAAATATTTTAATCAAAATAGAACGATAAAAATATAGCAAAGACAATTTGTTCTTGAAAAGTAACCAAAGGCAATTTGTTGTAGTGTTCTCAATTTGGCTGGACCCACTTTCATTACTTAATTTCCGAAATAGATTCTCTGTCGTACATTTTAACTAGGGGTGGACAACGGGCCGGTTTGGGTCGGTATGAGTCCAAAACCTCAAACCGGCCCAATCCACGAGTGAGAACAACTGGCCCATATCGAACTGGATTTGGGGTTCGGGTAAAGCGGGTTCGGGTTAAGCGGGTAACAGGTCAGACGGATAGTTTATTACGGGTTGGACCATATCTGGCCCAAAAGTTTTTTTTTTTAATGGGCCGCTTTTTTTAAAAAATCAGGCTGCTTTCTCTCATTCATTCTACTAATTGGGCCCTTATTTTATTTTTGAATCATTTTTCTGCCTCATTTTAATGATATCATTTTAATTTCAGTCAAATTAAATTAACACATTATAAAATACATTCATAACCAATATATACATAACCAATATATACTCAACAAAACACTATTAAGAAATGTTACAACACTTTATAACAAAAAAAATAATTACAACACTTATAATCCATAAAAGCTATCTAAATGACATGATTTCTTCCTTCAATCCTCCAAAACCTTTGAGTTCCTGGGAGAAAAAAAAAACAAAGCAAAAATTAATAATGAATGCTTCCATATATAAGTCACCGAATAAAACAAATTAATAATGAAATCAAATCACTTTCATATGTATCCCATCTGATATCTTGGAGCATTGTACTCAAAACGCTACTATGCATAAAAAATTTACTTTACATTTGCCTTAAATTAAAATATACATACATATTTTATTTTACAAGTAATTCAGTAAAAAAAAAAAAGGTTATTAATATGTTGCTTCATCGCATCTGCAATTCAGTAAAGAAAAAAAAATCAGTAAAAAAAAACAAGCAGATCTACTTTGGTATGTTGTTTCATCACAGATCTGAAAAATTCAAACAGAAATTGAAGATTCTCAAAGCCAAACTCACAAATTAACAAAATAATTAGTTGAATAGTAACATGAAAAAACCAAACTTGAAAAATAGAAACCGAAATAACAAATCCTCAAAAAACCTAAATTATTGTTCTTCAATACAGAGTGATAAAAAAAAACATTACCTTTGATTGAAAAGCTTAAACCATGAGAGAACCTAAGTTCAATTTTTGGTCGGAGTTTACTCATTTTTACATGGAAATAGAAGAATTGAAGTGAACTGAATGTGATTTTTTATATTTTTTTTTCTTTCTATTTTTCTAACTGGAGCCTCATTTTCCTAAAATTAGAGTTAATAAAAAAATTCAATTAAGTAATTGATACATTTATTAATTATTTTGTGAGAAAAAATATAACATTTAAATTATCGTTTTCTTTTGTCACAGGAAATATTTTAATCAAAATAGAACGATAAAAATATAGCAAAGACAATTTGTTCTTGAAAAGTAACCAAAGGCAATTTGTTGTAGTGTTCTCAATTTGGCTGGACCCACTTTCATTACTTAATTTCTGAAATAGATTATCTGTCGTACATTTTAACTAGGGGTGGACAACGGGCCGGTTTGGGTCGGTATGAGTCCAAAACCTCAAACCGGCCCAATCCATGGGTGAGATCAACTGGCCCATATCGAACTGGATTTGGGGTTCGGGTAAAGCGGGTTCGGGTTAAGCGAGTAACAGGTCAGACGGATAGTTTATTACGGGTTGGACCATATCTGCCCAAAAGTTTTTTTTATTTTTGTTTTTTTAATGGGCCGCTTTTTTTAAAAAATCAGGCTGCTTTCTCTCATTCATTCTACTAATTGGGCCCTTATTTTATTTTTGAATCATTTTTCTGCCTCATTTTAATGATATCATTTTAATTTCAGTCAAATTAAATTAACACATTATAAAATACATTCATAACCAATATATACTCAACAAAACACTATTAAGAAATATTACAACACTTTATAACAAAAAAAATAATTACAACACTTATAATCCATAAAAGCTATCTAAATGACATGATTTCTTCCTTCAATCCTCCAAAACCTTTGAGTTCCTGGGAGAAAAAAAAAACAAAGCAAAAATTAATAATGAATGCTTCCATATATAAGTCACCGAATAAAACAAATTAATAATGAAATCAAATCACTTTCATATGTATCCCATCTGATATCTTGGAGCATTGTACTCAAAACGCTACTATGCATAAAAAATTTACTTTACATTTGCCTTAAATTAAAATATACATACATATTTTATTTTACAAGTAATTCAGTAAAAAAAAAAAAGGTTATTAATATGTTGCTTCATCGCATCTGCAATTCAGTAAAGAAAAAAAAATCAGTAAAAAAAAACAAGCAGATCTACTTTGGTATGTTGTTTCATCACAGATCTGAAAAATTCAAACAGAAATTGAAGATTCTCAAAGCCAAACTCACAAATTAACAAAATAATTAGTTGAATAGTAACATGAAAAAACCAAACTTGAAAAATAGAAACCGAAATAACAAATCCTCAAAAAACCTAAATTATTGTTCTTCAATACAGAGTGATAAAAAAAAACATTACCTTTGATTGAAAAGCTTAAACCATGAGAGAACCTAAGTTCAATTTTTGGTCGGAGTTTACTCATTTTTACATGGAAATAGAAGAATTGAAGTGAACTGAATGTGATTTTTTATATTTTTTTTTCTTTCTATTTTTCTAACTGGAGCCTCATTTTCCTAAAATTAGAGTTAATAAAAAAATTCAATTAAGTAATTGATACATTTATTAATTATTTTGTGAGAAAAAATATAACATTTAAATTATCGTTTTCTTTTGTCACAGGAAATATTTTAATCAAAATAGAACGATAAAAATATAGCAAAGACAATTTGTTCTTGAAAAGTAACCAAAGGCAATTTGTTGTAGTGTTCTCAATTTGGCTGGACCCACTTTCATTACTTAATTTCCGAAATAGATTCTCTGTCGTACATTTTAACTAGGGGTGGACAACGGGCCGGTTTGGGTCGGTATGAGTCCAAAACCTCAAACCGGCCCAATCCACGAGTGAGAACAACTGGCCCATATCGAACTGGATTTGGGGTTCGGGTAAAGCGGGTTCGGGTTAAGCGGGTAACAGGTCAGACGGATAGTTTATTACGGGTTGGACCATATCTGGCCCAAAAGTTTTGTTTTTTTAATGGGCCGCTTTTTTAAAAAAATCAGGCTGCTTTCTCTCATTCATTCTACTAATTGGGCCCTTATTTTATTTTTGAATCATTTTTCTGCCTCATTTTAATGATATCATTTTAATTTCAGTCAAATTAAATTAACACATTATAAAATACATTCATAACCAATATATACTCAACAAAACACTATTAAGAAATATTACAACACTTTATAACAAAAAAAATAATTACAACACTTATAATCCATAAAAGCTATCTAAATGACATGATTTCTTCCTTCAATCCTCCAAAACCTTTGAGTTCCTGGGAGAAAAAAAAAACAAAGCAAAAATTAATAATGAATGCTTCCATATATAAGTCACCGAATAAAACAAATTAATAATGAAATCAAATCACTTTCATATGTATCCCATCTGATATCTTGGAGCATTGTACTCAAAACGCTACTATGCATAAAAAATTTACTTTACATTTGCCTTAAATTAAAATATACATACATATTTTATTTTACAAGTAATTCAGTAAAAAAAAAAAAAGGTTATTAATATGTTGCTTCATCGCATCTGCAATTCAGTAAAGAAAAAAAAAATCAGTAAAAAAAAAAAGCAGATCTACTTTGGTATGTTGTTTCATCACAGATCTGAAAAATTCAAACAGAAATTGAAGATTCTCAAAGCCAAACTCACAAATTAACAAAATAATTAGTTGAATAGTAACATGAAAAAACCAAACTTGAAAAATAGAAACCGAAATAACAAATCCTCAAAAAACCTAAATTATTGTTCTTCAATACAGAGTGATAAAAAAAAACATTACCTTTGATTGAAAAGCTTAAACCATGAGAGAACCTAAGTTCAATTTTTGGTCGGAGTTTACTCATTTTTACATGGAAATAGAAGAATTGAAGTGAACTGAATGTGATTTTTTATATTTTTTTTTCTTTCTATTTTTCTAACTGGAGCCTCATTTTCCTAAAATTAGAGTTAATAAAAAAATTCAATTAAGTAATTGATACATTTATTAATTATTTTGTGAGAAAAAATATAACATTTAAATTATCGTTTTCTTTTGTCACATGAAATATTTTAATCAAAATAGAACGATAAAAATATAGCAAAGACAATTTGTTCTTGAAAAGTAACCAAAGGCAATTTGTTGTAGTGTTCTCAATTTGGCTGGACCCACTTTCATTACTTAATTTCTGAAATAGATTATCTGTCGTACATTTTAACTAGGGGTGGACAACGGGCCGGTTTGGGTCGGTATGAGTCCAAAACCTCAAACCGGCCCAATCCATGGGTGAGATCAACTGGCCCATATCGAACTGGATTTGGGGTTCGGGTAAAGCGGGTTCGGGTTGAGCGAGTAACAGGTCAGACGGATAGTTTATTACGGGTTGGACCATATCTGCCCAAAAGTTTTTTTTATTTTTGTTTTTTTAATGGGCCGCTTTTTTAAAAAAATCAGGCTGCTTTCTCTCATTCATTCTACTAATTGGGCCCTTATTTTATTTTTGAATCATTTTTCTGCCTCATTTTAATGATATCATTTTAATTTCAGTCAAATTAAATTAACACATTATAAAATACATTCATAACCAATATATACTCAACAAAACACTATTAAGAAATATTACAACACTTTATAACAAAAAAAATAATTACAACACTTATAATCCATAAAAGCTATCTAAATGACATGATTTCTTCCTTCAATCCTCCAAAACCTTTGAGTTCCTGGGAGAAAAAAAAAACAAAGCAAAAATTAATAATGAATGCTTCCATATATAAGTCACCGAATAAAACAAATTAATAATGAAATCAAATCACTTTCATATGTATCCCATCTGATATCGTGGAGCATTGTACTCAAAACGCTACTATGCATAAAAAATTTACTTTACATTTGCCTTAAATTAAAATATACATACATATTTTATTTTACAAGTAATTCAGTAAAAAAAAAAAAGGTTATTAATATGTTGCTTCATCGCATCTGCAATTCAGTAAAGAAAAAAAAATCAGTAAAAAAAAACAAGCAGATCTACTTTGGTATGTTGTTTCATCACAGATCTGAAAAATTCAAACAGAAATTGAAGATTCTCAAAGCCAAACTCACAAATTAACAAAATAATTAGTTGAATAGTAACATGAAAAAACCAAACTTGAAAAATAGAAACCGAAATAACAAATCCTCAAAAAACCTAAATTATTGTTCTTCAATACAGAGTGATAAAAAAAAACATTACCTTTGATTGAAAAGCTTAAACCATGAGAGAACCTAAGTTCAATTTTTGGTCGGAGTTTACTCATTTTTACATGGAAATAGAAGAATTGAAGTGAACTGAATGTGATTTTTTATATTTTTTTTTCTTTCTATTTTTCTAACTGGAGCCTCATTTTCCTAAAATTAGAGTTAATAAAAAAATTCAATTAAGTAATTGATACATTTATTAATTATTTTGTGAGAAAAAATATAACATTTAAATTATCGTTTTCTTTTGTCACAGGAAATATTTTAATCAAAATAGAACGATAAAAATATAGCAAAGACAATTTGTTCTTGAAAAGTAACCAAAGGCAATTTGTTGTAGTGTTCTCAATTTGGCTGGACCCACTTTCATTACTTAATTTCCGAAATAGATTCTCTGTCGTACATTTTAACTAGGGGTGGACAACGGGCCGGTTTGGGTCGGTATGAGTCCAAAACCTCAAACCGGCCCAATCCACGAGTGAGAACAACTGGCCCATATCGAACTGGATTTGGGGTTCGGGTAAAGCGGGTTCGGGTTAAGCGGGTAACAGGTCAGACGAATAGTTTATTACGGGTTGGACCATATCTGGCCCAAAAGTTTTGTTTTTTTAATGGGCCGCTTTTTTAAAAAAATCAGGCTGCTTTCTCTCATTCATTCTACTAATTGGGCCCTTATTTTATTTTTGAATCATTTTTCTGCCTCATTTTAATGATATCATTTTAATTTCAGTCAAATTAAATTAACACATTATAAAATACATTCATAACCAATATATACTCAACAAAACACTATTAAGAAATATTACAACACTTTATAACAAAAAAAATAATTACAACACTTATAATCCATAAAAGCTATCTAAATGACATGATTTCTTCCTTCAATCCTCCAAAACCTTTGAGTTCCTGGGAGAAAAAAAAAACAAAGCAAAAATTAATAATGAATGCTTCCATATACAAGTCACCGAATAAAACAAATTAATAATGAAATCAAATCACTTTCATATGTATCCCATCTGATATCTTGGAGCATTGTACTCAAAACGCTACTATGCATAAAAAATTTACTTTACATTTGCCTTAAATTAAAATATACATACATATTTTATTTTACAAGTAATTCAGTAAAAAAAAAAAAGGTTATTAATATGTTGCTTCATCGCATCTGCAATTCAGTAAAGAAAAAAAAAATCAGTAAAAAAAAACAAGCAGATCTACTTTGGTATGTTGTTTCATCACAGATCTGAAAAATTCAAACAGAAATTGAAGATTCTCAAAGCCAAACTCACAAATTAACAAAATAATTAGTTGAATAGTAACATGAAAAAACCAAACTTGAAAAATAGAAACCGAAATAACAAATCCTCAAAAAACCTAAATTATTGTTCTTCAATACAGAGTGATAAAAAAAAACATTACCTTTGATTGAAAAGCTTAAACCATGAGAGAACCTAAGTTCAATTTTTGGTCGGAGTTTACTCATTTTTACATGGAAATAGAAGAATTGAAGTGAACTGAATGTGATTTTTTATATTTTTTTTTCTTTCTATTTTTCTAACTGGAGCCTCATTTTCCTAAAATTAGAGTTAATAAAAAAATTCAATCAAGTAATTGATACATTTATTAATTATTTTGTGAGAAAAAATATAACATTTAAATTATCGTTTTCTTTTGTCACAGGAAATATTTTAATCAAAATAGAACGATAAAAATATAGCAAAGACAATTTGTTCTTGAAAAGTAACCAAAGGCAATTTGTTGTAGTGTTCTCAATTTGGCTGGACCCACTTTCATTACTTAATTTCCGAAATAGATTATCTGTCGTACATTTTAACTAGGGGTGGACAACGGGCCGGTTTGGGTCGGTATGAGTCCAAAACCTCAAACCGGCCCAATCCATGGGTGAGAACAACTGGCCCATATCGAACTGGATTTGGGGTTCGGGTAAAGCGGGTTCGGGTTAAGCGAGTAACAGGTCAGACGGATAGTTTATTACGGGTTGGACCATATCTGCCCAAAAGTTTTTTTTATTTTTGTTTTTTTAATGGGCCGCTTTTTTTAAAAAATCAGGCTGCTTTCTCTCATTCATTCTACTAATTGGGCCCTTATTTTATTTTTGAATCATTTTTCTGCCTCATTTTAATGATATCATTTTAATTTCAGTCAAATTAAATTAACACATTATAAAATACATTCATAACCAATATATACTCAACAAAACACTATTAAGAAATATTACAACACTTTATAACAAAAAAAATAATTACAACACTTATAATCCATAAAAGCTATCTAAATGACATGATTTCTTCCTTCAATCCTCCAAAACCTTTGAGTTCCTGGGAGAAAAAAAAAACAAAGCAAAAATTAATAATGAATGCTTCCATATATAAGTCACCGAATAAAACAAATTAATAATGAAATCAAATCACTTTCATATGTATCCCATCTGATATCTTGGAGCATTGTACTCAAAACGCTACTATGCATAAAAAATTTACTTTACATTTGCCTTAAATTAAAATATACATACATATTTTATTTTACAAGTAATTCAGTAAAAAAAAAAAAAAAAGGTTATTAATATGTTGCTTCATCGCATCTGCAATTCAGTAAAGAAAAAAAAATCAGTAAAAAAAAACAAGCAGATCTACTTTGGTATGTTGTTTCATCACAGATCTGAAAAATTCAAACAGAAATTGAAGATTCTCAAAGCCAAACTCACAAATTAACAAAATAATTAGTTGAATAGTAACATGAAAAAACCAAACTTGAAAAATAGAAACCGAAATAACAAATCCTCAAAAAACCTAAATTATTGTTCTTCAATACAGAGTGATAAAAAAAAACATTACCTTTGATTGAAAAGCTTAAACCATGAGAGAACCTAAGTTCAATTTTTGGTCGGAGTTTACTCATTTTTACATGGAAATAGAAGAATTGAAGTGAACTGAATGTGATTTTTTATATTTTTTTTCTTTCTATTTTTCTAACTGGAGCCTCATTTTCCTAAAATTAGAGTTAATAAAAAAATTCAATTAAGTAATTGATACATTTATTAATTATTTTGTGAGAAAAAATATAACATTTAAATTATCGTTTTCTTTTGTCACAGGAAATATTTTAATCAAAATAGAACGATAAAAATATAGCAAAGACAATTTGTTCTTGAAAAGTAACCAAAGGCAATTTGTTGTAGTGTTCTCAATTTGGCTGGACCCACTTTCATTACTTAATTTCCGAAATAGATTATCTGTCGTACATTTTAACTAGGGGTGGACAACGGGCCGGTTTGGGTCGGTATGAGTCCAAAACCTCAAACCGGCCCAATCCACGGGTGAGATCAACTGGCCCATATCGAACTGGATTTGGGGTTCGGGTAAAGCGGGTTCGGGTTAAGCGAGTAACAGGTCAGACGGATAGTTTATTACGGGTTGGACCATATCTGCCCAAAAGTTTTTTTTATTTTTGTTTTTTTAATGGGCCGCTTTTTTTAAAAAATCAGGCTGCTTTCTCTCATTCATTCTACTAATTGGGCCCTTATTTTATTTTTGAATCATTTTTCTGCCTCATTTTAATGATATCATTTTAATTTCAGTCAAATTAAATTAACACATTATAAAATACATTCATAACCAATATATACTCAACAAAACACTATTAAGAAATATTACAACACTTTATAACAAAAAAAATAATTACAACACTTATAATCCATAAAAGCTATCTAAATGACATGATTTCTTCCTTCAATCCTCCAAAACCTTTGAGTTCCTGGGAGAAAAAAAAAACAAAGCAAAAATTAATAATGAATGCTTCCATATATAAGTCACCGAATAAAACAAATTAATAATGAAATCAAATCACTTTCATATGTATCCCATCTGATATCTTGGAGCATTGTACTCAAAACGCTACTATGCATAAAAAATTTACTTTACATTTGCCTTAAATTAAAATATACATACATATTTTATTTTACAAGTAATTCAGTAAAAAAAAAAAAAAAAGGTTATTAATATGTTGCTTCATCGCATCTGCAATTCAGTAAAGAAAAAAAAATCAGTAAAAAAAAACAAGCAGATCTACTTTGGTATGTTGTTTCATCACAGATCTGAAAAATTCAAACAGAAATTGAAGATTCTCAAAGCCAAACTCACAAATTAACAAAATAATTAGTTGAATAGTAACATGAAAAAACCAAACTTGAAAAATAGAAACCGAAATAACAAATCCTCAAAAAACCTAAATTATTGTTCTTCAATACAGAGTGATAAAAAAAAACATTACCTTTGATTGAAAAGCTTAAACCATGAGAGAACCTAAGTTCAATTTTTGGTCGGAGTTTACTCATTTTTACATGGAAATAGAAGAATTGAAGTGAACTGAATGTGATTTTTTATATTTTTTTTTCTTTCTATTTTTCTAACTGGAGCCTCATTTTCCTAAAATTAGAGTTAATAAAAAAATTCAATTAAGTAATTGATACATTTATTAATTATTTTGTGAGAAAAAATATAACATTTAAATTATCGTTTTCTTTTGTCACAGGAAATATTTTAATCAAAATAGAACGATAAAAATATAGCAAAGACAATTTGTTCTTGAAAAGTAACCAAAGGCAATTTGTTGTAGTGTTCTCAATTTGGCTGGACCCACTTTCATTACTTAATTTCCGAAATAGATTATCTGTCGTACATTTTAACTAGGGGTGGACAACGGGCCGGTTTGGGTCGGTATGAGTCCAAAACCTCAAACCGGCCCAATCCACGGGTGAGATCAACTGGCCCATATCGAACTGGATTTGGGGTTCGGGTAAAGCGGGTTCGGGTTAAGCGAGTAACAGGTCAGACGGATAGTTTATTACGGGTTGGACCATATCTGCCCAAAAGTTTTTTTTATTTTTGTTTTTTTAATGGGCCGCTTTTTTTAAAAAATCAGGCTGCTTTCTCTCATTCATTCTACTAATTGGGCCCTTATTTTATTTTTGAATCATTTTTCTGCCTCATTTTAATTTCAGTCAAATTAAATTAACACATTATAAAATACATTCATAACCAATATATACTCAACAAAACACTATTAAGAAATATTACAACACTTTATAACAAAAAAAAATAATTACAACACTTATAATCCATAAACTCTATCTAAATGACATAATTTCTTCCTTCAATCCTCCAAAACCTTTGAGTTCCTGGGAGAAAAAAAAAACAAAGCAAAAATTAATAATGAATGCTTCCATATATAAGTCACCGAATAAAACAAATTAATAATGAAATCAAATCACTTTCATATGTATCCCATCTGATATCTTGGAGCATTGTACTCAAAACGCTACTATGCATAAAAAATTTACTTTACATTTGCCTTAAATTAAAATATACATACATATTTTATTTTACAAGTAATTCAGTAAAAAAAAAAAGGTTATTAATATGTTGCTTCATCGCATCTGCAATTCAATAAAGAAAAAAAAAATCAGTAAAAAAAAACAAGCAGATCTACTTTGGTATGTTGTTTCATCACAGATCTGAAAAATTCAAACAGAAATTGAAGATTCTCAAAGCCAAACTCACAAATTAACAAAATAATTAGTTGAATAGTAACATGAAAAAACCAAACTTGAAAAATAGAAACTGAAATAACAAATCCTCAAAAAACCTAAATTATTGTTCTTCAATACAGAGTGATAAAAAAAAAACATTACCTTTGATTGAAAAGCTTAAACCATGAGTGAGTAGAACAACATCATAAAACAAAAAAAAATTGTGAAGGATGTATAACAAACAAAAATTGAATAGAGAGGGTGAAAATGAAGAAAGTATTAACAATACCAGCGACGAAAACTAATGAATGAAAACAAAGAAGACGGAAACAGAGGATGGATAATACTGTGAAGGAAAGATGAGAAGATGACAGCGGCGAAAAGGCAGAAACGACCGTGAAGGTGATTGTGAGAGAGGGGCGGCAGATCTCACTTTCAATATTCTAGGGTTTGGTTTGTAGCTTTATGTGTGTGTGAACATAAGTGAGTGAGGGAATAATCTGAACAAAGTTGAAAAAGTTGCAACAAACGTTGTCGTTTAAGAGTATTATGGTAGGTGAAAAATATAATTAAAGTATTAACACGGGTCGGTTCGGTTATCCGTGGTTCAAATTATGTGAACCGAACCCGACCATTCAAAACCACTTGAAACCGCAAAGTTGGACCCGCGAACCCGTTCACTGTACAAAACCGACTCGTTTCGGGTTTTTTTCCCGGGTATAGCAGGCTGGGCTGGATGTGCGGGTCTTGTCCACCCCTAATTTTAACACAATTTCCATGTTGTATTGTACCAGGACTATCCGATTTATAATGTACGATCGAGATTATTTAAAGATATTTTATAATGGTATTAATATGTACCGTTTGATTTATAATTATAATTAATGGTTTAGATTAAAAACACTATGAAACTAACTCACTTGGGGTTGTTCTAGTGGTGTTGGCTTGGGTCCTTGGAGTATGCTCCTCTCAAGATCTCAGGTTCGATTCCCCCTGGTGTCAATTTTGGTGGGCTAAGTCCATACAAAAAAACTCTAACTTTAAATGGGGTCAACGCAAGTGGGCGGTGGGATTGGTCCCCTTAGATTAGTCGATCTTAGAGCCGGATACCAAGTTTAAAAAAAAATAAAAAATACAGTATGAAACTGTATAATAGTATTTTTATAATGATAAGTTTTCAACTGATCTATATCTATGTTTTCTGTATTGTATTTCGAGTTGTCTCTTTTATCGATTTTGGGTTGGTATCTTTGTAAGGTGAACATTTCTCGTACTTTATCTACAAAAACTAACGAGTAATACAATCAAACGAATTAATACACCATTCAAAAAATGAACATGAGACATTAATCTTCTTTTCTATCGATCATTTCCATGAAGTAATTTGAATTTTTTCAAATAATACTTTTGCATCAACCTCTTTTTCCGAAAAAATCTTCTCATTCCTAACACGCCATAATTTAATTTCCAAACATCTTTATATCCTTATTTTCCTTTCCTACACACCTTGAAAAAGCTTTTACTCACATCGAAAATAACGTTAACGGCACCACCGATGCAACACCGACCGAACCACCTACAACACCGCTTTCAGATTACTCTATTCTCTTTCTGGTGCACAAAGAATATTAAAATAGTACACCAAAAAAAAAAAAAAAGAATATTAAAATAATGTCATCCTTGATTCCTTATTATGGCTATTCCATTAACCAAAAACTCATTATTATGTGATATATATATCAATCGACTCCTCAAGAGTCCCAGAGATTTGGTGGTGCATTCGACACCTTTTGACTTGTATATATAAGCAATTCAATATTAATTAAGAATGTTAAACTGATCCAAATAAAAACTGCAGATTAATTTTAAAATTGAGTATTTTTAGATGTATTTGGATTTATTTTTTTTTTTTTTGAAAATTGCAAAATTGGTTCACATTTTGTATTGATTTTAAAATCGATTCAAACCGAATCAAACTTCATATATTTATTTTAATAGTTATTTAATTTTTTATCGGTATGAAATGTTGCATTAACTTACTTCTTTTTTGGCAAAATTACACTACAAGTCCTTTATCTTATTTTTTTGTAATATTTTGGTCCTTTATCTTTTTTTTTGTAACAATTTGGTCCTTTATCTTTTTTTTTGTAACACTTTGGTCCTTATCTTATTTATTTATAAAAAATAAAGGATCAAAGTGTTACAAATAAAAAAAGATAAAGGATCAAATTGTTACATAAAAAGGGACTAAAGTGTTACAAATAAAAAAAATTAACGGGCTAAAGTGTTACAAATAAAAGATAAAGGACCAAAATGTTACAAAAAAAAGATAAAAGACCAAAGTGTTACAAAAAAATAAGATAAAGGATCTGTAGTGTAATTTTGCCTTCTTTTTTTTTGAAATAGTTGACTTTTAATTTTATAATACTACTTATTAGTTCAATTAATTTTTTTTTACTATTTCATGTATTTCAAATATAATTAATAGTTGTCATTCAAAAATATTTTTTTAATATATTATATGTTATATAAAACCTAACATTTTACTGCCTTTATAATATTAATATTTAATAAAAAAATTAAAATTTGTAATTTGAATATCCAAAAACTAATTCAAATTAAACCGCTCAAAATTGGACCAAATCAAAATTTTTAATTAGCCATCCAAAATCGAATCGAATCGTAAGTAATTTCATATTTGGATCGGATGAATTTTTGCCTTAAAATTGATCTAAACCAAAACGTGGACACCCTACACAAAACAATAAAACAATAGGGGACGAAGGCAAATAATGCAAATTTTGTCTCATAGCTACCATAGTTGGAGATGGGTCCCGTTTAATTACTTGTTTTGGACATCGGCTAATTCGCTATTATTGTTGTATTTCTCGACCGGCTTTTTGTAAACTTCAGTTTTCTCTTTGTTATGCCTAGGGACTACTCTGTTGGTGTTAATATATTCTTTTTTTTTCACCACTATTATCCGGAGGACTGGACCTCCTAATTTGGTTCGAGAGTTAGTTCTGACATCAAGTGGTTCCAACCCCTTCCGATCGCAGTTGTGGGATCGAACTGTAGTTCTCTCTACCAAGTTTACCATCAATCACCACTAAACCAACTAACAATTGGTAATATATTCTATTTTCGTTAGTTAAAAAAACAAAACAATATAGGGGTGAGGTGGTTCTTTTTGTAAAAACTTATTTATTTGGTAATCATTTAAACTTGTTTAATTTGCACAACAAAGTTAATTTTGAGAATATGGAGTCAAACCTATAAATGAAATGTACAACAAAGTTTTTTATTTTTTATAAAAAAAAACCTAGAAAATTTATTCATTTGGTTGTCGATTAATTCACAACAAAGTTAATTTTTTATTTTTTAACCATTGGAAGTACGTAAAATCATCGTTTGTTTTTCAGTAAGTTATGAATGTCAACATTATTCATACTCTGTCTTCAAAAAAAAAAAAAAAAAACATTATTCATACTCTCTCATATTTTGTTGGTTTCTCATATTTAAGGTGTGTCGGATACAAAATGCAAGTACCTCGTTAAGATTCTTACATTAATTTATTATATTGTAGGAGTCTAAACTCTTATGCTATACCCAACTCTCATTGAAACAACACATCTTATTTTTGTTTCAATATTGAATTATACAAATTAAACAGCCTTAAATTTCACGTTATTTCAATTCATAAAGGATCAATATAAGGGAATCAAGAGCCAACACTAATTTATTTGTTTAGTTCCAAAAATATTACAAGTCCTATATAGTCTTATTTATGATCAGAGGAATCAAAGAGCTAAAACAACATTTCATTGTTTAGTTGCAAAAATAATCAATGAAGCCAAACTTTGTGTTTTCACTTCTCATTACTCCTTTGTTTCTATTAACCCTTCATAGCAATGCTAATACTGCCACATATATAATCCACATGAACAAATCTTTCTCTCCTAAAGTCTTCACAACTCATCATGAATGGTTTAAATCCACCATTAATTCCTTAAAATCAAAAACATTACTACTTGATGATCATGATTATCAATCACATAAGAAACTAGTTTACACCTATGATAATGCCATGTATGGTTTTAGTGCAGTGTTATCTTCAAATGAGTTGGAGACTCTTAACAACATTGATGGTTTTGTTGCAGCATATCAAGACAGAACTGCAACCATTGACACCACACATACCTTTGAATTTCTTTCCCTAGATTCTCCAAGTGGACTATGGCATGCTTCAAATTTCGGAGACGATATCATTGTTGGTGTTATTGATTCTGGTGTTTGGCCAGAGAGTCAAAGCTTTAAAGATCATGGCATGACAAAGAAAATTCCAAACAAATGGAAAGGAACATGTGAATCTGGCCAAGAATTCAATACCTCTATGTGTAACTTCAAATTGATTGGAGCTAGGTATTTCAACAAAGGTGTGATTGCTTCAAATCCAAATGTTACATCAATCTACATGAACTCGGCTAGAGATATAGTAGGACATGGAACTCACACATCATCAACTGTTGCAGGTAACTATTTTTTTTTATAGGCAAATGTTAGAGTGTGTTTGGTATCACGACAATCCACCATGATTTTGCAGAAGTTATGAAATCACAGTGGATCACCGTGATTCTGACATACCAACCGTGATACCAAACATAGACTTGGTAGTTTATGTTAGTTTCTAGAGTTTGAACTCTTGATTTTCCGGTTACTACTCCTTCGATATCTGTCAGCTCACTAACCGAGCTTTCGTCTTGGGACTTGTAGGTAACTATGTTAACGGCGCTTCTTATTTTGGTTATGCTAAAGGAGTAGCAAGAGGCATTGCACCAAAAGCTAGGCTTGCTATGTACAAAGTGATTTGGGAAGAGGGTCTTTTGGCTTCTGATGTTTTGGCCGGAATGGACCAAGCAATTATTGATGGTGTTGATGTGATTTCAATTTCAATGGGATTTGATGATGCTCCACTTTATGAAGATCCTATAGCAATAGCTTCATTTGCAGCTATGGAAAAAGGGATTGTTGTTTCATCTTCAGCAGGTAATGCAGGACCTGACCTTGGAACCTTGCACAATGGTATCCCCTGGCTCATTACTGTTGCTGCAGGCACAGTTGATAGAACTTTTGGCACTCTTGTTTTGGGAAATGGTCAAAACATTATAGGCTGGACTTTGTTTCCATCAAATGCTACTATAGTTGAAAATCTTCCACTTGTTCACAATAACACTTTATCTTCATGCAACTCAATGAAACTCTTATCTCAACTTTACAAACAAGCTATCATTCTTTGTGATGATGACTCAATATCAAATCCAAGATCAGTGTTTGACCAAATCAATCTTGTTGCAGAAACAGGTGTGTTAGGAGCAATTTTTGTCTCAGATAATCCTGATTTAATTGATTTAGGAAATGTTTACTCTCCAATTATTGTAATCAAGCCAAAAGATGCACAATCTGTGATCAAATATGCAAAAAGTAACAAAAATCCAACAGCAAGCATTAAGTTTCAACAAACATTTGTTGGAATAAATCCAGCACCAGCTGCAGCACATTACTCATCAAGAGGTCCTTCACATTACTTTCCATGGATTTTGAAACCTGACATAATGGCACCTGGCTCTAGAGTTCTTGCAGCTTATATTCCTACTAAACCATCAGCTAGAATCGGCACAAATGTGTTCTTATCAAATGACTACAATTTCATGTCAGGAACATCCATGGCTTGTCCTCATGCTTCAGGTGTTGCTGCTCTTCTCAAATCAACACATCCCAAATGGAGTGCGGCTGCTATAAGATCTGCATTAGTAACCACAGCTAATCCTATGGATAATACGCAAAATCCTATACGGGATAATGCGTACCCTTCTCAATATGCTTCTCCGCTAGCTATTGGTGCGGGTGAGATTGATCCTAATAGAGCAATGAATCCAGGTTTGATATATGATGCTACACCACAAGACTATGTTAATCTTCTTTGTGCGTTGAAGTACACGAAGACGCAAATTTTAACAATTACAAGATCAAGTTCTTATGATTGTGAAAACCCTTCTTTTGATCTTAATTACCCTTCATTTATAGCATTATATAGCAATAAAACAACATCAATGGTTCACAAATTTAAGAGAACTGTTACCAATGTTGGAAATGGTGCTGCTACATATAAAGCTAAAGTGATACAACCCAAAGGTTGTGTGGTGACGGTGTCACCTGATATATTAGATTTCAGTTATAGAAATGAGAAACAAAGTTACTACATTAACATAAACATAAAGTATGTTGTGTACAAGAAGAAAAGAGTTTCATTTGGGGATCTTGTTTGGATTGAAGATGGTGGAACACACACTGTTAGAAGTCCTATTGTAGTGGCACCAAGAGGAATTATAGGATTTTAAGTTGTTTTGTTCTTGTCATCAAATAAACATGCACTTTTTTGTAATTTCATATGAACTTTCGTTTTAAGTTTCCTTGCGAGTTAAGGCACATGTAATCCTCTTAAAACACACTCTTTGTTGTTTATTTTCATAATTGATTTTACATTCAGATGGTTTTTGTACCATAGGTTCATTTAGAAATTTCCCTAAACATTGAATAGTGAGTTTATCAGTTAACTAAGTAAACTAGGTATAGGATTAAAAAAGGTTTGAGATTATGAAGGATAGTGAATGATCCTATTGAAATCAGCTAAAAAAAATTATACAAAAATTATTTCCATAACTTCTCCGTAGAGAAATAATGTTTGTAAAACATTACATGCGCCGTACAGGCCTTCTCACCTTACATCATAATTGTGGAATGTTAGATCAAATAAGGAAGTATATATTCAAATTAATAGTAATAAGCATCTATAACTTTAGTCTAGTTGCAATGTATATAGTTTCAATGAAGTATAAGATTTGAGTACTACTATAGGGTCCTTAACAATTGACTACACGACCGCACGCATGTAAGAAATTAGTATCGCATTTGTGGTGCAGTTATGGATCAAATTATACCTAAATCTATTGAAATATTACAAAAAGAAAATAAAGGTAGGTTAATGATAAAAATATAATTAAACTGGGTGGACACCACACCACAACTGATTTGAACTAAGGGTTAAAAAGTGTAGCTTTAGATTCAGCTAGGAACGAAACTAACACAATTAACATTAGTTGTTTCACTCTCCCAAAAAAAATAATAAAAATGTATTCAACAATTTCAAAAACAGTGTCACTTCACAATTCATTTTGCTCCAAATTGAAATTAATTGAAACTTACACATACAGAGCAGAAAGTAACAGTGAAGGAGTTCTTCTGTTGTGATCAAGGTTTCTTTCTTTTGAGTTCTTCAGTAGGGATTTGAGTTGAAGTGAATGAATAAATTAAGAGGCAAAATAAATTAAGGTTGTCTCAGCCACTTGAGAGCAAGTGAAACAAAATAATGAACGTCGAGACCAAAGACCAAAGAGAAAGTGGAATAAAATATTAGTTGTTTGCACTATTTTAAAATTGAGAGTTGGTCTAACTCAATTTTATAAAAACCGACTTTTAACTGTCTAAATAGTGAGAATTTATTTTGGCGCTCCCTATGTTTTCTCTCGCCCTGCTAAATTATCAAATTATCCATGTCCGCTACTTAAGTATAAGTAACAAACTAAATCTGCTACATAAGTAGCGGATGTGAAAATATTCAGATCGACCGATGTTTAAGATTTCACACCCTCCAAAGACACCTTGAGAAAATATTCATTGTTCCTACGAAATTCTCTGAACTTGTAGTCTGTAACGACCCAAATTTATTATTCACTATTTAAGTGTTTAATTATTTGGTGACGTGGTTTTTAAGTAAGATAGTAACTTTAAGTTATTTATCGAGAGTTTTAGTTAACGCGCGAGTTAGTGAGAGTTAACGCGAGTTGGACCAAGTTAGTGGGCTTGAGGCCCAATGGGCCTTGTCTCCAAGTGGGGGGCGGTTTAAGAGGCTTTGTTAGAGAGAGAGAAGTTCATTTTCCTTGTTCTTGTGGAGAGCTAGAGAGAAGGGAGAGCAAGAGGAGCTAGGGCAAGAGCTTGGAGGAGAGATTCGAGGAGCAATCTTCGTGAGTTCGTCGATCCAAGGTAAGAGAGTAGATTTCATATTCGTGGGTGACTCGAGGAAGGGGAGAATGTCGATTTCTCCTCACCCGAACTTCCTCGACCCCATTTTCGTTTTAGTTTTGGATGGATTTTCTTAATGGAAATCGAATCTAAGGTTCATAACATGTTTAACATGCTCTTATCATGATGTATGAACGAATCTAATGGATAAAAACGGGATTTATAGAGTATTAAACTCAAGAACATTGTGTTCTTGAGTGTTTTGAGTAAAAGTGTAGAATCACTACTTTTTGATGTGTTTTGTTGTAGATTTGTGAAATAAACTGTCCTTTTATGTTTATATACATGTTATATGCGTGAAAACAAACTTATTTGGGATTTGGAACATCAAAAATGGGATTTTTTGGTGGATTTATGCTCAAACCCGAAAACAGAGCTCCTGTGGCTGGCGTACTGGCTGGGCCAGCCTTGCAGCGAGGCCTGGCTTTCTCTGGTTGAAGCCAGGAAGCCACGGGTTCCTGCTAGCTTTCTCTGGCTTTCTTTCGCTCAGCCACCATGACAGACTAGAACTTATTTTGTTGATGTTTCTAAGTGCAATTAAAGGTTTATAACATTGATTAATTGTATTGTTGATGATTGTTGATGATTTCTTGATGATTGTTGATGACTTGTTGATGTTGTTTGATGATGTAAAGGAAGTATATTAAGATAGAGGTATCTTAATAAAGACATAAGTTGAATTATGTTCACTTAATAAATGACGAGCAAAATGCTAAATTGTGTGAGTGTGAATTCATGAATTATATACATGCATTCATGAATTGTTGTTGTATATTGGATATTCCAATAAAGACGGATATCGGATTATATTTATCCGATAAAGACGAATATTAGAGGTGAGATACTATAATAAAGACGAAACGGTACCACATGCATTAGATATGTCTAGGGTGACATTGCATGAAGTTGAAGCATTAGAATGCATTAGGATATGTGTGCATTTATGTGATAATTGGTATATGACACATATTTTGCTAAGTGTGATAATTGTTATGTGACACTTATGTTTGGAATTGTTGATAATTGTCTATTTGTTATTAGACTTGCTCAATGTGTTGATTGTCCGATGATTTTAAATGTAATTGGCTTCAATATCTGGTGAATTATGATTGATACTTGGTTATAACCTTTCGTAGCTTATAATTGAATGAGATTAATGATGTATGCTTATAAATGAAGTGTGAGAACAATTAGGTTGTAACTCCTAATTAGATGTGATAAATGAAGTATATGCATGATATATGAATATGCATGAATGATGGTGATGTATATGTATAATGTATGATTATGCATGTTTTTATGAGGAAGTGTTTAAGTACCATTTACTTACACTTGTATATTTGAGTATGTTATCTAACTCTCTTTTATGTGTTATGTGCTGGACCGTTGGGGGTCCATATTTCACAGGTTTTGTGGTTATCAATGTCGAGTCGTCGGTGAAGCTCTGTTCTGATTGTGACACGGGAAAAAGGGTTTTATATTGTATATAAAGTCTATTGTCTAGGTTGTTTTGTATAATCAATAAATATATTATTTGATTCAAATATTTGTATAAACAATCATTTTTACTAATTAACTACATTAGTATTATTTTGATTGAAGAATGTAATGCTCGAACCATGACTTTTATAATAATTAACTTTGATTTTTCCGCCGAGTATTTTGAAAAAGATTTATAAAGGTAGAATTTTATTAAATAATGGGTTCGGGTGTTACAATTGGTATCAGAGCCTCGTTGTCTTCGGACTGTGTGGGTTATGTGTCGATCAGAGCAGGTCTGTGCAGTCAGACCAAGTGAGTATTGTGTGTCAGTCGTGCTTGTCTAACAATTTTGTTGTGTTTGTTTTGTGAAATCACTTATGTTGTTCATTTAGGAACTATGAGTGGTGTGAATTGGATTAATCGATCCATTCTTTTGTTGAGTAATGGTGTGAGTGCTATACTTCTATGTTTATAATAGTTGTATATGCTTAGAGTTTAACCTTTTTGTAGTTTAAACTTGATGGATTGATGCTTATTGCTAATTGTTGATGATCCAGCATGATATAAAACTGCATGTGATGATCCGGCATGATATAAACTGCATGTGATGATCCGGCATGATGTAAAACTGCATGTGACGATCCGACATGATATAAAACTGCATGTGGTAATGATTTGAAATAATTTTTTAAAAAAAAACTAGTATTATTTCTTGAAGATTTTGTTGAAAATATAAAGTTATTTTCTTTTGAGCGAGTAAAAAATTTATTTTTTCAAAATGGTGAGAAGATTAGGATATTAATGTGTCCTGGTATGTGTTTGTTATATGGTTGTTTATAACATGTACTAGACTAATACTAGGAACTTGAATTACTATAAATTTTATGAGTAAAAACGTGAAGGTCTCACGATTCTATGTTTTGATTGTTGATGCGTGATTCTAATTGTACTTTCAAGTATATAATGATGTTATATGCTTGATGTTTTGGATTTTGTGGATCAGTGAGTCGAGAAAACGAGAGTTTAGTGAGCGTAAGTTCAAAACCGTATCAGAGCACCCAGATATTTGGATGTGCTCGCTAGGCGAAGAATGAAACTCACTGAGTCTCGCTAAGTCTTGCTAAATCCTGTGAATGTTTTTGACTTGTCTCGCCGGGAGCTCGCTAGCTTTTGCTAAGCGAGGGAGCCATGCAAGAATTTTATTTTGTTGATGTCTTATCCTAGGTTGATTGACTGTGAGATTCTTGTCTTCTTGTGTTTGTTAGGACTAGAATAAATGTGAATATGAATTATTGCTATGCAATATTCATTTTCTTGTGTTGTTTTGATTTCCTAACTTTGAAAAGTGAGGGAAGTATAGGTTACTTGGATGCTTGCATGATTTTGTGTAAGTGTTTAGGTATCGTGGGTTAGGTTTTGTCCCTTGTATGCGACATGCGTGTAAACGATGTCGATACTAGTTTCTTCTTAGGAAGAATATGTTTAGAGACGATAGAACCGTTAGGTGTGAGCACCGGAAGTTCTAGTGGAAGAGTACGAGTGAGTTTGAGGTAAGTGGGGGAGAAGGTTATATCCCTCCGAGATGTTTTGAACGTGAGAAGATTGGATGAGTAGAGATGTTCTTGAAGCGGAATATTCAGGAGTTGGTGACGTTGTTCGAAGTGGAATGAACGGGAGCAACAAGTTGTGAGAAATTACTAGAGAAGAAGTTGTCAGACCAAGTGATTAGCCGCAAGAGCGTCGGTGATATTGGTTAAGTAAGATGAAGAGTATTCGGAACGGTTGGAGATCATGTGTTGCACTAAAAGTATGGAGGCGTGTTTTGTGGACCAAAGTTGAAGTACCTGTTTGATCGAAAGGAGTCGAATATGAGGAAGAGGGAGTGATTAAGATTCTTGAGGAGGTGATGATTTTGAAGTAAGTTGTCATCCAAGTGGATCGGATGTTGTACCGGATTCTTGAGTAAGAAGCTTTATGTGAGTCGTGCATATGGTAGTAGGTTGAATTGGTTGAACAATTCGGAGTTCTAAGCCTAGTGTGCGAGGTGATTTCTAGAAGAGGTTTGAGAAGCTTGAGAAATAGATATTAAAATTAGTGCACCGTTGGTGGTAATTAATCATAAAAAAGATGTGAATTCTCAAATGAGATTAGAAAGGAATTAAGAGGCATTGTGATAGGATGAGTATGATTGTTGAATCATTTGAAGTAAGGATTGTATGAATAATCGAGTTTATTCAAAGACGGAAGTAGGATAACGATTCGGAGGATTTTGTGAGAGGCTTGTCGAAGAGAAATAATTGGATTTGGATAATGACCGGACAATTAGTGTCGCATGTCGAGCGAGATCGTAAATTCTTGGAGGTTGAGATGAAGCTAAGTGAGTAGTAACGTCTTAGAATGATGTGAAATAAGAAAGTTAGCCGTTGAAGAACGTGCAGAGAATGAGTAATAGGAGGTCATGTTGGAAGTGACTTGTGTTAGGTGAGAGTTGTGAAAAGGATTACCGCACACATGAGTAGATGTTGTGTTTGAGCACATAGAGTTTGGAGTTGAAAGCGATGCCTAAGGTAAGTGTCGGAGAGCATTGGTAGTGCCCACAAGATAAGAGTAAGTAAGTATTTACTAGGAAATTTGGATTTATGGAATAGGAAGGTCAGTGGAGACTAGTGTTGTTAGATGCATCGTGGATGTTGATGTGGTATGGTCACAATCGGTGACAATGAAGTAAAGGATTTTAAATTGTTTCATCAGGAATGATGGAACGGTAGTGATTTGGTGTATAACTTAGAATGTATTTTTGGGCGAGAATTTTGGAAATTTTCTAAAGATGTCATATTGGGAGTAGACAAGGAGTCATTAGTAAGAGTACTAAGACAAAGGTTGATTAAAATTTAATGGATGGGATTAGATCGTATGACGAGTATTTGGAGCTTTGTGGATTTAATTCAAGAGTTTGATTTTGGGATTGAATGTACTAAGGAGGAGTTTAAAGATAGCTGTCCATAGAGAGATGATGATTGGTAGAGGTCAGAGGTGAATAGGAAACCGATGGGTGAATAAACAGAGAAGAATAGTACGCTTATTGCAATGCAAGATGGTGGGGAACATGAATAGATGGATTGTGGGCGAATTGAAAATGTCGTTTTGGAATCAACGAAATAGAAGTTATGATTGTTTGGAGAACCAATTTTTAGGCAGTGGCCTAATTTTGAAGTAGTGAATTATTAAAAGATTAAGGAGAAGTGGTATTGGAAAATGTTTGCGTTAAGGAATGCAAATGTTGGTTAAAAGATTACTTGGGAACATAATAGTCGTATTGGGATTCAACTCAATGATTGGAGATATGTGAGAAAAGGAATTTGACGGTTAGAAACGATAATTTCTAGAATGTGTCGGGGAAGATTTAGAATGGTGGTCATCGAGTGATAAGTTGGGATAAAATTCGAATATGAATAAGTGATGTAGCACAGTTAAGTGATTCATGAGGGAATCAAAGATTTATGAGAATTATGGAGTTGTGGAAGTATTCCACGGATGTATCTTTTCGGAGTGTGTTCGATTGGTTGTACCTATTTTAGGGTAACGTTGTTAGGCCGTAGAATGAGAATCTATGGATATTTCGTGCGAAGTTGACGTTTTAGCGGTTTGATAAGAATGGTTTATGCCGATATCATGATTGTTGACTATCCATCGACAAATTGAGGAACTGGCCGTCCTTGATCTCTTGTTGATAAATAGACAAAAATTTTGTTGGATGGGATAAACTAATTTTGTCAAATTTGGTAATGTGTAACGTTTTGAGCGTTTCGTTGGAGGGTCGGATACAGGAGTTATCCGGAGTTGTTTTAGTAGCGTAATTTTCGAGGGCGAAAATATAAATATGTAAATGTATCAATCAATCAATTTATTATTATTTATTATGTAAAGCAAGCATAGTATGCACAAATAAAAAATTGTTAGATTTTGGGGAAAAAATAGTCACGACTCATGAGTCAAATTTTTAATATACAAAAAAAAAAAAACAAAAAAGAGAAAGAAATGGCAGTGGTAGGGATCAAAGCGAGTTCCCGAAGAAAAATCTCAGCGTGTTCTTTTTAAAGTAGCTAATATCGAAGGGAATGATGAATCTTAAAAACAAAAACAGTTTTTTATATTTTAAATAAATTTATTTGATTGAATAAATATGAGCCCTTGATATACCTTTTGCATACGTGTCAGCTTGTTATGAAAGAAAATTGTGATTGCCATTTTCTCTACAAAACTCCTCATCACAAAACAAATTTAAAAACAAAACTCTATTTTTCTAACTTCCACCCTCTCCAACAACAACAACGCTCTCTTTCTCGCTTCTTTTCTTATTTCCATTTCCATCTCTCATTCCCAAAACATAGAATCTCCTAATTCAACAACACTTCGCAATAAAACTATTGCTCTTCCAAACACATTCTACATAATCATAAATCATCATAATATTTTCTATTTTCTCCTTTTCTTTTTTTCTTTTCAATTTCCAATTCCCAAATTTCTCTCTCTCCGGAACCCTAGGTGTTGGAATAGTTTTATTGCACGTGCGTATACTTCTAGGGTTTCTGTTTACGATGAGCATTCTTCGCCCTAATAGGGCGATAGCGATAATTTTTTTTTGGGGTTTTCAATCGTGCTTAATTCTTGGATGGTTTTGTTTGGTTTGTTTAATCGATTGTTTTCTTGAATACTTTATCTCTTTTGAGAGAGATTATGCTATTCTGAGTTTTCAAGGTTTTGTTTGAATCCATCTTTCTAATTGAAGATGGAGGTTTAGAGAAGCTTTTACGGTATTGTCTTTTGTTACAAGATTGGGGTTTGTTGAGGTGCCGATTTCGGTTCGGCATGGTTGGAGTCTTGAATATGTGATTAATTTTTTAGGGTTAGACAGAGGAAAATGAGATGAGAGAATTGGATTGAGTAGTTTAGTTTAGTATTCAGAATATAATAACAGTGCTGTTCTAGGGTTGGGGCTGGTGAAGGTGGTTTTGCTTTTTATTGGTTGATTCTGATCATGTTCAGTGTTCATTATGCAAAAAAGTGAACCTGCTTTAGTTCCACAATGGTTGAGAAGTGCTGGAAGTGTTGCCAGTTCAGCCCCCCATTTTGCATCTTCATCTAATCACACCAGTAATTTGGGTGTCATCACTTGTTTCCGAAGTTTTAATGTTTTATGTTCGTCAATTGAGAATATTATGCATGTTTCTTCAGTAGAGTTAGAATCATATTTCTTTATTTGTGCATTCATATGTCTAAGAGATTTAGAATTTTGGAATTTATTTATATGTTTATTTGTATATGTAACTTAGTTATCTACATGAGATAGGGGAAACAATCATAAATTAATAGGTTTAACATTGCTGTGTGATTCTCATTCTGTAGCCCATCAGACAAGGAATAGATCTTCTAAGACACTAGTGATTTTGATAGTCCTTTTTTCACTGTTTATACATATAATGTAATTTATATGGTTTCTTTTTGTAGAAAGAGCTTGAGAAGCGGTTATCTCTTCTGCTTGCCGTAAAGGACTCTGCTGCTAATGTTCCAAAAAATCTAGAAGCCAGGGCAAAACCTGTTAGTGAAACATTACCATTCAGGTATGAGTGCACATGCATATACTTATACTTTATTGTGTTAATTCTATCTCTCTTAATATTAACATTTGTTGATTGTGTTTTATTTGTCAGTGTTTTCACTCCATACTATATTGAAACTGTGCTTTATAGTACATCTGAATTGAAAAAGGAGAATGAAGATGGAATTTCTATTCTATTCTATCTTCAAAAGATATTTCCAGGTAATGTTTCTTTTCTCTTTGATTCCCCTTTTGAAAATGTCAATGTTAGAGTTCTTAGAGTTCTCAGTACTCAATGTATCAGAGTATATTCATGATGTAAAATTGAAAGTTTTGCTTACTTTCTGTACTGGCAGTTAGGTCAGTTGAAACAGTTAGTGTGGGTTGAATTTCCTGTTATTTTCGTTTGCATTGTATAAATACTATAATCTGTATCACAGAAAGAAACAACAATACAATCATTTCATTCCTCATAGAATTGGACTTTTTCTCTTCTCGAAGAACAACACTATTACAGTGTTATGTTTCTAAAATATTGACTGAATGCACGCTGTTTCCGTCCTTGTTAGAGTTGTATTTACTTTTGACTCTTAAAAGATTGATCCATTAATCGTTATGTCTTATAACTTCATTATTACCCTATCGTGTTCCCCTTTCCCATTCTTAAGTCAATTTTGGAGCAAAAAAAAAAACGCAACAGGGGAAGTAAATTTATCTTGCTAATTTTCTGTCAAGAGGGAACTGTTTGAAAAATTATAGCTCTTAGTGGATAGGAGATGGACATGTTTGTTACGATGAACCTTGCTATTTTGGGATTGACATTCAATTATTTTACATTGCAGATGAGTGGGTCAAATTTTTTGAAAGAATTGGCCGAGATTTGTCAACTGAGGATGCAGAACTTCAAGAAAATTCTAGTGACGCTTTGGAACTTCGTTTTTGGGCATCTTATCAAGGGCAGACTCTGGCTAGAACAGGTTATAATTCCTTGCCAATTCCTGTTTGTATAAGTTTGTGTTTCCATTTGACATGACTTTATGCATATATAGTGTATTTCCAGTAATTTTTTTTCTTCCCTGAACACTGTGCTAATGTTTCTTCAATCTCCTCCTCTTTTGATTTGCAGTGCGTGGTATGATGTATTACAGGAGGGCTTTGATGCTGCAGAGCTTTCTGGAGAGCAGATCTCTGGGAGGTAATTAAATAAAAACATTATTCTAATTAAGCTTGGCATGTATATTTGCTGACATCGGCTGTATCAATAGTGGACAATTATTCTCAGAACAACTTCATTACAAGTCAAGGTTTTGAATCATCACGTGAATCACGGGCACAAGCAGATTTGAAGTTTACTTATGTTGTATCATGCCAAATTTATGGTCTTCAAAAGCAGCGAAAGGCACCCGAAGGCCGAAGCTGCTGATATTTCTTTGTTGTTGCAGAGGTATCAAAATTGCATGCTCTTATTTTCATAAGCACTTTTAATGTCAAGACTAGGGGTGTCAATTTTATCCATTAATCCATCAATTTTACATCCATCCAATCCATCCATCTAACTAAATGGATGGATTTGATCCATCAAACAATTTTTAAAAAATCCAATGGATAATCTTCATAATTTTTCTTTCTTTCTGTTTTTACTATAAAACAGCACAAATAAATTAAACAATGATATTTAATTACAAATTCCAATTATTAGTTTTTTATGAAATTATTTAAATTATTTTTGTCGGATGGATTGGATATCCATCCATTGGAAAGATGATAATGGATGGATTTCATCTCTAATGGATGGATTTTAATGGATTAATGGGTTACTTTGATCCATCCAAGAGCAATCCAATCCAAATCCATCCATTTTGACACCCCTAGTCAAGACTGACAGTATTATATTGCATTTTATATGGGCATCTGTGTGATAGTAGCTTAGTATGTATGGTAGTCAAGCATTACTGCTTTCCTGCATATTTTATAGAATGTTGCATAAAAAATTATAGAACTGAAGTGTGCTTTAGATGCTACCTAATGTCAAATATGAATTGCATATTTGAAATTTGAGGGTATCTATCTTTGTGTGTGTATTTGATAGTGTATTGCATGTTTTTGCTGTATCTTTTCTGCTGTGATATTTTTGCATGTGCTATAATTGTTAGAGTAATCAAAAAACTGTTGGGTAGTCAGTTATAGTTCTACTGGGAAGTGCTAACTGAGAATTATTATAAATTCTAGAATCTCAGAAGATTCAATGACCTTTAACAGTGCAGCGCATACATTAACCCAATTTTTTTTTCTTCGTGGAAATCATTTTTTATTATATCCTTCCTGTGGTGTTCCCTGGAAGCCATTGAGGTTGTTAATTTGTTTGTATTATGGTTTCTGTGATGTAAATGCCGCTATAACTCGGGGGGATGTTGATGAGTGCCATCTCATTTGTGGCATTGTAGATTAGAAAATGTGACGCTGGTACATATTTAGGTGAAGCTGCTATTGCTGAGTTTTCTCAATTAGCTTTTATTTCATAGTTACATAGCGTTTAGAAAGCATAATTTCTTTGTCATTGCTTTTTTTTTTAAAAAAAAAAGTATTTTGAAAAAATATTTTGTTACACAAACCTTATCTTTGTTAACAGGAATGAGGGTCTCCGAGTTGCTTCTCAAAGAAGTTATTGTGAGAAACTTCTTATCTTTGAACAGTTGTTTTCATTTCTCACAATAACAAAGTGTTCTCACCTGAGTCATCCCCCTATTAACAAAGATATTTTGTTACACAAACCTTATTTGAACAGTTGTTTCTCAAAGAAGTTTCGGTCATGCCATGAGAACGGTGAGTTATTATAATGTTGTGTTATCATGATTTTGCTTGGAAGATGTTAAATAATGTTCACATTTTATATAGATTAATAGTTCAGTTTAATTTTGAATCAGGATTGAGTTTGTGATTGGTTTTCAAGTTAATAATATTTGGTGTCAGACAATTGGCAAACCTGGTAACTCTTAGCAGCCTTTAACTCTTGTTAACTCCTGCTCAAATTTACTTATTGCAAAGGTAATAAAGATGAAAATTTTGATAACCTTTTGAATTTCAGATGATTATTGGAAATTGGTTTTTGTTTACAGTGACTGTGGTAAAGAGTGGAACTAATGCTTTACCGTATCTGTGATTGGATGGTGACACGAGTTCCATTGGTTTTCCAGGGGTAAGCCTTTTACTCGTATTTACACTTACACTGGTCATGTTCAACATTGATCAACTAGAATTTCAACATTGATCAACTAAAATTTCAACATTGATGCTTGTGTGGGTGTAGGTTGCTAAGTGTATAGAGATTGGTCTGCCGGAGCTTATTTTCTAGTATTAGTATCCCAGGCAGAGTTCCTTCAAGTTGCATCCACCTAGTGTCTTTATACTTTAGCGAATGAGATTGAATTATATCCGTTCATTGATTTTCTCTTTTTAAAATTGGAATAGGATTTGGTTTCTGATTAATTGTTATTCTTTCTTGTGAAAATGATTTTCTTAAATTGTATATTCTGTGTTTTTGGATCACAGTCTAGTGGAGCTTTAATTTTTGTATATAGGTAAGCAAGTGCAACACCATTACCGCAGTAGAAGAGTTGTGCAGATGTCTGCTGGATTCATGATTTTCTCTTCATTTTTTGGTGAGTCAGTTAAACACGATAAGTTTGTAATTTGATTCAGTAATTACTAACATTTCCTTCACGATTTAGGAAAATTTGGAACAGTTTTCGCATCTATCCCACCTGCAATTGTTGCTGCCATTCTTTGCTTATGTTTTTTTTTTTGACAGGACCATTCTTTGCTTATGTTGGTATGTTTCATTTAAGATAAAAACTCGTACATGTTATATATACTTTTATTTATTATGATACTTAGAAGACACACCACCATATAATGATTCAATTTTCCTTCATCATTTGGTAAGTGTTTAATTTTTATGTCATTGAGATTATATTTGTAATCAATGTTTTGGTTGTGATATATATTTTTTTACACAAATTTAACCATTTCCACCGCAAATCTGGTTTTGTAATATTTTACACAAATTTATCAATTGCGGGGGTTTGAAACTTCCGCGACCCCAACCGCCGCAGTTGGAACAGGATACCAGCTGTTATCCAAATCCCTACAGGTGTCAAAAAAATCCATTTATCCATTATCCATCCAATCCATCCATAAGTAAAAAAATTAGTTAATAGATCGGATCAAATCCATCCATTTAGTTAATGGATTGGATTGAATCCATCCACCTTAATTTTAAAATCCAATGGATTGGTTTATTTTAATTTTTTTATTATTTAAAAAAGGATTAAATTTTAAAACTAATTTATTTGTTTAAAATAAAATACTGATTTTAATTATTAAAAAAAATCAGAATTTTTTATTATAAAAAAAAACAAAAAACAGATTTTTTAAATTTTAAAACAAAATAATAATTGATGTATTATATTTATTATTAAATTAAAATAAAAAAGAGAGGTGGAAGGTGGTGGTTGGCCGCCGGAGCTCTGCCGCCCGCCGCCGTGGATTGCCTGAAAATCTGCACCGCCGCTGTGGCCTGCCGTGCCTGCGCCGGAGGTCCGCCGTTGACCTGGCCGTTGATCAGCTGCCACCACCACCTTAAATTATTATTTATTAAATTCTATTATTAAATAAATAAAAATAGGGGGAAAAAAGATTTGGGCTTACCTAAATAATGTTTGGGCTTAGTCTTTGGGTTGTTTTACTTTTTACACCATTTCATTAAAAAATGACAAAATTTGTTTTTAAAATATGAAATAATCTATTTAATTAATAAATTAATATGCTATTAAAAAATAAAAAAAAATTAGTAGATGGATCGGATGAATATCCATCCATTAAAATACCATAATGGATGGATTGGATTTTTTTTCAACGAGTTTTATTGGATTTGAAATCCCCTGCAGATATACTATGGGATTCTAATAAGCGGCAGTTTTCAAAACTCCCGCAAAACCATCCGCGCAGGTTGTAAACCCCCGCTAAATGGCTTAAAAAGCCCACTAAAATGGCGTGTTTTTTTCTATATCGATATAGGGCTGTAATACTCTGACTTTGAACATAATTTATAAACTAGAGTGGGTATCTTTGAATAATACTTGCTATTTTCGAGTTTTGAGAATTGGTGTTATTTCTTTCCACTTAGAACAGATAAGATTATATATATCTTTTCTTTAAAAACAATATGGTTATGTTTTCAGGTGTTTACGTAAGGAAGAAATACTGCATGTTCAGCCTCCTCAAAGTCATTTCTTTTTTCACTCTTATTGTATTGATTGGTATTGGTTCGTTTATATCCTCACTCAAATTTTCACATTTGGATTTTTTAGTGTATATGCAAATTTCAATATAGTAGATTCCCAAAATAGAGTTTGTAAGTTCGATACTTTCTAATTCTGTCTTTTTCTATTTAGATTGACTAGCTTTTGTGCTCCCTGAAGTGCAGAACCACATTTAAGAATTGAAAGAAAGATTTGCATGCTGAAAGGTACAGTCCTCATTATCACTGTCAACATCCTTTTAGCTTCAAGGTTTTGTTCTAATGAAGTTGTGTTGGTTGCATGAGTAATGTTCTTCATTGAGTTCTTGTTTATGCATAATTGCGTTATGGTTCTGCACATTTAAATTCATTTAGTTCTGGTTTCTGGTTGTGCACATTGCATTTTTGCATAATTATACGTTCTGGTTTTGCACGTTTAAATGCTTCTGCTTCTGGTTTTGTACACTTCTAAATTTTAATCTCCATTCTCCAATACCTTGATCAGTAAAAGAGACTTTGTAGACTTCATATTAGTATGATTTTATTAACCTGAAATGAATTTCTACCGTTATGGCAGGTTGGTGATCTGGTGTTGGTCACTTGGAATCAAATGAAAATTCTAGCCGCTGGCATAGTAGTGGTGAGTTAATAAAGTAATTGCCTAGGAATTTTGATGATAGAATAAACATTATTATCGTATGCTGATTTGAGATTGACCGCTATTATTATTATATTCTGGAGAATATGTCTAAATGTGGACTACTTGCTATTCTAGATTGACCACTATTATTACTTTATAGGGGAGAATATAATTGCCTAGAACATTATTATTGTATGTCATCTTTTCCGCCAACACAGTGGACACTTTCCTGTTTGAAACTTTAAATTAAATGAAAGGACCTTTGGTGTAGTTTTATAAAAAATTTACATAGGATGCTAAGATGAAAATTTAAAGAATTATCGTACGAGCCTTGTTATATTTATATCCAATCCCTGAAATGGTTTTCTTAAGATTTAATTATAGTTTATATGATGATAAATATGTTGAATGTTGCAGACACAGTGGTGCTAGAGTTCAACCATTACACACCTGGCTTAAGATGGAGACAGAATAGTATCAGTGGGTAAGATCATAGGGCGGAAGAAATTGAGGCTGATGAATTTTTATGGGGGAATAAGATCAGTGAGAATGAATTTGATCACTTGTTTATCTAGAAGTCCTTGTTTCCATGGATATGAAGCAAGTGAACAATGCATATCCACAACATTTATATTTGAGCTATCATTCATTCATTCATTCATTCCTAATAAGCACAGTTTCATTACGTGCAGCTTTCTTAGCTAGCAAGGCTTCAACTCTGGCCATTTTGGCAGCTACTGCTCCGTTTTTTGGTAAGCCATGTTTTTTGAATTGGAATCATGTTTATTGTTCTTTCTTTGAGGTGTGTGAACTGGTTTTTTTTTTTGGTCAAGTATAGCCTACTTTGAAAAACGTTAAAACTAAGGGGAAATAAGTTTTGGCTGAAAGAGACAACGGCTAGTCCTTTGTTGGCTACATCTTGTTAGTTAATTTTTTTGCAGGGATGTAACCCTTAGATCTATTTGAACGTCAACTCAGCTAATCTACTTGCACCTCAACTCAGCTATGCCATGTATTTAATGTGTTTTAAGGGATAGAGCTGACAGTGGTCGAATTCTGAATAGCCTAACCATACTTATTTGCCTTGTCCTATACTTATTAAACTATTTTATACTTTTCAGTTCAAACTAAATAAATTTTCCTGTATCTGAATTAAGTGTTTGGGTAATGTATACTACAAGCATTTTTCATTTTCATTTAGTTCGGTGGCTATTCTGAGTCTGCACTTCGTAGTCAACTATTTTTCTTTTCTTGTCTTTGGCGCTGTAACTTTTAGGCTCGAGTGTTTAGGAATTGAATAAGTGTTAGACTTTGAATTGGAATTAGTAGCTTGAAGATATAGTCCTTGGACTCTCTCCTCAGGTATGTATACTCCTTGAAATTCTCACTTATGCGGTTTGTATACAAAAAGATAAGTTAGCACTATTTTAAACATGAGTTAGTAGCTAGGCAATACTAAATTTTTAACTTTAAGTCAAATGTATGTATATGCTGTCAGACAACCCTTGAATACAACCAATTTTTAGAGTAAAACTAAAAGCAAAACTTAAAAATTGTCACATAGCATTTATGCTAAAGTACTATTCCAAACACAAGATTCATATTGCATAGTTGCGAACTCTGTTGTTAAAAGCGGCCGCTATTGTGGCGTGGCGGGGAAAAATCGAGGTCACTGCTACTAGCCGTGTCGGAGCGGCGCAGACGAGTGATGCGGTGGGAGCTGTTGGGGTTGCAGGCGCTATTGCAGATCGGTTCGGTGTTGATTTCTTTTCATTGCTTTCTATTATTTTTGGTATACACTTTGCTTTCTATTGTCTTCTACAATACAAATTAATTTCTTTTTTTTTCTCAATAATTAACTGATTAATAAAAAGTCAGACACATAAACATAGTAATGATATTCATAATAAAATGGCTTTAATGCACTTTTGATCCCCCTATTTTAAAAGTAACTTTTTGATCCCCATATTTTAAAAAACCTGAACTTTTGATCCCCCTATTTTAAAAGCCAACTTTTTTATCCCCTTATTTTTTATTTTTTTGAATTTTAATCCCTAACTCAATTTGGTCAAAATTTTGTGGATGTGTCAAGCTCATTAATGATGTGGCAGTTTCAATGTAGACAAAACATTTCCATGTCATTAATCTTTTTTAAAAATCAAATATTTTAAAAGTATTAAAACAATAAAATAAACCTCTTTACATTATATAATAATAACTAAAATAAATTTCGTTACATTATATCAATATAACTGAAAATCAGTAAATTCCTCAAAGAAGTCAGAAAAGGAAAATCATGGAACCCTAAGAATTCAGAAACACAAATCATCACGCTCGTGTTAACATCCTTCGTCTTTGTTCGCTCCCTCTCAATCGTTCATTGACTTTGTTCTTAATCGTTAATTTCTTTTGGGTAATTTAATGATTTTTAATTATATACTATATATTTTTTGGTAAGGATTTTTAATTATATATATGTATAGAGGTTAATTTTACTGTTTTTTCAATTATTATTAATTAATTATTAATTTTTTATTTTTTTAATACTTTAACAAAAATTTGGTGTAAAAAAATTAAAGACATGAAAATGTTTTGTCAACATGGACACTGTCACGTCATTAATGAGCTTGACACATCAGCAAAAAATTGACCAAATTGAGTTCGGAGACTAAAAATCAGAAAAATCTAAAATAGAGGATCAAAAGTTAAAGTTTTTCAAAATAGGGAGTCAAAAAGTTGGCTTTTAAAATAGGGGATCAAAAGTTCAGGTTTTTCAAAATAGGGGGATTAAAAGTTCAGATTTTTCAAAAAAGATGGATCAAAAGTGCATTAAAGCCTAATAAAATTTATTATTTATTCATTAAGAAATTGTGGTGTTTATTATTTTTTCAAAACAGATTGATGTGAGAAAGTAGAATAGCATTTAGATTGAAGAGTCATCAAAACAGATTGAAGACTCATCAAAACAATGTTTCCTTCCAGGGATTGGGGCAGGCGATTTTTCATACTATATCAACAATTCACATCTTGGGACATCCTGAACGGCCTCTAGCGATAAGATATGTATCTCTTAATTATTTTACACACTCTGTCATATTTCATAGAATCTCCCCTTATCTATCACGACTACGCCAAATATAAAGTGATTAAACATTCAATGTTTGCCAAGGTATCCATGTATCAATGCTTCATATAATTTTTTTAATGTATTTCATCAATTTTTTAAAGTTTTTGCGGTGTATTTAGGCTTACAATAGATAATTGCATAATATATTTTCCACTTCAATCTTAAAATTAGAAGTTTAGTTTATCTTTACTCTCTGACATGAACTGAAAAAAGTTTTGGTCTGTTTGCTTTTGAATGTGTTTCTTTTTCTTTGATAGTAAATATGTGAAACAAATATTAGAGGAGCTTGAGACAGTTTTTTTTCCAGGGTAACTGAAAATGTCTTTTGGCAGAGTGATTTGAGATCTTTTGAAGAGAAAGTTTCTCAATCTTTGTGAATGCTTATAAATCTAGGAAATTAATTACTTTAGGAATTATTGTTACTTTTTTTGGAAGCAAATGGCACAATTGAAGAAATTTTTTCAGTGGCCATTTAGCGATTGGTACTCCAACATAATATTGAAATGTTCTTAGACATAAGATATATTTTTTAAGTTGTGGCCCCCTATTCTGGTTTCATGTTGTAATTCAATCAGGACTGATATACATAAGGTTTAAGTATTATAAAGTTACAATTTTCACACTAGCCATAAACAATAATCTTTCTGGAGAGTATCTACTTGATTATATCCCGACACTTGCTGAATTGATCTTTTGGGAATGTTGAAATTATGATCTTCTTCTTGCTTTAGGAGATCTTGATATGCATTGGAAAACCAACATTTAGTTGTCATAAGACATGAATGTAGTTGCTAGTGGGTTTTAGTTGTCATAAGCCATTGATCTAGCCATAGAAGTAGATTTATAGTACGTACCATGATATATGAATCCTCAGACTTAGTAGGAGAGAAGCAATTCTAGCCTGCATGGAGACATCAATATAATATGTCTTGACATAATTCAGATTTCCATCATTTGTCTTATCCTCGGATATGTCTATTTCTTTTTTCCATTTTGAAATTGATTTCTTGTGATGTTGCTGGCAGATGCAAAAAGCATTCGGTTTAGAGAAAGTCCTAAAGAAGGGGGGTGGGATCTGGAAAAATATTTATGGGACTGATGAAAAGAAGGTCGCCGATGATATTTTGGTAGAACGTACTAGTTATACTGCAAACAATACGGTGGGAATGATGGCATTGTCGACTTGCTCTAGGTATTTTTCACAATTCTGTATGTATATTTTTTCCTTTGTTTTTCAACTTACATATTTTGTTTTTCTTACTTTTCACACAACACATATATAGTTTTCCTTTTTATATTCCAATCTCTATTTAGTTTATCATTTTTTTTTGGTGAATATGCAAATTAGTTCTCAAATAGTTTTCCTTTCTATTTCCCTTTCTCAACTTTAACTGCTTTGCTTCATATAGTCTATCTCTTTCAATTCTCATTGACCATTCTCAGTTTCACCTATGTTTTTAAACTTAGAATGTAACCCTGAAACATAAAAAGTTTCTTATGACTTTCAGGTAATTAGATTGTAATTGCATCTAACTTTTTTTTTTGTTTCAATTTCTTAGGCATTCATACAAGTTTTTGTTATTGATTTATCGCATCCTTATCACCTTGACTGTTTCTATTGTGCAGGAGAATGAGGATATATATATATATATATATATATATATATATATATATATATATATATATATATATATATATATATATTATACTACCTAGGAGATGCTGCTCTGTTTTCTTATTAATATAAATAAAATACTTTACATTTATTACACACTCCTTTTCTCAAATATAATATAGCTCCATTACTAAGATTTTGCATCTAAAAACGCTTTCGCAAAGGATTAGATTTATTTGATTTCGTTTTTAGGAAATTCAACGTCTTTTTCCCAGAAAGTTGCGCTCAAGATGGCTTTGACCTTATACTGTTAGTCAAGTCTTTCTTGATGGAGCACTTGAAGCTTCTAAAGAAGGTGGCACCACTTTCATAGTTAAGGGACAACATGCAAAACATTACGAGGAAGGGTTGCTCCAAGTGAGATATGTCGTTCGCCTCAGTGATTGAAAGCTTTCCCAGGGAAGTCACTTTTACTCTCACTTATTTACTTTTGTGCCTGGTTGAATATTTTACATTGAAGACCATGCTCTGAACTAGTGTGGGGTAAGTCGTTCGCCTCAGTGATTGAATTTTCTGGCTTGTTTTAATTAAGTTTTTCTTAAAAATAGAGATTATGTCTTTGAAGGGACCCTTGAAAATTTTATTTGACAGACTTGTTCAATGTTGATAATGTGCTATGTTGACTATCTTTTTGTGAACTAACTTCTAAATGTGAGATTTGAGCCTTTATAATGGGATTACATTCTAGAACTTGTATGGGATTACATTCTAGAACTTGTCTTGTTACCATGTCAAAGAGAAAATTGATTTGCATCATGTGAAAAAATTGTTGGGGCATTTGTAGGTATTTCTTTTATTGTTTTGAAATCATCCTTAGTTGCCCACTTTGAGCCTATTTATTATGCATTTCCTTGGTTTTTGTTTTATATTTCTCGTCTGGTGTTAATAAGAAACAAAATGAATGTTAACAGGCATCCTTGGATAAGGAAGACTGTTCTTCTCATAAGGTGGTTATTGCCCAGCAAGCTGCAGACCTAAAATTGAAGGAAAAGAGGAAGCGGGAACGATAGGTAAGAAGTGTTTCCCAATCTTGTTGTGCAAAGTAGTGTTTCCCAATCTTGTTGTGCATTTACAGATCAGTTTGTTTTGTTACATATAAAATGTACATAAGGTTGTATGTACACTCTGTTTATTTGATGGAAATATTTTTGATGCAGAAAAATTTGCCAAGAAAGAAGCGCAGAAAGTTGGAAGCAGCTAGAGAGATGTTGGAGGATGACGAGCAAGATCACAAACCAAAAGTAAGCACTTTGTTGGAAAATATTTAGTTTCCTAGTTAGTTATTTCTAGGAGATTCTAAACTCATCTATTATTTCATTTTATTTCTCATTAACTATTTTCTCCTGAATTCAAGGAGAGAATTAATTTTACTCTTTCTATTTAAACTAGTTTTGAGCTGAGGAATAACACAGAACATTATTCATCTATTATTTTCTACACACTCCTTACCTGTTGACTGTATTTGTTATTCCTCACTTTCGGTTCCACTGAAATTGAAATGCATAAAATTGCAGGGTAAGGGGACATAAAAGAATGAAAAGGCTGGATTGACACTTGCCGATCTTGCTTACCAACGTGCTAAAGCAGTTAAGGCCACCAATAGGGCACTAGACTCTAGTAAGATTGTGAAGAAGCCTCAAAAGAAATCTAATAAATCTAATCCTTTGCGAAAGCCTTACTCTTCCTGGCTAGAGGAAATGCGGGAGCTATTCCAGACTGACGTGAAGGATAAAAAGCCGAAACAGAGAGGTTCTGGAACAGGAAAGAAGGCGAAGAAGTCATTCAAAAGCAAGGTATCAATTGAAAAATCTATCTCATTTTTGAAACTCTTATCTGATCTTTTTAGGTACCAATAGAAATATTAATTTCGTTCTTGATCAACTCATAAAAATGTCTTTTGTTTCTGTTCTGTGATTAATGTGGAGTTGTGGAATGAGACTTTCTATAGGGAAACTTAACAAATAATGATATAATCCTTTTCATTTTCTTGGTGCTAAAAAAATGTCAAAATATTTTTTACTTAATATCTTCTTCTAAATAGAAAGCAGAACATATCAGTTAATAAATTTGTGATATTTTCTTTCTTTTCTAGTGTAAAAAAATATGGTTTATCATTTAATTCACTTCCATAACTCTCCCTTGTATTTATGTGCCTATAGTAACTATGATGTTCATAGTTGTAGTTTCCCTGTGTTTTGGGTTTTATTTTTGTCTGTCCCCATCTAGGAGATGCTGCTTTGTTTTTCCTACTTTACCCTTTTATGTAAATTGAAATACTTTCATACCCCTCCACTCAAAACAACATCCCACGTAACATATTAACCTCTAGGCTGAAAATTCGGTTGCTGAAAATTGAGAAAGATGAGACTTCAATTTGAAGGAATTTTGAGGGGAAGAGAGGGATTGAGAGAGAGGAGGGTGACTTGTGATTTGAAAAAGGTGATCTGAGATACTACATTTAACGGTGAGATTCATCGCGTTCCCATTATATTGTTATTTTTTTCCATTTTCAGTGTGGAAAATTGACATAATTTCTATTGCATTTCATTCTTCTAACTTTACTTTGTTTTCATTTTTACCATAAAAGTGGTTTTTTTTTATCAATCACAAGTTTCATAACACTGTGGTAGGGTTGCAATGCATGTCTGATATAATTTTTGTGATGTCAATATTTCTTTTCAGTAAACTTTCACTTTATTGTATATGCTTCTGTTCTCAAATTGAGAACCCAAAATCTGGTCACTAACTCCAGTTGTTTTGCATATTATGTTGTCTATGGTTTACAATGTTTGATCTACTTCTACTATATTTTAAACGTATACGGAACAAAAAATATATTTGAATTGTGTGGGAGATGATTTTGAACCAGTTATATTGAACTGTGGCTAACATATTAATTTAAGAGGATATACTTGGAATTTTACACAGAACTTAGAGTAAATTTATCTCGTTCTTTTTGCAGCTGTGACCAGAGCTCACATGCTGATGGGTTGCAGTTCCCAGGAATTAATAACGGCATTATATAGCCATAAAGTTTGACATTATTGCAGTTTTGTTTATTACTCAAACATGTCCGTTCAATTTTTTGTGGCTCTAAATGCTCTATATTCAGTATGTTTATCTATCTGATGGTTTATGGCAGAATAATATTGAAAACTAAAGTAAAGTATGTTGAAGAGAATAATACTGAGATGAAATAGGGAAATTCAGTTTATTAATGACTCTTAGCAATTGGCAAACCTGGTAACTCTTAGCAGCCTTTAACTCTTGTTAACTCCTGCTCAAATTTACTTATTGCAAAGGTAATAAAGATGAAAATTTTGATAACCTTTTGAATTTCAGATGATTATTGGAAATTGGTTTTTGTTTACAGTGACTGTGGTAAAGAGTGGAACTAAAGCTTTACCGTATCTGTGATTGGATGGTGACACGAGTTCCATTGGTTTTCCAGGGGTAAGCCTTTTACTCGTATTTACACTTACACTGGTCATGTTCAACATTGATCAACTAGAATTTCAACATTGATCAACTAAAATTTCAACATTGATGCTTGTGTGGGTGTAGGTTGCTAAGTGTATAGAGATTGGTCTGCCGGAGCTTATTTTCTAGTATTTGTGTCCCAGGCAGAGTTCCTTCAAGTTGCATCCACCTAGTGTCTTTATACTTTAGCGAATGAGATTGAATTATATCCATTCATTGATATTCTCTTTTTAAAATTGGAATAGGATTTGGTTTCTGATTAATTGTTATTCTTTCTTGTGAAAATGATTTTCTTAAATTGTATATTCTGTGTTTTTGGTTCACAGTCTAGTGGAGCTTTAATTTTTGTATATAGGTAAGCAAGTGCAACACCATTACTGCCTTCTATTCTTAGTCGGGGTATTGGTTGGTAGGTACGAATATATGACTAAATCTTGCTTTATAAATGATAATCTTGATAACTAATAATGATAAAAGTTCATAATTGATTTGATTGGAAATTGGTTTTTGTTTACAGTGACTGTGGTAAAGAGTGGAACTAAAGCTTTACCGTATCTGTGATTGGATGGTGACACGAGTTCCATTGGTTTTCCAGGGGTAAGCCTTTTACTCGTATTTACACTTACACTGGTCATGTTCAACATTGATCAACTAGAATTTCAACATTGATCAACTAAAATTTCAACATTGATGCTTGTGTTGGTGTAGGTTGCTAAGTGTATAGAGATTGGTCTGCCGGAGCTTATTTTCTAGTATTTGTGTCCCAGGCAGAGTTCCTTCAAGTTGCATCCACCTAGTGTCTTTATACTTTAGCGAATGAGATTGAATTATATCCATTCATTGATTTTCTCTTTTTAAAATTGGAATAGGATTTGGTTTCTGATTAATTGTTATTCTTTCTTGTGAAAATGATTTTCTTAAATTGTATATTCTGTGTTTTTGGTTCACAGTCTAGTGGAGCTTTAATTTTTGTATATAGGTAAGCAAGTGCAACACCATTACTGCCTTCTATTCTTAGTCGGGGTATTGGTTGGTAGGTACGAATATATGACTAAATCTTGCTTTATAAATGATAATCTTGATAACTAATAATGATAAAAGTTCATAATTGATTTGATTGGAAATTGGTTTTTGTTTACAGTGACTGTGGTAAAGAGTGGAACTAAAGCTTTACCGTATCTGTGATTGGATGGTGACACGAGTTCCATTGGTTTTCCAGGGGTAAGCCTTTTACTCGTATTTACACTTACACTGGTCATGTTCAACATTGATCAACTAGAATTTCAACATTGATCAACTAAAATTTCAACATTGATGCTTGTGTTGGTTTAGGTTGCTAAGTGTATAGAGATTGGTCTGCTGGAGCTTATTTTCTAGTATTTGTGTCCCAGGCAGAGTTCCTTCAAGTTGCATCCACCTAGTGTCTTTATACTTTAGCGAATGAGATTGAATTATATCCATTCATTGATTTTCTCTTTTTAAAATTGGAATAGGATTTGGTTTCTGATTAATTGTTATTCTTTCTTGTGAAAATGATTTTCTTAAATTGTATATTCTGTGTTTTTGGTTCACAGTCTAGTGGAGCTTTAATTTTTGTATATAGGTAAGCAAGTGCAACACCATTACTGCCTTCTATTCTTAGTCGGGGTATTGGTTGGTAGGTACGAATATATGACTAAATCTTGCTTTATAAATGATAATCTTGATAACTAATAATGATAAAAGTTCATAATTGATTTGATTGGAAATTGGTTTTTGTTTACAGTGACTGTGGTAAAGAGTGGAACTAAAGCTTTACCGTATCTGTGATTGGATGGTGACACGAGTTCCATTGGTTTTCCAGGGGTAAGCCTTTTACTCGTATTTACACTTACACTGGTCATGTTCAACATTGATCAACTAGAATTTCAACATTGATCAACTAAAATTTCAACATTGATGCTTGTGTTGGTGTAGGTTGCTAAGTGTATAGAGATTGGTCTGCTGGAGCTTATTTTCTAGTATTTGTGTCCCAGGCAGAGTTCCTTCAAGTTGCATCCACCTAGTGTCTTTATACTTTAGCGAATGAGATTGAATTATATCCATTCATTGATTTTCTCTTTTTAAAATTGGAATAGTATTTGGTTTCTGATTAATTGTTATTCTTTCTTGTGAAAATGATTTTCTTAAATTGTAATAGGATTTGGTTTCTGATTAATTGTTATTCTTTCTTGTGAAAATGATTTTCTTAAATTGTATATTCTGTGTTTTTGGTTCACAGTCTAGTGGAGCTTTAATGTTTGTATATAGGTAAGCAAGTGCAACACCATTACTGCCTTCTATTCTTAGTCGGGGTATTGGTTGGTAGGTACAAATATATGACTAAATCTTGCTTTATAAATGATAATCTTGATAACTAATAATGATAAAAGTTCATAATTGATTTGATTGTAATGATGATTTTCACCTAGTAATCAAAGTAGAACTTTCACTTTCAAGTATCTTATTTATGCTTGTTAGGGAGTCGGCATTCTGTTATCAGAATTGTTTGGAACAATTAGTGGATCGTCCGTGTCTGTGTAAGGCTGAAATTATTCTGTTTGTATTCTTTACTAAGCAATCAAGCACTACTTTCTTGTTAACGTAAAGGAATCAAAGTGATTTTTATTTGTTTTCCCAACAGTGAAAATGCAGGTCTATTGGCTTTGACGTGTGTTGGCAGTAGAAGAGTTGTGCAGATGTCTGCTGGATTCATGATTTTCTCTTCATTTTTTGGTGAGTCAGTTAAACACGATAAGTTTGTAATTTGATTCAGTAATTACTAACATTTCTTTCACGATTTAGGAAATTTGGAACAGTTTTCGCATCTATCCCACCTGCAATTGTTGCTGCCATTCTTTGCTTATGTTTTTTTTTTTTTGACAGGACCATTCTTTGCTTATGTTGGTATGTGTGATTTAAGATAAACTCGTACATGTTATATATACTTTTATTTATTATGATACTTAGAAGACACACCACCATAAAATGATTCAATTTTCATTCATCATTTGGTAAGTGTTTATTTTTTATGTCATTGAGATTATATTTGTAATCAATGTTTTGGTTGTGATATATATTTTTTTACACAAATTTAACCATTTCCACCGCAAATCTGGTTTTGTATTATTTTACACAAATTTATCAATTGCGGGGGTTTGAAACTTCCGCGACCCCAACCGCCGCATTTGGAACAGGATACCAGCGGTTATCCAAATCCCTACCGGTGTCAAAAAAATCCATTTATCCATTATCCATCCATAAGTAAAAAAATTAGTTAATGGATCGGATCAAATCCATCCATTTAGTTAATGGAGTGGATTGGATCCATCCACCTTAATTTTAAAATCCAATGGATTGGTTTTTTATTTATTTTTTTATTATTTAAAAAATGATTAAATTTTAAAACTAATTTATTTGTTTAAAATAAAATACTGATTTTAATTATTAAAAAAATCATAATTTTTTATTATAAAAGAAAAACAAAAAACAGATTTTTTAATATAAGAAAACAGGTTTTTTTAAAATTTTAAAACAAAATAATAATTGAAATATTATATCTATTATAAAATTAAAATAAAAAAGAGAGGTGGAAGGTGGTGGTTGGCTGCCGGAGCTCTGCCGGCCGCCGCTGTGGATTGCCTGAAAATCTGCACCGCCGCCGTGGCCCGCCGCGCCTGCGCCGGAGGTCCCGCCATTGACCGGCTGCCACCACCACCTTAAATTATTATTTATTAAATTCTATTATTAAATAAATAAAAATAGGGGCTTAAAAAAGATTTGGGCTTACCTAAATAATGTTTGGGCTTAGTCTTTGGGTTGTTTTACTTTTTACATTAATTCATTAAAAAATGAAAAAAAAATTGTTTTTAAAATATGAAATAATCTACTTAATTAATAAATTAATATGCTTTTAAAAAATAAAAAAAATTTAGTAGATGGATCGGATGAATATCCATCCATTAAAATACCATAATGGATGGATTGGATTTTTTATCAACGATTGGATTTGAAATCCCCCGCAGATATACTATGGGATTCTAATAAGCGGCAGTTTTCAAAACTCCCGCAAAACCATCCGCGCAGGTTGTAAACCCCCGCTAAATGGCTTAAAAAGCCCACTAAAAGCGCGTGTTTTTTTCTATAGCGATATAGGGCTGTAATACTTTGACTTTGAACATAATTTATAAACTAGAGTGGGTATCTTTGAATAATACTTGCTATTTTCGAGTTTTGAGAATTGGTGTTATTTCTTTCCACTTAGAACAGATAAGATTATATATCTCTTTTCTTTAAAAACAATATGGTTATGTTTTCAGGTGTTTAAGTAAGGAAGAAATACTGCATGTTCAGCCTCTTCAAAGTCATTTATTTTTTCACTCTTATTGTATTGATTGGTATTGGTTCGTTCATATCCTCACTCAAATTTTCACATTTGGATTTTTTAGTGTATATGCAAATTTCAATATAGTAGATTCCCAAAATAGAGTTTGTAAGTTCGATACTTTCTAATTCTGTCTTTTTCTATTCAGATTGACTCCGGTGGATTTACTCAAGCCTTTGTGCTCCCTGAAGTGCAGAACCACATTTAAGAATTGAAAGAAAGATTTGCATGCTGAAAGGTACAGTTCTCATTATCACTGTCAACATCCTTTTAGATTCAAGGTTTTGTTTTAATGAAGTTGTGTTGGTTGCATGAGTAATGTTCTTCATTGAGTTCTTGTTTATGCATAATTGCGTTATGGTTCTGCACATTTAAATTCATTTAGTTCTGGTTCCTGGTTGTGCACATTGCATTTTTGCATAAATATACGTTCTGGTTTTGCACGTTTAAATGCTTCTGCTTCTGGTTTTGTACACTTCTAAATTTTAATCTCCATTCTCCAATACCTTTATCAGTAAAAAAGACTTATTAGACTTCATATTAGTATGATTTTATTAACCTGAAATAACTTTCTACCGTTATGGCAGGTTGGTGATCTGGTGTTGTTGGTCACTTGGAATCAAATGAAAATTCTAGTCGCTGGCATAGTAATGGTGAGTTAATAAAGTAATTGCCTAGGAATTTTGATGATAGAATAAACATTATTATTGTATGCTGATTTGAGATTGACCACTATTATTATTATATTCTGGAAAATATGTCTAAATGTGGACTACTTGCTATTCTAGATTGACCACTATTATTACTTTATTGGGGAGAATATAATTGCCTAGAACATTATTATTGTATGTCATCATTTCCGCCAACACAGTGGACACTTTCCAGTCCCAACTATGTCAAGGACCTGAATTTTAAATGAAAAATAAAACATGAACATGTTTGAAACTTTAAATTAAATGAAAGGACCTTTGGTGTAGTTTTATAAAAAATTTACATAGGATGCTAAGATGAAAATTTCAAGAATTATCGTACGAGCCTTGTTATATTTATATCCAATCCCTGAAATGGTTTTCTTAAGATTTAATTATAGTTTATATGATGATAAATATGTTGAATGCTGCAGACACAGTGGTGCTAGAGTTCAACCATTACACTCCTGGCTTAAGATGGAGACAGAATAGTATCAGTAGGTAAGATCATTGGGCGGAAGGAATTGAGGCTGATGAATTTTTATGGGGGAATAAGATCACAGTGAGAATGAATTTTATCACTCGTTTATCTAGAAGTCCTTGTTTCCATGGATATGAAGCAAGTGAACAATGCATATCCACAACATCTATATTTGATCTATCATTCATTCATTCCTAATAAGCACAGTTTCGTTACGTGCAGCTTTCTTAGCTAGCAAGGCTTCAACTCTGGCCATTTTGGCAGCTACTGCTCCTGTTTTTGGTAAGCCATGTTTTTTGAATTGGAATCATGTTTATTGTTCTTTCTTTGAGGTGTGTGAACTGGTTTTTTTTTTTGGTCAAGTATAGCCTACTGTGAAAAACGTTAAAACTTAGGGGAAATAAGCTTTGGCTGAGAGAGCCAACGGCTAGTCCTTTGTTGGCTACATCTTGTTAGTTAATTTTTATGTAGGGATGTAACCCTTAGATCTATTTGAACGTCAACTCAGCTAATCTACTTGCACCTCAACTCAGCTATGCCATGTATTTAATGTGTTTTAAGGGATAGAGCTGACAGTGGTCGAATTCTGAATAGCCTAACCATACTTATTTGCCTTGTCCTATACTTATTAAACTATTTTAAACTTTTCAGTTCAAACTAAATAAATTTTCCTGTATCTGAATTATGTGTTTGGGTAATGTATACTACAAGCATTTTTCATTTTCATTTAGTTCGGTGGCTGCTCTGAGTTTGCACTTCGTAGTCAACTATTTTTCTTTTCTTGTCTTTGGCGCTGTAACTTTTAGGCTCGAGTGTTTAGGAATTGAATAAGTGTTAGCCTTTGAATTGGAATTAGTAGCTAGAAGATATACTCCTTGGACTCTCTCCTCGGGTATGTATACTCCTTGAAATTCTCACTTATGCGGTTTGTATACAAAAAGATAAGTTAGCACTATTTTAAACATATAGTAGCTAGGCAATACTAAATTTTTAACTTTAAGTCAAATGTATGTATATGGTGTCAGACAACCCTTGAATACAACCAATTTTTCGAGTAAAACTAAAAGCAAAACTTAAAAATTGTCACATAGCATTTATGCTAAAGTACTATTCCAAACACAAGATTCATATTGCATAGTTGTGAACTCTGTTGTTAAAAGCGGCCGCTATTGTGGCACGGCGTGGAAACATCGAGGTCACTGCTACTAGCCGTGTCGGAGCGGCGCAGACGAGTGATGCGGTGGGAGCTGTTGGGGTTGTAGGCGCTATTGCAGATCGGTTCGGTGTTGATTTCTTTTCATTGCTTTCTATTATTTTTGGTATACACTTTGCTTTCTATTGTCTTCTACAATACAAATTAATTTCGTTTTTTGTTCTCAATAATTAACTGATTAATAAAAAGTCAGACACATAAACATAGTAATGATATTCATAATAAAATGGCTTTAATGCACTTTTGATCTCCCTATTTTAAAAGTCAACTTTTTGATCCCCCTATTTTAAAAGTCAACTTTTTGATCCCCTATTTTGAAAAACCTGAACTTTTGATCCCCCTATTTTAAAAGCCAACTTTTTGATCCCCTTATTTTACATTTTTCTGAATTTTAATCCCCAACTCAATTTGGTCAAAATTTTGTGGATGTGTCAAGCTCATTAATGATGTGGCAGTTTCCATGTGGACAAAACATTTCCATGTCATTAATCTTTTTTAAAAATAAAATATTTTAAAAGTATTAAAACAATAAAATAAACCTCTTTACATTATATAATAATAACTAAAATAAACTTCTTTACATTATATCAATATAACTAAAAATCAGTAAATTCCTCAAAGAAGTCAGAAAAGGAAAATCATGGAACCCTAAGAATTCAGAAACACAAATCATCACTCTCGTGTTAACATCCTTCGTCTTTGTTCGCTCCCTCTGAATCGTTCATTGACTTTGTTCTTGATCGTTAATTTCTTTTGGGTAATTTAATGATTTTTAATTGTATACTATATATTTTTTGGTAAGGATTTTTAATTATATATATGTATAGAGGTTAATTTTACTAGTTTTTCAATTATTATTAAATAATTAATTTTTTTTTTTTTTTTAATACTTTAAAAATATTTGGTGTAAAAAAATTAAAGACATGAAAATGTTTTGTCAACATGGACACTGCCACGTCATTAATGAGCTTGACACATCAGCAAAAAATTGACCAAATTGAGTTCAGAGACTAAAATTCAGAAAAATCTAAAATAGAGGATCAAAAGTTCAAGTTTTTCAAAATTGGGGGGTCAAAAAGTTAGCTTTTAAAATAGGGGGATCAAAAGTTCAGGTTTTTCAAAATAGGGGATTAAAAAGTTGAGTTTTAAAATAGGGGGCTCAAAAGTTCAGATTTTTCAAAATAGAGGGATCAAAAGTGCATTAAAGCCTAATAAAATTTATTATTTATTCATTAAGAAATTGTGGTGTTTATTAGTTTTTCAAAACAGATTGATGTGAGAAAGTAGAATAGCGTTTAGATTTGAAGAGTCATCAAAACAGATTGAAGACTCATCAAAACAATGTTTCCTTCCAGGGACTGTGGTAGGCGATTTTTCAGACTATATCAACAATTCACATCTTGGGACATCCTGAACGGCCTCTGGCGACAAGATATGTATCTCTTAATTATTTTACACACACTTTCATATTTCATAGAATCTCCCCTTATCTATCACGACTAAGCCAAATATAAAGTGATTAAACATTCAACGTTTGCCAAGGTATCCATGTATCAATGCTTCATATAATTTTTTTAATGTATTTCATCAATTTTTAAAGTTTTTGCAGTGTATTTTGGCTTACAATAGATAATTGCATAATATATTTTCCACTTCAATCTTAAAATTAGAAGTTTAGTTTATCTTTACTCTCTGACATGAACTGAAAAAAGTTTTGGTCTGTTTGCTTTTGAATGTGTTTCTTTTTCTTTGATAGTAAATATGTGAAACAAATATTAGAGGAGCTTAAGACAGTTTTTTTTCCAGGGTAACTGAAAATGTCTATTGGCAGAGTGATTTGAGATCTTTTGAAGAGAAAGTTTCTCAATCTTTGTGAATGCTTATAAATCTAGGAAATTAATTACTTTAGGAATTATTGTTACTTTTTTTGGAAGCAAATGGCACAATTGAAGAAATTTTTTCGGTGGCCACTTAGCGATTGGTACTCCAACATAATATTGAAATGTTCTTAGAAATATGATATATTTTTTAAGTTTTGGCCCCCTATTCTGGTTTCATGTTGTAATTCAATCAGGACTGATATACATAAGGTTTAAGTATTATAAAGTTACAATTTTCACACTAGCCAATAAACAATAATCTTTCTGGAGAGTATCTACTTGATTATATCCCGACACTTGCTGAATTGATCTTTAGGGAATGTTGCAATTATGATCTTCTTCTTGCTTTAGGGGATCTTGATAAGCATTGGAAAACTAACATTTAGTTGTCAATGACTTGAATGAAGTTGCTAGTGGGTCCGCCCCTTAAAGGGCCGGCCCCTTAAGGCCCTTTTTACAGCTCTAGTTGTCATAAGACTTGAATGAAGTTGCTAGTGGGTTTTAGTTGTCATAAGCGATTGATCTAGCCATAGAAGTAGATTTATAGTATCATGATATATGAATCCTCAGACTTAGTAGGAGAGAAGCAATTCTAGCTTTCATGGAGACATCAATATAATATGTCTTGACATAATTCAGATTTCCATCATTTGTCTTATCCTCGGATATGTCTATTTTTTTCCATTTTGAAATTGATTTCTTGTGATGTTGCTGGCAGATGCAAAAAACATTCGGTTTAGAGAAAGTCCTAAAGAAGGGTGGGATCTGGAAAAATATTTAAGAGACTGATGAAAAGAAGGTCGGCGATGGTATTTTGGTAGAACGTACTAGTTATACTGCAAACAATACGGTGGGAATGATGGCATGTCGACTTGTTCTAGGTATTTTTCACAATTCTGTATGTATACTTTTTCCTTTGTTTTTCAACTTACATATTTTGTTATTCTTACTTTTCACACAACACATATATAGTTTTCCTTTTTATATTCCAATCTCTGTTTAGTTTATCATTTTTTTTTTTTTGGTGAATATGCAAATTAGTTCTCAAATAGTTTTCCTTTCTATAATCCCTTCTCAACTTTAACTGCTTTGCTTCATATATTCTATCTCTTTCAATTCTCATTGACCATTCTCAGTTTCACCTATGTTTTTAAACTTAGAATGTAACCCTGAAACATAAAAAGTTTCTTATAACTTTCAGGTAATTAGATTGTAATTGCATCTAACTTTTTTTTTTTGTTTCAATTTCATAGGCATTCGTACAAGTTTTTGTTATTGATTTATCTCATCCTTATCACCTTGACTGTTTCTATTGTGCAGGAGAATGAGGATATATATATATATATATATATATATATATATATATATATATATATATAAATAAATAAATATAATATAGCTCCATTACTAAGATTTTGCATCTAAAAACGCTTTGCCCTTGGACATCCCCTTGATTGATTATTTGGCTTTCGTCAGGCTCACATTGTTAAATAATAAGCGTTTCGTGGGAGGCAACCCGTGTCCATTGTTTTATATTTTAGTTTATTATTATAGTTTTATTATTATGTTGGCATGTTTGATTTCGTTTTTAGGAAATTCAACGTCTTTTTCCCAGAAAGTTGCGCTCAAGATGGCTTTGACCTTATACTGTTAGTCAAGTCTTTCTTCATGGAGCACTTGAACTTTCTTGATGGAGCACTTGAAGCTTCTAAAGAAGGTGGCACCACTTTCATAGTTAAGGGACAACATGCAAAACATTACGAGGATGGGTTGCTCCAAGTGAGATATGTCGTTCGCCTCAGTGATTGAAAGCTTTCTCAGGGAAGTCACTTTTACTCTCACTTATTTACTTTTGTGCCTGGTTGAATATTTTACATTGAAGACCATGCTCTGAACTAGTGTGGGGTATGTCGTTCGCCTCAGTGATTGAATTTTCTGGCTTGTTTTAATTAAGTTTTTCTTAAAAATAGAGATTATGTCTTCGAAGGGACCCTTGAAAATTTTATTTGACAGACTTGTTCAATGTTAATAATGGGGTTGTCTTTTGAAAGCTAATAATTAGCATAATGTGCTATGTTGACTATCTTTTTGTGAACTAACTTCTAAATGTTAGATTTGAGCCTTTATAATGGGATTACATTCTAGAACTTGTATGGGATTACATTCTAGAACTTGTCTTGTGACCATGTCAAAGAGAAAATTGATTTGCATCATGTGAAAAAATTGTTGGGGCATTTGTAGGTATTTCTTTTATTGTTTTGAAATCATCCTTAGTTGCCCACTTTGAGCCTATTTATTATGCATTTCCTTGGTTTTTGTTTTATATTTCACGTCTGGTGTTAATAAGAAACAAAATGAATGTTAACAGGCATCCTTGGATAAGGAAGACTGTTCTTCTCATAAGGTGGTTATTGCCCAGCAAGCTGCAGACCTAAAATTGAAGGAAAAGAGGAAGCTGGAACGATAGGTAAGAAGTGTTTCCCAATCTTGTTGTGCAAAGTAGTGTTTCCCAATCTTGTTGTGCATTTACAGATCAGTTTGTTTTGTTACATATAAAATGTACATAAGGTTGTATGTACACTGTGTTTATTTGATGGAAATATTTTTGATGCAGAAAAATTTGCCAAGAAAGAAGCGCAGAAAGTTGGAAGCAGCTAGAGAGATGTTGGAGGATGACGAGCAAGATGACAAACCAAAAGTAAGCACTTTGTTGGAAAATATTTAGTTTCCTAGTTAGTTATTTCTAGGAGATTCTAAACTTATCTATTATTTCATTTTATTTGTCATTAACTATTTTCTCCTGAATTCAAGGAGAGAATTAATTTTACTTTTTCTATTTAAACCAGCTTTGAGCTGAGGAATAACACAGAGCATTATTCATCTATTATTTTCTACACACTCCTTACTTGTTAACTGTATTTGTTATTCCTCACTTTCGGTTCCACTGACATTGAAATGCATAAAATTGCAGGGTAAGGGGACATAAAAGAATGAAAAGGCTGGATTGACACTTGCCGATCTTGCTTACCAACGTGCTAAAGCAGTAAAGGCCACCAAGAGGGCACTAGACTCTAGTAAGATTGTGAAGAAGCCTCAAAAGAAATCTAATCCTTTGCGAAAGCCTTACTCTTCCTGGCTAGTGGAAATGCGGGAGCTATTTCAGACTGACGTGAAGGATAAAAAGCTGAAACAGAGAGGTTCTGGAACAAGAAAGAAGGCGAAGAAGTCATTCAAAAGCAAGGTATCAATTGAAAAATCTATCTCATTTTTGAAACTCTTAACTGATCTTTTTAGGCACCAATAGAAATATTAATTTCGTTCTTGATCAACTCATAAAAATGTCTTTTGTTTCTGTTCTGTGATTAATGTGGAATTGTGGAATGAGACTTTCTATAGGGAAATTTAACAAATAATGTTATAATCCTTTTCATTTTCTTGGTGCTAAAAAAATGTTAAAATATTTTTTACTTAATATCTTCTTCTAAATAGAAAGCAGAACATATCAGTTAATTAATTTGTGATATTTTCTTTCTTTTCTAGTGTAAAAAAATATGGTTTATCATTTAATTCACTTCCATAACTCTCCCTTGTATTTATGTGCCTATAGTAACTATGATGTTCATAGTTGTACTTTCCCTGTGTTTGGGTTTTATTTTTGTCTGTCCCCATCTAGGAGATGCTGCTTTGTTTTTCCTACTTTACCCTTTTATGTAAATTGAAATACTTTCATACCCCTCCACTCAAAACAACATCCCGCGTAACATATTAACCTCTAGGCTGAAAATTCGGTTGCTGAAAATTGAGAAAGACGAGACTTCAATTTGAAGGAATTTTGAGGGGAAGAGAGGGATTGAGAGAGAGGAGGGTGACTTGTGATTTGAAAAAGGTGATCTGAGATACTACATTTAATGGTGAGATTCATCGCATTCCCATTATATTTTAATTTTTTTTCCATTTTCAGTGTGGAAAATTGACATAATTTCTATTGCATTTCATTCTTCTAACTTTACTTTGTTTTCATTTTTTCCATAAAAGTGGTTTTTTTTTTTATTTTTTTTATTTTTATCAATCACAAGTTTCATAACACTGTGGTAGGGTTGCAATGCATGTCTCATATAATTTTTGTGATGCCAATATTTCTTTTCAGTAAACTTTCACTTTATTGTATATGCCTTTGTTCTCAAATTGAGAACCCAAAATCTGCTCACTAACTCAAGTTGTTTTGCATATTATGTTGTCTATGGTTTACAATGTTTGATCTACTTCTACTATATTTTAAATGTATACGGAACAAAAAATATTTTTGAATTGTGTGGGAGATGATTTTGAACCAGTTATATTGAATTGTGGCTAACATATTAATTTAAGAGGATATACTTGGAATTTTACACAGAACTTAGAGTAAATTTATCTCGTTCTTTTTGCAGCTGTGACCAGAGCTCACATGCTGATGGGTTGCAGTTCCCAGGAATTAATAACGGCATTGTATAGCCATAAAGTTTGACATTATTGCAGTTTTGTTTATTACTCAAACATGTCAGTTCAATTTTTTGTGGCTCTAAATGCTCTATATTCAGTATGTTTATCTATCTATCTTTTTCACATTCTATTCTCAGGCAATTGAAACAAGAGATACAGTATGATTTTGACTTTGTTCTTGCTCTTGCCACGACATCGCCTTCATTGCGTGAACTAACTTGATGATTCCCTCTCATAAGGTATTCGACAAGATCGACATGATTCGTTGCGTGTGACGGATTTGATGATTCCCTCTCATAATATGTAGGTATCTTCTTCCAATTTCTTGGGTTTTTTTGGATTCTATTTTCTTTTCAATTGTTTTCAATGTTTCTCATATGGGTTTTCGATTTCAATTCTTAGCTATTCTTGTTTCAATTCTAATTTCTTTCCTTTTATTATTAGGATTTATTGTTTTAGGTTAATCTTTTGGTTGTTTATTATATAGTGAGAAATTAGTAGCTTCAGTTTCACGAGTGGATTCTAATTTATTGATGATTTTGTGCTGTTTATTTAACACATTGATTTTGACTTTGTTGTTGTTGGTGATTTCTTTTGAATGATGAGAACTGGTTTTAAAAGCAATTATTATACTAAAATTGTTTTGTGAATTTTTTCAACTAGATGGTTGTGTGTAACATGTAGTTCACTTTACCTAGTTGAAACCGTCTTTGGTAATTGTTTTATGTTTTTTTTTTTTTTAGAGTTTCTTGTTTCTAATTACTACACCCCACTTTATAAAACTTTGGCTAAATGGGTTCTTTGGTCTATCAATATGGTCCTTATAAAATTAGAACACCATTATTTTTTGTTTGTTATATGATTTGGTCAATTAATATGGTCCTTTGTCACGAGTCATGAATACACATTTCCACTTAAGAAAAGATCAAAATACTCTTCAAGAATGATGTATGAGAAATATACTATATGTGTATGATAATTCTTTTGTTATATATATGTGTGTGCTATCATCTATTATATTTACATTTTTAATAATTTCACCATATCATCTTTTATATGTTCCCTCTGCATATTAGTGTTCAAAGAGGTATATTGTTTTGACTTCTAATTTAAATTACCGTTTCAATTGAAAATATGATGTTAGCATGCAAATAAAAACTAGTAGGTTATTTGTCTACTACAGTTTTTCACTTAATGGTCAGTACATTATTCATGGGATACGGAACTAGTGTAGAAGTATATTTGATTGACAATTAAATTTCAATTTATTTTATATTTTTGAAACAAGATGAATGTTTTTGTTTCTCATATGTGTTTATTTTTTATTGTTATCTTTCTCTGCTGTTGGATATATGATATTCTGTTTAACACAATAGTGTTTGATTTTCTATTTGGTTCCAATGTTTGAACTTTGTTGATGATGCTAATTGATAGGTAGGCACCAATCTTATATAACTGCTCAACATTGATGCTTGAACAAATTACTTGAATATCTAACACCTATTCTTTGTTTCCATTTTCATGTATGACGGAGAAAATTGGTAAAAAGGAAACTGTTTCTGTCTGACCAGCTATCAAATTTGTTTTGGAGTTGCATCCTCTGTTAGCTAATAAATGTTAAAGCGCCACGTCTTTGTCAAAAGTTGACAATGAGACCATTATGGTATGTTGTTCTTTAAGTTTTCTTCTTTCTCCTTATCCTTCATCTCCATAGTGCATGCTCTACTAAGATGTCTTTGTAATTGTTCATCTAAAATCTTCGGATCTATTTGATATGCCCTCACATATCCACCACTCTCACTCTTCTTCATATCTTCAACTCAACTAAAAAAGCATCAAACTTATTTCCCAAAAATAAAAACAATCTTTTACTCCTTTATCTACTAAAGTTTCAAACATTGGAATCAAGTTCTTGTTTTGAACAAATTTTCATTCGTGGATCAGTTGTTGTTATTTTCGTTTTTTTTGTTGCTATTACTATGTGCTACTTATTTCTGGCGAAGACATAAATATAATTGTGGCTGTTTAATAATGTAGCATAAACAGAAGTATAAATAAGTTGTTTTTTCTTTTTCAGTTTCTGAATTATTTATTTCTAGGTAAGAATACTGATCAAACTATTATCTTTTATACATTTTCATACAAAAACTGATGTCAGAAGCAGGTCTTCTTTCTAATAAAACAGCACAAATAAATTAAACAATGATATTTAATTACAAATTCCAATTATTAGTTTTTTATGAAATTATTTAAATTAATTTTGTTGGATGGATTGGATATCCATCCATTGGAAAGATGATAATGTATTTCATCTCTAATGGATGGATTTTTATGGATTAATGGGTTACTTTGATCCATCCAAGAGCAATCCAATCCAAATCCATCCATGTTGACACCCCTAGTCAAGACTGACAATATTATATTGCATTTTATATGGGCATCTGTGTGATAGTAGCTTAGTATGTATGGTAGTCAAGCATTACTGCTTTCCTGCATATTTTATAGAATGTTGCATAAAAAATTATAGAACTGAAGTGTGCTTTAGATGCTACCTAATGTCAAATATGAATTGTATATTTGAAATTTGAGGGTATCTATCTTTGTGTGTGTATTTGATAGTGTATTGCATGTTTTTGCTGTATCTTTTCTGCTGTGATATTTTTGCATGTGCTATAATTGTTAGAGTAGTCAAAAAACTGTTGGGTAGTCAGTTATAGTTCTACTGGGAAGTGCTAACTGAGAATTATTATAAATTCTAGAATCTCATAAGATTCATTGACCTTTAACAGTGCAGCGCATACATTAACCTAATTTTTTTTTTCTTCGTAGAAATCATTTTTATTATATCCTTCCTGTGGTGTTCACTGGAAGCCATTGAGGTTGTTAATTTGTTTGTATTATGGTTTCTGTGATGTAAATGCCGCTATAACTCGGGGGGATGTTGATGAGTGCCATCTCATTTGTGGCATTGTAGATTAGAAAATGTGACGCTGGTACATATTTAGGTGAAGCTGCTATTGCTGAGTTTTCTCAATTAGCTTTTATTTCATAGTTACATAGCGTTTAGAAAACATAATTTCCTTGTCATTGCTTTTTTTTTTTAAAAAGTATTTTGAAAAAATATTTTGTTACACAAACCTTATCTTTGTTAACAGGAATGAGGGTCTCCGAGTTGCTTCTCAAAGAAGTTATTGTGAGAAACTTCTTATCTTTGAACAGTTGTTTTCATTTCTCACAATAACAAAGTGTTCTCACCTGAGTCATCCCCCTATTAACAAAGATATTTTGTTACAGAAACCTTATTTGAACAGTTGTTTCTCAAAGAAGTTTCGGTCATGCCATGAGAACGGTGAGTTATTATAATGTTGTGTTAACATGATTTTGCTTGGAAGATGTTAAATAATGTTCACATTTTATATAGATTAATAGTTCAGTTTAATTTTGAATCAGGATTGAGTTTGTGATTGGTTTTCAAGTTAATAATATTTGGTGTCAGACAATTGGCAAACCTGGTAACTCTTAGCAGCCTTTAACTCTTGTTAACTCCTGCTCAAATTTACTTATTGCAAAGGTAATAAAGATGAAAATTTTGATAACCTTTTGAATTTCAGATGATTATTGGAAATTGGTTTTTGTTTTCAGTGACTGTGGTAAAGAGTGGAACTAAAGCTTTACCGTATCTGTGATTGGATGGTGACACGAGTTCCATTGGTTTTCCAGGGGTAAGCCTTTTACTCGTATTTACACTTACACTGGTCATGTTCAACATTGATCAACTAGAATTTCAACATTGATCAACTAAAATTTCAACATTGATGCTTGTGTGGGTGTAGGTTGCTAAGTGTATAGAGATTGGTCTGCCGGAGCTTATTTTCTAGTATTAGTATCCCAGGCAGAGTTCCTTCAAGTTGCATCCACCTAGTGTCTTTATACTTTAGCGAATGAGATTGAATTATATCCGTTCATTGATTTTCTCTTTTTAAAATTGGAATGGGATTTGGTTTCTGATTAATTGTTATTCTTTATTGTGAAAATGATTTTCTTAAATTGTATATTCTGTGTTTTTGGATCACAGTCTAGTGGAGCTTTAATTTTTGTATATAGGTAAGCAAGTGCAACACCATTACCGCAGTAGAAGAGTTGTGCAGATGTCTGCTGGATTCATGATTTTCTCTTCATTTTTTGGTGAGTCAGTTAAACACGATAAGTTTGTAATTTGATTCAGTAATTACTAACATTTCCTTCACGATTTAGGAAAATTTGGAACAGTTTTCGCATCTATCCCACCTGCAATTGTTGCTGCCATTCTTTGCTTATGTTTTTTTTTTTTTTTGACAGGACCATTCTTTGCTTATGTTGGTATGTTTGATTTAAGATAAAAATCGTACATGTTATATATACTTTTATTTATTATGATACTTAGAAGACACACCACCATATAATGATTCGATTTTCCTTCATCATTTGGTAAGTGTTTAATTTTTATGTCATTGAGATTATATTTGTAATCAATGTTTTGGTTGTGATATATATTTTTTTACACAAATTTAACCATTTCCACCGCAAATCTGGTTTTGTAATATTTTACACAAATTTATCAATTGCAGGGGTTTGAAACTTCCGCGACCCCAACCGCCGCAGTTGGAACAGGATACCAGCGGTTATCCAAATCCCTACGGGTGTCAAAAAAATCCATTTATCCATTATCCATCCAATCCATCCATAAGTAAAAAAATTAGTTAATAGATCGGATCAAATCCGTCCATTTAGTTAATGGATTGGATTGAATCCATCCACCTTAATTTTAAAATCCAATGGATTGGTTTATTTTAATTTTTTTATTATTTAAAAAAGGATTAAATTTTAAAACTAATTTATTTGTTTAAAATAAAATACTGATTTTAATTATTAAAAAAAATCAGAATTTTTTATTATAAAAAAAAACAAAAAACAGATTTTTTAAATTTTAAAACAAAATAATAATTGATGTATTATATTTATTATTAAATTAAAATAAAAAAGAGAGGTGGAAGGTGGTGGTTGGCCGCCGGAGCTCTGCCGCCCGCCGCCGTGGATTGCCTGAAAATCTGCACCGCCGCTGTGGCCTGCCGTGCCTGCGCCGGAGGTCCGCCGTTGACCTGGCCGTTGATCAGCTGCCACCACCACCTTAAATTATTATTTATTAAATTCTATTATTAAATAAATAAAAATAGGGGGAAAAAAGATTTGGGCTTACCTAAATAATGTTTGGGCTTAGTCTTTGGGTTGTTTTACTTTTTACACCATTTCATTAAAAAATGACAAAATTTGTTTTTAAAATATGAAATAATCTATTTAATTAATAAATTAATATGCTATTAAAAAATAAAAAAAAATTAGTAGATGGATCGGATGAATATCCATCCATTAAAATACCATAATGGATGGATTGGATTTTTTTTCAACGAGTTTTATTGGATTTGAAATCCCCTGCAGATATACTATGGGATTCTAATAAGCGGCAGTTTTCAAAACTCCCGCAAAACCATCCGCGCAGGTTGTAAACCCCCGCTAAATGGCTTAAAAAGCCCACTAAAATGGCGTGTTTTTTTCTATATCGATATAGGGCTGTAATACTCTGACTTTGAACATAATTTATAAACTAGAGTGGGTATCTTTGAATAATACTTGCTATTTTCGAGTTTTGAGAATTGGTGTTATTTCTTTCCACTTAGAACAGATAAGATTATATATATCTTTTCTTTAAAAACAATATGGTTATGTTTTCAGGTGTTTACGTAAGGAAGAAATACTGCATGTTCAGCCTCCTCAAAGTCATTTCTTTTTTCACTCTTATTGTATTGATTGGTATTGGTTCGTTTATATCCTCACTCAAATTTTCACATTTGGATTTTTTAGTGTATATGCAAATTTCAATATAGTAGATTCCCAAAATAGAGTTTGTAAGTTCGATACTTTCTAATTCTGTCTTTTTTTATTTAGATTGACTAGCTTTTGTGCTCCCTGAAGTGCAGAACCACATTTAAGAATTGAAAGAAAGATTTGCATGCTGAAAGGTACAATCCTCATTATCACTGTCAACATCCTTTTAGCTTCAAGGTTTTGTTCTAATGAAGTTGTGTTGGTTGCATGAGTAATGTTCTTCATTGAGTTTTTGTTTATGCATAATTGCGTTATGGTTCTGCACATTTAAATTCATTTAGTTCTGGTTTCTGGTTGTGCACATTGCATTTTTGCATAATTATACGTTCTGGTTTTGCACGTTTAAATGCTTCTGCTTCTGGTTTTGTACACTTCTAAATTTTAATCTCCATTCTCCAATACCTTGATCAGTAAAAGAGACTTTGTAGACTTCATATTAGTATGATTTTATTAACCTGAAATGAATTTCTACCGTTATGGCAGGTTGGTGATCTGGTGTTGGTCACTTGGAATCAAATGAAAATTCTAGCCGCTGGCATAGTAGTGGTGAGTTAATAAAGTAATTGCCTAGGAATTTTGATGATAGAATAAACATTATTATCGTATGCTGATTTGAGATTGACCGCTATTATTATTATATTCTGGAGAATATGTCTAAATGTGGACTACTTGCTATTCTAGATTGACCACTATTATTACTTTATAGGGGAGAATATAATTGCCTAGAACATTATTATTGTATGTCATCTTTTCCGCCAACACAGTGGACACTTTCCTGTTTGAAACTTTAAATTAAATGAAAGGACCTTTGGTGTAGTTTTATAAAAAATTTACATAGGATGCTAAGATGAAAATTTAAAGAATTATCGTACGAGCCTTGTTATATTTATATCCAATCCCTGAAATGGTTTTCTTAAGATTTAATTATAGTTTATATGATGATAAATATGTTGAATGTTGCAGACACAGTGGTGCTAGAGTTCAACCATTACACACCTGGCTTAAGATGGAGACAGAATAGTATCAGTGGGTAAGATCATAGGGCGGAAGAAATTGAGGCTGATGAATTTTTATGGGGGAATAAGATCACAGTGAGAATGAATTTGATCACTTGTTTATCTAGAAGTCCTTGTTTCCATGGATATGAAGCAAGTGAACAATGCATATCCACAACATTTATATTTGAGCTATCATTCATTCATTCATTCCTAATAAGCACAGTTTCGTTACGTGCAGCTTTCTTAGCTAGCAAGGCTTCAACTCTGGCCATTTTGGCAGCTACTGCTCCGTTTTTTGGTAAGCCATGTTTTTTGAATTGGAATCATGTTTATTGTTCTTTCTTTGAGGTGTGTGAACTGGTTTTTTTTTTTTTTGGTCAAGTATAGCCTACTTTGAAAAACGTTAAAACTTAGGGGAAATAAGTTTTGGCTGAAAGAGACAACGGCTAGTCCTTTGTTGGCTACATCTTGTTAGTTAATTTTTTTGTAGGGATGTAACCCTTAGATCTATTTGAACGTCAACTCAGCTAATCTACTTGCACCTCAACTCAGCTATGCCATGTATTTAATGTGTTTTAAGGGATAGAGCTGACAGTGGTCGAATTCTGAATAGCCTAACCATACTTATTTGCCTTGTCCTATACTTATTAAACTATTTTATACTTTTCAGTTCAAACTAAATAAATTTTCCTGTATCTGAATTAAGTGTTTGGGTAATGTATACTACAAGCATTTTTCATTTTCATTTAGTTCGGTGGCTGTTCTGAGTCTGCACTTCGTAGTCAACTATTTTTCTTTTCTTGTCTTTGGCGCTGTAACTTTTAGGCTCGAGTGTTTAGGAATTGAATAAGTGTTAGACTTTGAATTGAAATTAGTAGCTTGAAGATATACTCCTTGGACTCTCTCCTCAGGTATGTATACTCCTTGAAATTCTCACTTATGCGGTTTGTATACAAAAAGATAAGTTAGCACTATTTTAAACATGAGTTAGTAGCTAGGCAATACTAAATTTTCAACTTTAAGTCAAATGTATGTATATGCTGTCAGACAACCCTTGAATACAACCAATTTTTAGAGTAAAACTAAAAGCAAAACTTAAAATCGAGGTTAAAAGCGAACTCTGTTGTTAGTTGCGAACAGATTCATATTGCATAGTTGCGAACTCTGTTGTTAAAAGCGGCCGCTATTGTGGCGTGGCGTGGAAAAATCGAGGTCACTGCTACTAGCCGTGTCGGAGCGGCGCAGACGAGTGATGCGGTGGGAGCTGTTGGGGTTGCAGGCGCTATTGCAGATCGGTTCGGTGTTGATTTCTTTTCATTGCTTTCTATAATTTTTGGTATACACTTTGCTTTCTATTGTCTTCTACAATACAAATTAATTTCTTTTTTTTTTCTCAATAATTAACTGATTAATAAAAAGTCAGACACATAAACATAGTAATGATATTCATAATAAAATGGCTTTAATGCACTTTTGATCCCCCTATTTTAAAAGTAACTTTTTGATCCCCCTATTTTGAAAAACCTGAACTTTTGATCCCCCTATTTTAAAAGCAAACTTTTTGATCCCCTATTTTGAAAAACCTGAACTTTTGATCCCCTATTTTAAAAGCCAACTTTTTTATCCCCTTATTTTTTTATTTTTTTGAATTTTAACCCCCAACTCAATTTGGTCAAAATTTTGTGGATGTGTCAAGCTCATTAATGATGTGGCAGTTTCAATGTGGACAAAACATTTCCATGTCATTAATCTTTTTTAAAAATCAAATATTTTAAAATAAACCTCTTTACATTATATAATAATAACTAAAATAAACTTCTTTACATTATATCAATATAACTGAAAATCAGTAAATTCCTCAAAGAAGTCAGAAAAGGAAAATCATGGAACCCTAAGAATTCAGAAACACAAATCATCACGCTCGTGTTAACATCCTTCGTCTTTGTTCGCTCCCTCTCAATCGTTCATTGACTTTGTTCTTAATCGTTAATTTCTTTTGGGTAATTTAATGATTTTTAATTATATACTATATATTTTTTGGTCAGGATTTTTAATTATATATATGTATAGAGGTTAATTTTACTGTTTTTTCAATTATTATTAATTAATTAATTTTTTTATTTTTTTAATACTTTAACAAAAATTTGGTGTAAAAAAATTAAAGACATGAAAATGTTTTGTCAACATGGACACTGCCACGTCATTAATGAGCTTGACACATCAGCAAAAAATTGACCAAATTGAGTTCGGAGACTAAAATTCAGAAAAATCTAAAATAGAGGATCAAAAGTTAAAGTTTTTCAAAATAGGGAGTCAAAAAGTTGGCTTTTAAAATAGGGGATCAAAAGTTCAGGTTTTTCAAAATAGGGGGATTAAAAGTTCAGATTTTTCAAAAAAGATGGATCAAAAGTGCATTAAAGCCTAATAAAATTTATTATTTATTCATTAAGAAATTGTGGTGTTTATTATTTTTTCAAAACAGATTGATGTGAGAAAGTAGAATAGCATTTAGATTGAAGAGTCATCAAAACAGATTGAAGACTCATCAAAACAATGTTTCCTTCCAGGGATTGGGGCAGGCGATTTTTGAGACTATATCAACAATTCACATCTTGGGACATCCTGAACGGCCTCTAGCGATAAGATATGTATCTCTTAATTATTTTACACACTCTGCCAATAAACAATAATCTTTCTGGAGAGTATCTACTCTATTATATCCCGACACTTGCTGAATTGATCTTTTGGGAAGGTTTTATTATGATCTTATAAGCATTGGAAAACCAACATTTAGTTGTCATACGACATGAATGAAGTTGCCAGTGGGTTTTAGTTGTCATAAGCCATTGATCTAGCCATAGAAGCAATTCTAGCCTGCATGGAGACATCAATATAATATGTCTTGACATAATTCAGATTTCCATCATTTGTCTTATCCTCGGATATGTCTATTTTTTTTTTTTCCATTTTGAAATTGATTTCTTGTGATTTTGCTGGCAGATGCAAAAAGCATTCGGTTTAGAGAAAGTCCTAAAGAAGGGGGGTGGGATCTGGAAAAATATTTATGGGACTGATGAAAAGAAGGTCGCCGATGATATTTTGGTAGAACGTACTAGTTATACTGCAAACAGTACGGTGGGAATGATGGCATGTCGACTTGCTCTAGGTATTTTTCACAATTCTGTATGTATATTTTTTCCTTTGTTTTTCAACTTACATATTTTGTTTTTCTTACTTTTCACACAACACATATATAGTTTTCCTTTTTATATTCCAATCTCTATTTAGTTTATCATTTTTTTTTTGGTGAATATGCAAATTAGTTCTCAAATATTTTTCCTTTCTATTTCCCTTTCTCAACTTTAACTGCTTTGCTTCATATACTCTATCTCTTTCAATTCTCATTGACCATTCTCAGTTTCACCTATGTTTTTAAACTTAGAATGTAACCTTGAAACATAAAAAGTTTCTTATGACTTTCAGGTAATTAGATTGTAATTGCATTTAACTTTTTTTTTTTTTGTTTCAATTTCTTAGGCATTCGTACAAGTTTTTGTTATTGATTTATCGCATCCTTATCACCTTGACTGTTTCTACTGTGCAGGAGAATGAGGATATATATATATATATATATATATATATATATATATATATATATATATATATATTATACTACCTAGGAGATGCTGCTCTGTTTTCTTATTAATATAAATAAAATACTTTACATTTATTACACACTCCTTTTCTCAAATATAATATAGCTCCATTACTAAGATTTTGCATCTAAAAACGCTTTGCCCTTGGAGATCCCCTTGATTGATTATTTGGCTTTCGTCAGGCCCACAACGTTAAATAATAAGCGTTTCGCGGGTGGCAGCCCGTGTCCATTGTTTTATATTTTAGTTTATCATTATAATTTTATTATTATGTTGGCATGTTTGATTTCGTTTTTAGGAAATTCAACGTCTTTTTCCCAGAAAGTTGTGCTCAAGATGGCTTTGACCTTATACTGTTAGTCAAGTCTTTCTTGATGGAGCACTTGAAGCTTCTAAAGAAGGTGGCACCACTTTCATAGTTAAGGGACAACATGCAAAACATTACGAGGAAGGGTTGCTCCAAGTGAGATATGTCGTTCGCCTCAGTGATTGAAAGCTTTCTCAGGGAAGTCACTTTTACTCTCACTTATTTACTTTTGTGCCTGGTTGAATATTTTACATTGAAGACCATGCTCTGAACTAGTGTGGGGTATGTCGTTCGCCTCAGTGATTGAATTTTCTGGCTTGTTTTAATTAAGTTTTTCTTAAAAATAGAGATTATGTCTTCGAAGGGACCCTTGAAAATTTATTTGACAGACTTGTTCAATGTTGATAATGTGCTATGTTGACTATCTTTTTGTGAACTAACTTCTAAATGTGAGATTTGAGCCTTTATAATGGGATTACATTCTAGAACTTGTCTTGTGACCATGTCAAAGAGAAAATTGATTTGCATCATGTGAAAAAATTGTTGGGGCATTTGTAGGTATTTCTTTTATTGTTTTGAAATCATCCTTAGTTGCCCACTTTGAGCCTATTTAAAAGAATGAAAAGGCTGGATTGACACTTGCCGATCTTGCTTACCAACGTGCTAAAGCAGTTAAGGCCACCAAGAGGGCACTAGACTCTAGTAAGATTGTGAAGAAGCCTCAAAAGAAATCTAATAAATCTAATCCTTTGCGAAAGCCTTACTCTTCCTGGCTAGAGGAAATGCGGGAGCTATTCCAGACTGACGTGAAAGATAAAAAGCCGAAACAGAGAGGTTCTGGAACATGAAAGAAGGCGAAGAAGTCATTCAAAAGCAAGGTATCAATTGAAAAATCTATCTCATTTTTGAAACTGTTATCTGATCTTTTTAGGTACCAATAGAAATATTAATTTCGTTCTTGATCAACTCATAAAAATGTCTTTTGTTTCTGTTCTGTGATTAATGTGGAGTTGTGGAATGAGACTTTCTATAGGGAAACTTAACAAATAATGATATAATCCTTTTCATTTTCTTGGTGCTAAAAAAATGTCAAAATATTTTTTACTTAATATCTTCTTCTAAATAGAAAGCAGAACATATCAGTTAATAAATTTGTGATATTTTCTTTCTTTTCAAGTGTAAAAAAATATGGTTTATCATTTAATTCACTTCCATAACTCTCCCTTGTATTTATGTGCCTATAGTAACTATGATGTTCATAGTTGTAGTTTCCCTGTGTTTTGGGTTTTATTTTTGTCTGTCCCCATCTAGGAGATGCTGCTTTGTTTTTCCTACTTTACCCTTTTATGTAAATTGAAATACTTCCATACCCCTCCACTCAAAACAACATCCACGTAACATATTAACCTCTAGGCTGAAAATTCGGTTGCTGAAAATTGAGAAAGATGAGACTTCAATTTGAAGGAATTTTGAGGGGAAGAGAGGGATTGAGAGAGAGGAGGGTGACTTGTGATTTGAAAAAGGTGATCTGAGATACTACATTTAACGGTGAGATTCATCGCGTTCCCATTATATTGTTATTTTTTTTCCATTTTCAGTGTGGAAAATTGACATAATTTCTATTGCATTTCATTCTTCTAACTTTACTTTGTTTTCATTTTTACCATAAAAGTGGTTTTTTTTTATCAATCACAAGTTTCATAACACTGTGGTAGGGTTGCAATGCATGTCTCATATAATTTTTGTGATGTCAATATTTCTTTTCAGTAAACTTTCACTTTATTGTATATGCCTCTGTTCTCAATTTGAGAACCCAAAATCTGCTCACTAACTCAAGTTGTTTTGCATATTATGTTGTCTATGGTTTACAATGTTTGATCTACTTCTACTATATTTTAAACGTATACGGAACAAAAAATATTTTTGAATTGTGTGGGAGATGATTTTGAACCAGTTATATTGAACTGTGGCTAACATATTAATTTAAGAGGATATACTTGGAATTTTACACAGAACTTAGAGTAAATTTATCTCGTTCTTTTTGCAGCTGTGACCAGAGCTCACATGCTGATGGGTTGCAGTTCCCAGGAATTAATAACGGCATTATATAGCCATAAAGTTTGACATTATTGCAGTTTTGTTTATTACTCAAACATGTCCGTTCAATTTTTTGTGGCTCTAAATGCTCTATATTCAGTATGTTTATCTATCTATCTATCTATCTATCTATCTATCTATCTATCTATCTATCTATCTATCTATCTATCTATCTATCTATCTATCTATCTATCTATCTATCTATCTATCTATCTATCTATCTATCTATCTATCTATCTATCTATCTATCTATCTATCTATCTATCTATCTATCTATCTATCTATCTATCTATCTATCTATCTATCTATCTATCTATCTATCTATCTATCTATCTATCTATCTATCTATCTATCTATCTATCTATCTATCTATCTATCTATCTATCTATCTATCTATCTATCTATCTATCTATCTATCTATCTATCTATCTATCTATCTATCTATCTATCTATCTATCTATCTATCTATCTATCTATCTATCTATCTATCTATCTATCTATCTATCTATCTATCTATCTATCTATCTATCTATCTATCTATCTATCTATCTATCTATCTATCTATCTATCTATCTATCTATCTATCTATCTATCTATCTATCTATCTATCTATCTATCTATCTATCTATCTATCTATCTATCTATCTATCTATCTATCTATCTATCTATCTATCTATCTATCTATCTATCTATCTATCTATCTATCTATCTATCTATCTATCTATCTATCTATCTATCTATCTATCTATCTATCTATCTATCTATCTATCTATCTATCTATCTATCTATCTATCTATCTATCTATCTATCTATCTATCTATCTATCTATCTATCTATCTATCTATCTATCTATCTATCTATCTATCTATCTATCTATCTATCTATCTATCTATCTATCTATCTATCTATCTATCTATCTATCTATCTATCTATCTATCTATCTATCTATCTATCTATCTATCTATCTATCTATCTATCTATCTATCTATCTATCTATCTATCTATCTATCTATCTATCTATCTATCTATCTATCTATCTATCTATCTATCTATCTATCTATCTATCTATCTATCTATCTATCTATCTATCTATCTATCTATCTATCTATCTATCTATCTATCTATCTATCTATCTATCTATCTATCTATCTATCTATCTATCTATCTATCTATCTATCTAAACAAGAGATACAATTGCCAAATTTATTTATGCAAGCTTGTTTGAATAGCTTGTACAACAAGTTAACAAGTCACTTGCAGTGGGTGAAAAACATAGAGAGAAATTCATTAGTATCCTTGTTTTTTATGGGTTTCAGCCATTCCAGGTATTCAATATATGCTATTATGCTTCAAAGTGATGGTACTACTGGAGTTGTTGTGTGGCTGGATCTCTTACATCTTGGAGGTTTTGTATGACAAACTACTCACAATGATGACTGAAAATCTACATATTGCAAAGACTTTTGTAGTGGCTTTAACCATATGGTAAGCAAGCATGAGACTATGTAACAATTCATATGGACTATACTTGTTCTAATTTTCTGCTGTTTTTTAGTTGCTTTATTTGATGTGGCAGCTTGACAATAAATATATCGTTGCTTTCTGGAACACAACACATTGAACAATTCTTCAGTCAATTTGTTACAACACATGTAACCTTCTTAACTCTAATCATTTGCAATATTATAACACTAGCAGTTCTACACACAAAAAACTGCCACACATCTTTTCTACCTTTTCATTTGAATGAATCTTTCTATCTAAAATATTAAATATTATTGTCTGATTTTCATTTTCTTTTCTTTCTAATAGGGCTCTGCAAAGAATTTGCCTAGATCATGTACTTCAAGGCTCAGTCCAAGGCTGGTAAGTTTGTGAACTATAGTTCTATTTTCTTATCATTGCGATTTCATTTTTGGTGTTACTAATACTTCCGACTTCTGAACTATGATGCAGTGATTTTTCCCTCAATATGTTGTATCACAAATCACCACACCAATCTTCTTTGTAAATGCGACATATGACTCATGGCAGGTTAGATTGTTTTGTTGCCCAATATAAATTAGTAATTGATGTTTTTGGTGTTAGCTCTGAATAAATGAGATATACAACAAGTCTTTATCAAAGTCGTGTTGTTTACCCTTCAATGTTCTCTCAGACTCTCTAAAAATCTATATGAAATTAAATGAGTTAACTTTGCCTTTCTTCTATAATATGCAGTGGTTGACGTAGAGAGCTGCAACTGGAATTAAACGCATTAATTTTGACAGTCTCTAGTGGCAAGCTTTTGATACAAAGGTCTAGGTGAGTATGTGGTTGCATTGTAAGCTTTTATTGGAATTGTAGAATATGTCATGGTTTACTTACTAGTTTATTGGATGAATTTGCAATGTTTCTTGAGAAAAGAATAAAATGTAAGATAATAGGTTAACGAGATGATTGTCTTGCATCTCATATAGTGTGCTAGTAGGATTGAAAGTTAAAGAAGATTAAGGGAGTAGAAACAATTTCACATTGATTTTTTGAATTATACCAATACAGATGTGAATACTATAATAATTAAATAAATTATAACATTTTTATCGTGTCGGTGTTCACTTTTTAATTTTTAACTAGTTAAAAGACCCGTGCAAATTTTATTTGATATTTAAGTTTGTCATTATATTACGGTAAAAATTTATTTAGAATAAAATATTTAAAAGTTTATTATATAATATTGTTAAAATATAAATGAAACTATTGTGTTGTGTTATTTCTTGTAAAACAGTTTTTTATATAATATTACTAAAACTTATTAAATGAATAAATTATCAATCACAAATAATGGTCCCGTGTATATTTTTTTATACAAAAATTAGAAATTTGATTAGGAATATTTAGCGTAATTTAGTAAATTCGATAATAATTAACTTTATTATATTTTTTATAGTAACTTTATTATTATATTGCTAAAAAAACTATATTATTATTATATATTTTTTATAATAACTTTATTATATTATTATAAAAAATTAGTAGTAAATTTGGTGGTAATTTTTTTTTATAAGAAATATTGTTTACGTTTTTTTTTTTAATGAAAAAATATTGTTTATGATTCTATTTCTATATTCCTATTTTTATGCATATTCATCTTATTTTTTCTATCGTTTTTTATTCGTATTTTAAGCATAAATATATTGTCCTATTTTGTTCCTATCTATAATATGTTTTATTCCTATTTTTAAGCACGTTTTGTTGTATTTATCTTATATTCTTTCTATATTTTTTTTATATTTATCGTATATTCTTTCAATATATATTTTTTTTGTGTAATTACAATGAAGAATATAAAACTTGCAATGTGGTTAAAAGCATTAAGGATAAATTAGTAACTTTAGTGGTAATCGATTTTAATATATTAGTAATAGATTCTCTCTTTTGGTTAAGGTTTTGGTCTAATTAAAACTTGTTGTATGCCCGTGTTGTTTAATTTGCATGTATAACAGGGTGTGTTAATTCAAGGTGTTGATAAGCCTTGGAACATTCAAACTTCCAAAAGCATACAACGGAGTTTGGAACAGATCAAGGTAAAATTTTCAAAACAACTAGTGATGTACTATTTTCATCTAACTTCTATTGACTTTTCATTTGTTCATGAATATGTAATAACAAAGAGATTATAATTTGTAGAAATGACCTTTTTGTACGCCTAAGAATCTGCAACTTTGTAACAATTAATACAAGAGCATGCAAAGAAGCATCTCAGGTTAGTAACACTTTCAAGATTGATTAAATAATAATTTCCACCAAACGAATGAAACGATAAACCTTGAAAATATCCAACAATAGGAATGATCAAATCCTGATCAATTTTTTTATTATGTTTGTTGGCTGCAACTTACTACTGCCATGGTCCAGTCATTGACAAGGGTAACATACAGACTAGTCACATGACCTTCTAGTGAGTGTGTGATTTTAGATTTATCTTCTTTCATATATGGACCTGCATTATTGCATTTCTTGTTAATGGCAAACCATTTTATTTTCTCAATCTTGGTTTGGATCCTTGTTAAAACTTATTGTCTTGAATCCTTGTCACAATTGCTTTTAATCGTGTTGATTATATGTGATAGGATCGTGTTGATTATATATATCAAATCCTCAAGGGTACTGACAATCTAGCATAGCTGCAAGCTAGATATAAACAACTGCTCTTCTAATCAAGTTGATCTAATCCAAGGTGGATTTTTTGTTCTGAATTTTTTCCTTCATAGGTTGTCAAATCCTAGTTCCTAACTGCAAGATATCACAGAATTTATCTAACTTCACTTTTACCATGACTTGATTTTCAGGCTTTAGAACACAATTTCTAAGAGCAGTGACTGTAGCTTCAATTTCACGAGTAGATTCTAATTTATGAATGATTTTGTGTAGTTTATTTATCGCAATGATTTTGACTTTGTTCTTGCCCTTGCCACCACATCGCCTTCATTGCCTGAACTAACTTGATGATTCCCTGATGATTCCCTTTCATAAGGTATTCGACAAGATCGACATGATTCGTTTCGTGTGACCGACTTAGATGATTCCCTCTCATAATATGTAGGCATCTTCTTCCAACTTCTTGGGTTTTTTTGGATTCTATTTTCTTTTCAATTGTTTTCAATGTTTCTCATATGGGTTTTCGATTTCAATTCGTAGCTATTCTTCTTTCAATTCTAATTTCTTTCCTTTTATTATTAGGATTTATTGTTTTAGGTTAATCTTTTGGTTGTTTATTATATAGTGAGAAATTAGTAGCTTCAGTTTCACGAGTGGATTCTAATTTATTGATGATTTTATGCTGTTTATTTAACACAATGATTTTGTCTTTGTTGTTGTTGGTGATTTCTTTTGAATGATGAGAACTGGTTTTAAAAGCAATTATTATACTAAAATTGTTTTGTGAATTTTTATCAACTAGATGGTTGTGTGTAACATGTAGTTCACTTTACCTAGTTGAAACCGTCTTTGGTAGTTGTTTTATGTTTTTGTTTTTTATAGAGTTTCTTGTTTCTAATTACTACACCCCACTTTATAAAACTTTGGCTAATTGTAATTGGGTTCTTTGGTCTATCAATATGGTCCTTATAAAATTAGAACACCATTATTTTTTGTTTGTTTTATGATTTGGTCAATTAATATGGTCCTTTGTCACGAGTCATGAATACACATTTCCACTTAAGAAAAGATCAAAATACTCTTCAAGAATGATGTATGAGAAATATACTATATGTGTATGATAATTCTTTTGTTATATATATGTGTGTGCTATCATCTATTATATTTACATTTTTAATAATTTCACCATATCATCTTTTATATGTTCCCTCTGCATATTAGTGTTCAAAGAGGTATATTGTTTTGACTTCTAATTTAAATTACCGTTTCAATTGAAAATATGATGTTAGCATGCAAATAAAAACTAGTAGGTTATTTGTCTACTACAGTTTTTCACTTAATGGTCAGTACATTATTCATGGGATACGGAACTAGTGTAGAAGTATATTTGATTGACAATTAAATTTCAATTTATTTTATATTTTTGAAACAAGATGAATGTTTTTGTTTCTCATATGTGTTTATTTTTTATTGTTATCTTTCTCTGCTGTTGGATATATGATATTCTGTTTAACACAATAGTGTTTGATTTTCTATTTGGTTCCAATGTTTGAACTTTGTTGATGATGCTAATTGATAGGTAGGCACCAATCTTATATAACTGCTCAACATTGATGCTTGAACAAATTACTTGAATATCTAACACCTATTCTTTGTTTCCATTTTCATGTATGACGGAGAAAATTGGTAAAAAGGAAACTGTTTCTGTCTGACCAGCTATCAAATTTGTTTTGGAGTTGCATCCTCTGTTAGCTAATAAATGTTAAAGCGCCACGTCTTTGTCAAAAGTTGACAATGAGACCGTTATGGTATGTTGTTCTTTAAGTTTTCTTCTTTCTCCTTATCCTTCATCTCCATAGTGCATGCTCTACTAAGATGTCTTTGTAATTGTTCATCTAAAATCTTCGGATCTATTTGATATGCCCTCACATATCCACCACTCTCACTCTTCTTCATATCTTCAACTCAACTAAAAAAGCATCAAACTTATTTCCCAAAAATAAAAACAATCTTTTACTCCTTTATCTACTAAAGTTTCAAACATTGGAATCAAGTTCTTGTTTTGAACAAATTTTCATTCGTGGATCAGTTGTTGTTATTTTCGTTTTTTTGTTGCTATTACTATGTGCTACTTATTTCTGGCGAAGACATAAATATAATTGTGGCTGTTTAATAATGTAGCATAAACAGAAGTATAAATAAGTTGTTTTTTCTTTTTCAGTTTCTGAATTATTTATTTCTAGGTAAGAATACTGATCAAACTATTATCTTTTATACATTTTCATACAAAAACTGATGTCAGAAGCAGGTCTTCTTTCTAATAAAACAGCACAAATAAATTAAACAATGATATTTAATTACAAATTCCAATTATTAGTTTTTTATGAAATTATTTAAATTAATTTTGTTGGATGGATTGGATATCCATCCATTGGAAAGATGATAATGTATTTCATCTCTAATGGATGGATTTTTATGGATTAATGGGTTACTTTGATCCATCCAAGAGCAATCCAATCCAAATCCATCCATTTTGACACCCCTAGTCAAGACTGACAATATTATATTGCATTTTATATGGGCATCTGTGTGATAGTAGCTTAGTATGTATGGTAGTCAAGCATTACTGCTTTCCTGCATATTTTATAGAATGTTGCATAAAAAATTATAGAACTGAAGTGTGCTTTAGATGCTACCTAATGTCAAATATGAATTGTATATTTGAAATTTGAGGGTATCTATCTTTGTGTGTGTATTTGATAGTGTATTGCATGTTTTTGCTGTATCTTTTCTGCTGTGATATTTTTGCATGTGCTATAATTGTTAGAGTAGTCAAAAAACTGTTGGGTAGTCAGTTATAGTTCTACTGGGAAGTGCTAACTGAGAATTATTATAAATTCTAGAATCTCAGAAGATTCATTGACCTTTAACAGTGCAGCGCATACATTAACCTAATTTTTTTTTTTCTTCGTGGAAATCATTTTTATTATATCCTTCCTGTGGTGTTCACTGGAAGCCATTGAGGTTGTTAATTTGTTTGTATTATGGTTTCTGTGATGTAAATGCCGCTATAACTCGGGGGGATGTTGATGAGTGCCATCTCATTTGTGGCATTGTAGATTAGAAAATGTGACGCTGGTACATATTTAGGTGAAGCTGCTATTGCTGAGTTTTCTCAATTAGCTTTTATTTCATAGTTACATAGCGTTTAGAAAACATAATTTCCTTGTCATTGCTTTTTTTTTTTTAAAAAGTATTTTGAAAAAATATTTTGTTACACAAACCTTATCTTTGTTAACAGGAATGAGGGTCTCCGAGTTGCTTCTCAAAGAAGTTATTGTGAGAAACTTCTTATCTTTGAACAGTTGTTTTCATTTCTCACAATAACAAAGTGTTCTCACCTGAGTCATCCCCCTATTAACAAAGATATTTTGTTACACAAACCTTATTTGAACAGTTGTTTCTCAAAGAAGTTTCGGTCATGCCATGAGAACGGTGAGTTATTATAATGTTGTGTTAACATGATTTTGCTTGGAAGATGTTAAATAATGTTCACATTTTATATAGATTAATAGTTCAGTTTAATTTTGAATCAGGATTGAGTTTGTGATTGGTTTTCAAGTTAATAATATTTGGTGTCAGACAATTGGCAAACCTGGTAACTCTTAGCAGCCTTTAACTCTTGTTAACTCCTGCTCAAATTTACTTATTGCAAAGGTAATAAAGATGAAAATTTTGATAACCTTTTGAATTTCAGATGATTATTGGAAATTGGTTTTTGTTTACAGTGACTGTGGTAAAGAGTGGAACTAAAGCTTTACCGTATCTGTGATTGGATGGTGACACGAGTTCCATTGGTTTTCCAGGGGTAAGCCTTTTACTCGTATTTACACTTACACTGGTCATGTTCAACATTGATCAACTAGAATTTCAACATTGATCAACTAAAATTTCAACATTGATGCTTGTGTGGGTGTAGGTTGCTAAGTGTATAGAGATTGGTCTGCCGGAGCTTATATTCTAGTATTAGTATCCCAGACAGAGTTCCTTCAAGTTGCATCCACCTAGTGTCTTTATACTTTAGCGAATGAGATTGAATTATATCCGTTCATTGATTTTCTCTTTTTAAAATTGGAATGGGATTTGGTTTCTGATTAATTGTTATTCTTTATTGTGAAAATGATTTTCTTAAATTGTATATTCTGTGTTTTTGGATCACAGTCTAGTGGAGCTTTAATTTTTGTATATAGGTAAGCAAGTGCAACACCATTACCGCAGTAGAAGAGTTGTGCAGATGTCTGCTGGATTCATGATTTTCTCTTCATTTTTTGGTGAGTCAGTTAAACACGATAAGTTTGTAATTTGATTCAGTAATTACTAACATCTCCTTCACGATTTAGGAAAATTTGGAACAGTTTTCGCATCTATCCCACCTGCAATTGTTGCTGCCATTCTTTGCTTATGTTTTTTTTTTTTTTTGACAGGACCATTCTTTGCTTATGTTGGTATGTTTGATTTAAGTTAAAAATCGTACATGTTATATATACTTTTATTTATTATGATACTTAGAAGACACACCACCATATAATGATTCAATTTTCCTTCATCATTTGGTAAGTGTTTAATTTTTATGTCATTGAGATTATATTTGTAATCAATGTTTTGGTTGTGATATATATTTTTTTACACAAATTTAACCATTTCCACCGCAAATCTGGTTTTGTAATATTTTACACAAATTTATCAATTGCAGGGGTTTGAAACTTCCGCGACCCCAACCGCCGCAGTTGGAACAGGATACCAGCGGTTATCCAAATCCCTACGGGTGTCAAAAAAATCCATTTATCCATTATCCATCCAATCCATCCATAAGTAAAAAAATTAGTTAATAGATCGGATCAAATCCATCCATTTAGTTAATGGATTGGATTGAATCCATCCACCTTAATTTTAAAATCCAATGGATTGGTTTATTTTAATTTTTTTATTATTTAAAAAAGGATTAAATTTTAAAACTAATTTATTTGTTTAAAATAAAATACTGATTTTAATTATTAAAAAAAATCAGAATTTTTTATTATAAAAAAAACAAAAAACAGATTTTTTAAATTTTAAAACAAAATAATAATTGATGTATTATATTTATTATTAAATTAAAATAAAAAAGAGAGGTGGAAGGTGGTGGTTGGCCGCCGGAGCTCTGCCGCCCGCCGCCGTGGATTGCCTGAAAATCTGCACCGCCGCTGTGGCCTGCCGTGCCTGCGCCAGAGGTCCGCCGTTGACCTGGCCGTTGATCGGCTGCCACCACCACCTTAAATTATTATTTATTAAATTCTATTATTAAATAAATAAAAATAGGGGGAAAAAAGATTTGGGCTTACCTAAATAATGTTTGGGCTTAGTCTTTGGGTTGTTTTACTTTTTACACCATTTCATTAAAAAATGACAAAATTTGTTTTTAAAATATGAAATAATCTATTTAATTAATAAATTAATATGCTATTAAAAAATAAAAAAAATTAGTAGATGGATCGGATGAATATCCATCCATTAAAATACCATAATGGATGGATTGGATTTTTTTTCAACGAGTTTTATTGGATTTGAAATCCCCTGCAGATATACTATGGGATTCTAATAAGCGGCAGATTTCAAAACTCCCGCAAAACCATCCGCGCAGGTTGTAAACCCCCGCTAAATGGCTTAAAAAGCCCACTAAAATGGTGTGTTTTTTTCTATATCGATATAGGGCTGTAATACTCTGACTTTGAACATAATTTATAAGCTAGAGTGGGTATCTTTGAATAATACTTGCTATTTTCGAGTTTTGAGAATTGGTGTTATTTCTTTCCACTTAGAACAGATAAGATTATATATATCTTTTCTTTAAAAACAATATGGTTATGTTTTCAGGTGTTTACGTAAGGAAGAAATACTGCATGTTCAGCCTCCTCGAAGTCATTTCTTTTTTCACTCTTATTGTATTGATTGGTATTGGTTCGTTTATATCCTCACTCAAATTTTCACATTTGGATTTTTTAGTGTATATGCAAATTTCAATATAGTAGATTCCCAAAATAGAGTTTGTAAGTTCGATACTTTCTAATTCTGTCTTTTTCTATTTAGATTGACTAGCTTTTGTGCTCCCTGAAGTGCAGAACCACATTTAAGAATTGAAAGAAAGATTTGCATGCTGAAAGGTACAATCCTCATTATCACTGTCAACATCCTTTTAGCTTCAAGGTTTTGTTCTAATGAAGTTGTGTTGGTTGCATGAGTAATGTTCTTCATTGAGTTCTTGTTTATGCATAATTGCGTTATGGTTCTGCACATTTAAATTCATTTAGTTCTGGTATCTGGTTGTGCACATTGCATTTTTGCATAATTATACGTTCTGGTTTTGCACGTTTAAATGCTTCTGCTTCTGGTTTTGTACACTTCTAAATTTTAATCTCCATTCTCCAATACCTTGATCAGTAAAAGAGACTTTGTAGACTTCATATTAGTATGATTTTATTAACCTGAAATGAATTTCTACCGTTATGGCAGGTTGGTGATCTGGTGTTGGTCACTTGGAATCAAATGAAAATTCTAGCCGCTGGCATAGTAGTGGTGAGTTAATAAAGTAATTGCCTAGGAATTTTGATGATAGAATAAACATTATTATCGTATGCTGATTTGAGATTGACCGCTATTATTATTATATTCTGGAGAATATGTCTAAATGTGGACTACTTGCTATTCTAGATTGACCACTATTATTACTTTATAGGGGAGAATATAATTGCCTAGAACATTATTATTGTATGTCATCTTTTCCGCCAACACAGTGGACACTTTCCTGTTTGAAACTTTAAATTAAATGAAAGGACCTTTGGTGTAGTTTTATAAAAAATTTACATAGGATGCTAAGATGAAAATTTAAAGAATTATCGTACGAGCCTTGTTATATTTATATCCAATCCCTGAAATGGTTTTCTTAAGATTTAATTATAGTTTATATGATGATAAATATGTTGAATGTTGCAGACACAGTGGTGCTAGAGTTCAACCATTACACACCTGGCTTAAGATGGAGACAGAATAGTATCAGTGGGTAAGATCATAGGGCGGAAGAAATTGAGGCTGATGAATTTTTATGGGGGAATAAGATCACAGTGAGAATGAATTTGATCACTTGTTTATCTAGAAGTCCTTGTTTCCATGGATATGAAGCAAGTGAACAATGCATATCCACAACATTTATATTTGAGCTATCATTCATTCATTCATTCCTAATAAGCACAGTTTCGTTACGTGCAGCTTTCTTAGCTAGCAAGGCTTCAACTCTGGCCATTTTGGCAGCTACTGCTCCGTTTTTTGGTAAGCCATGTTTTTTGAATTGGAATCATGTTTATTGTTCTTTCTTTGAGGTGTGTGAACTGGTTTTTTTTTTTTTTTTGGTCAAGTATAGCCTACTTTGAAAAACGTTAAAACTTAGGGGAAATAAGTTTTGGCTGAAAGAGACAACGGCTAGTCCTTTGTTGGCTACATCTTGTTAGTTAATTTTTTTGTAGGGATGTAACCCTTAGATCTATTTGAACGTCAACTCAGCTAATCTACTTGCACCTCAACTCAGCTATGCCATGTATTTAATGTGTTTTAAGGGATAGAGCTGACAGTGGTCGAATTCTGAATAGCCTAACCATACTTATTTGCCTTGTCCTATACTTATTAAACTATTTTATACTTTTCAGTTCAAACTAAATAAATTTTCCTGTATCTGAATTAAGTGTTTGGGTAATGTATACTACAAGCATTTTTCATTTTCATTTAGTTCGGTGGCTGTTCTGAGTCTGCACTTCGTAGTCAACTATTTTTCTTTTCTTGTCTTTGGCGCTGTAACTTTTAGGCTCGAGTGTTTAGGAATTGAATAAGTGTTAGACTTTGAATTGAAATTAGTAGCTTGAAGATATACTCCTTGGACTCTCTCCTCAGGTATGTATACTCCTTGAAATTCTCACTTATGCGGTTTGTATACAAAAAGATAAGTTAGCACTATTTTAAACATGAGTTAGTAGCTAGGCAATACTAAATTTTCAACTTTAAGTCAAATGTATGTATATGCTGTCAGACAACCCTTGAATACAACCAATTTTTAGAGTAAAACTAAAAGCAAAACTTAAAATCGAGGTTAAAAGCGAACTCTGTTGTTAGTTGCGAACAGATTCATATTGCATAGTTGCGAACTCTGTTGTTAAAAGCGGCCGCTATTGTGGCGTGGCGTGGAAAAATCGAGGTCACTGCTACTAGCCGTGTCGGAGCGGCGCAGACGAGTGATGCGGTGGGAGCTGTTGGGGTTGCAGGCGCTATTGCAGATCGGTTCGGTGTTGATTTCTTTTCATTGCTTTCTATAATTTTTGGTATACACTTTGCTTTCTATTGTCTTCTACAATACAAATTAATTTCTTTTTTTTTTCTCAATAATTAACTGATTAATAAAAAGTCAGACACATAAACATAGTAATGATATTCATAATAAAATGGCTTTAATGCACTTTTGATCCCCCTATTTTAAAAGTAACTTTTTGATCCCCCTATTTTGAAAAACCTGAACTTTTGATCCCCCTATTTTAAAAGCAAACTTTTTGATCCCCTATTTTGAAAAACCTGAACTTTTGATCCCCTATTTTAAAAGCCAACTTTTTTATCCCCTTATTTTTTATTTTTTTGAATTTTAATCCCCAACTCAATTTGGTCAAAATTTTGTGGATGTGTCAAGCTCATTAATGATGTGGCAGTTTCAATGTGGACAAAACATTTCCATGTCATTAATCTTTTTTAAAAATCAAATATTTTAAAATAAACCTCTTTACATTATATAATAATAACTAAAATAAACTTCTTTACATTATATTAATATAACTGAAAATCAGTAAATTCCTCAAAGAAGTCAGAAAAGGAAAATCATGGAACCCTAAGAATTCAGAAACACAAATCATCACGCTCGTGTTAACATCCTTCGTCTTTGTTCGCTCCCTCTCAATCGTTCATTGACTTTGTTCTTAATCGTTAATTTCTTTTGGGTAATTTAATGATTTTTAATTATATACTATATATTTTTTGGTAAGGATTTTTAATTATATATATGTATAGAGGTTAATTTTACTGTTTTTTCAATTATTATTAATTAATTAAATTTTTTATTTTTTTAATACTTTAACAAAAATTTGGTGTAAAAAAATTAAAGACATGAAAATGTTTTGTCAACATGGACACTGCCACGTCATTAATGAGCTTGACACATCAGCAAAAAATTGACCAAATTGAGTTCGGAGACTAAAATTCAGAAAAATCTAAAATAGAGGATCAAAAGTTAAAGTTTTTCAAAATAGGGAGTCAAAAAGTTGGCTTTTAAAATAGGGGATCAAAAGTTCAGGTTTTTCAAAATAGGAGGATTAAAAGTTCAGATTTTTCAAAAAAGATGGATCAAAAGTGCATTAAAGCCTAATAAAATTTATTATTTATTCATTAAGAAATTGTGGTGTTTATTATTTTTTCAAAACAGATTGATGTGAGAAAGTAGAATAGCATTTAGATTGAAGAGTCATCAAAACAGATTGAAGACTCATCAAAACAATGTTTCCTTCCAGGGATTGGGGCAGGCGATTTTTGAGACTATATCAACAATTCACATCTTGGGACATCCTGAACGGCCTCTAGCGATAAGATATGTATCTCTTAATTATTTTACACACTCTGTCATATTTCATAGAATCTCCCCTTATCTATCACGACTACGCCAAATATAAAGTGATTAAACATTCAATGTTTGCCAAGGTATCCATGTATCAATGCTTCATATAATTTTTTTAATGTATTTCATCAATTTTTAAAGTTTTTGCGGTGTATTTAGGCTTACAATAGATAATTGCATAATATATTTTCCACTTCAATCTTAAAATAAGAAGTTTAGTTTATCTTTACTCTCTGACATGAACTGAAAAAAGTTTTGGTCTGTTTGCTTTTGAATGTGTTTCTTTTTCTTTGATAGTAAATATGTGAAACAAATATTAGAGGAGCTTGAGACAGTTTTTTTCCAGGGTAACTGAAAATGTCTTTTGGCAGAGTGATTTGAGATCTTTTGAAGAGAATGTTTCTCAATCTTTGTGAATGCTTATAAATCTAGGAAATTAATTACTTTAGGAATTATTGTTACTTTTTTTGGAAGCAAATGGCACAATTGAAGAAATTTTTTCGGTGGCCATTTAGCGATTGGTACTCCAACATAATATTGAAATGTTCTTAGACATACGATATATTTTTTAAGTTGTGGCCCCCTATTCTGGTTTCATGTTGTAATTCAATCAGGACTGATATACATAAGGTTTAAGTATTATAAAGTTACAATTTTCACACTAGCCAATAAACAATAATCTTTCTGGAGAGTATCTACTCTATTATATCCCGACACTTGCTGAATTGATCTTTTGGGAAGGTTTTATTATGATCTTCTTCTTGCTTTAGGAGATCTTGATAAGCATTGGAAAACCAACATTTAGTTGTCATACGACATGAATGAAGTTGCCAGTGGGTTTTAGTTGTCATAAGCCATTGATCTAGCCATAGAAGCAATTCTAGCCTGCATGGAGACATCAATATAATATGTCTTGACATAATTCAGATTTCCATCATTTGTCTTATCCTCGGATATGTCTATTTTTTTTTTTTCCATTTTGAAATTGATTTCTTGTGATTTTGCTGGCAGATGCAAAAAGCATTCGGTTTAGAGAAAGTCCTAAAGAAGGGGGGTGGGATCTGGAAAAATATTTATGGGACTGATGAAAAGAAGGTCGCCGATGATATTTTGGTAGAACGTACTAGTTATACTGCAAACAGTACGGTGGGAATGATGGCATGTCGACTTGCTCTAGGTATTTTTCACAATTCTGTATGTATATTTTTTCCTTTGTTTTTCAACTTACATATTTTGTTTTTCTTACTTTTCACACAACACATATATAGTTTTCCTTTTTATATTCCAATCTCTATTTAGTTTATCATTTTTTTTTTGGTGAATATGCAAATTAGTTCTCAAATATTTTTCCTTTCTATTTCCCTTTCTCAACTTTAACTGCTTTGCTTCATATACTCTATCTCTTTCAATTCTCATTGACCATTCTCAGTTTCACCTATGTTTTTAAACTTAGAATGTAACCTTGAAACATAAAAAGTTTCTTATGACTTTCAGGTAATTAGATTGTAATTGCATTTAACTTTTTTTTTTTTTGTTTCAATTTCTTAGGCATTCGTACAAGTTTTTGTTATTGATTTATCGCATCCTTATCACCTTGACTGTTTCTACTGTGCAGGAGAATGAGGATATATATATATATATATATATATATATATATATATATATATATATATATATATTATACTACCTAGGAGATGCTGCTCTGTTTTCTTATTAATATAAATAAAATACTTTACATTTATTACACACTCCTTTTCTCAAATATAATATAGCTCCATTACTAAGATTTTGCATCTAAAAACGCTTTGCCCTTGGAGATCCCCTTGATTGATTATTTGGCTTTCGTCAGGCCCACAACGTTAAATAATAAGCGTTTCGCGGGTGGCAGCCCGTGTCCATTGTTTTATATTTTAGTTTATCATTATAATTTTATTATTATGTTGGCATGTTTGATTTCGTTTTTAGGAAATTCAACGTCTTTTTCCCAGAAAGTTGTGCTCAAGATGGCTTTGACCTTATACTGTTAGTCAAGTCTTTCTTGATGGAGCACTTGAAGCTTCTAAAGAAGGTGGCACCACTTTCATAGTTAAGGGACAACATGCAAAACATTACGAGGAAGGGTTGCTCCAAGTGAGATATGTCGTTCGCCTCAGTGATTGAAAGCTTTCTCAGGGAAGTCACTTTTACTCTCACTTATTTACTTTTGTGCCTGGTTGAATATTTTACATTGAAGACCATGCTCTGAACTAGTGTGGGGTATGTCGTTCGCCTCAGTGATTGAATTTTCTGGCTTGTTTTAATTAAGTTTTTCTTAAAAATAGAGATTATGTCTTCGAAGGGACCCTTGAAAATTTATTTGACAGACTTGTTCAATGTTGATAATGTGCTATGTTGACTATCTTTTTGTGAACTAACTTCTAAATGTGAGATTTGAGCCTTTATAATGGGATTACATTCTAGAACTTGTCTTGTGACCATGTCAAAGAGAAAATTGATTTGCATCATGTGAAAAAATTGTTGGGGCATTTGTAGGTATTTCTTTTATTGTTTTGAAATCATCCTTAGTTGCCCACTTTGAGCCTATTTAAAAGAATGAAAAGGCTGGATTGACACTTGCCGATCTTGCTTACCAACGTGCTAAAGCAGTTAAGGCCACCAAGAGGGCACTAGACTCTAGTAAGATTGTGAAGAAGCCTCAAAAGAAATCTAATAAATCTAATCCTTTGCGAAAGCCTTACTCTTCCTGGCTAGAGGAAATGCGGGAGCTATTCCAGACTGACGTGAAAGATAAAAAGCCGAAACAGAGAGGTTCTGGAACATGAAAGAAGGCGAAGAAGTCATTCAAAAGCAAGGTATCAATTGAAAAATCTATCTCATTTTTGAAACTCTTATCTGATCTTTTTAGGTACCAATAGAAATATTAATTTCGTTCTTGATCAACTCATAAAAATGTCTTTTGTTTCTGTTCTGTGATTAATGTGGAGTTGTGGAATGAGACTTTCTATAGGGAAACTTAACAAATAATGATATAATCCTTTTCATTTTCTTGGTGCTAAAAAAATGTCAAAATATTTTTTACTTAATATCTTCTTCTAAATAGAAAGCAGAACATATCAGTTAATAAATTTGTGATATTTTCTTTCTTTTCAAGTGTAAAAAAATATGGTTTATCATTTAATTCACTTCCATAACTCTCCCTTGTATTTATGTGCCTATAGTAACTATGATGTTCATAGTTGTAGTTTCCCTGTGTTTTGGGTTTTATTTTTGTCTGTCCCCATCTAGGAGATGCTGCTTTGTTTTTCCTACTTTACCCTTTTATGTAAATTGAAATACTTCCATACCCCTCCACTCAAAACAACATCCCACGTAACATATTAACCTCTAGGCTGAAAATTCGGTTGCTGAAAATTGAGAAAGATGAGACTTCAATTTGAAGGAATTTTGAGGGGAAGAGAGGGATTGAGAGAGAGGAGGGTGACTTGTGATTTGAAAAAGGTGATCTGAGATACTACATTTAACGGTGAGATTCATCGCGTTCCCATTATATTGTTATTTTTTTTCCATTTTCAGTGTGGAAAATTGACATAATTTCTATTGCATTTCATTCTTCTAACTTTACTTTGTTTTCATTTTTACCATAAAAGTGGTTTTTTTTATCAATCACAAGTTTCATAACACTGTGGTAGGGTTGCAATGCATGTCTCATATAATTTTTGTGATGTCAATATTTCTTTTCAGTAAACTTTCACTTTATTGTATATGCCTCTGTTCTCAAATTGAGAACCCAAAATCTGCTCACTAACTCAAGTTGTTTTGCATATTATGTTGTCTATGGTTTACAATGTTTGATCTACTTCTACTATATTTTAAACGTATACGGAACAAAAAATATTTTTGAATTGTGTGGGAGATGATTTTGAACCAGTTATATTGAACTGTGGCTAACATATTAATTTAAGAGGATATACTTGGAATTTTACACAGAACTTAGAGTAAATTTATCTCGTTCTTTTTGCAGCTGTGACCAGAGCTCACATGCTGATGGGTTGCAGTTCCCAGGAATTAATAACGGCATTATATAGCCATAAAGTTTGACATTATTGCAGTTTTGTTTATTACTCAAACATGTCCGTTCAATTTTTTGTGGCTCTAAATGCTCTATATTCAGTATGTTTATCTATCTATCTATCTATCTATCTATCTATCTATCTATCTATCTATCTATCTATCTATCTATCTATCTATCTATCTATCTATCTATCTATCTATCTATCTATCTATCTATCTATCTATCTATCTATCTATCTATCTATCTATCTATCTATCTATCTATCTATCTATCTATCTATCTATCTATCTATCTATCTATCTATCTATCTATCTATCTATCTATCTATCTATCTATCTATCTATCTATCTATCTATCTATCTATCTATCTATCTATCTATCTATCTATCTATCTATCTATCTATCTATCTATCTATCTATCTATCTATCTATCTATCTATCTATCTATCTATCTATCTATCTATCTATCTATCTATCTATCTATCTATCTATCTATCTATCTATCTATCTATCTATCTATCTATCTATCTATCTATCTATCTATCTATCTATCTATCTATCTATCTATCTATCTATCTATCTATCTATCTATCTATCTATCTATCTATCTATCTATCTATCTATCTATCTATCTATCTATCTATCTATCTATCTATCTATCTATCTATCTATCTATCTATCTATCTATCTATCTATCTATCTATCTATCTATCTATCTATCTATCTATCTATCTATCTATCTATCTATCTATCTATCTATCTATCTATCTATCTATCTATCTATCTATCTATCTATCTATCTATCTATCTATCTATCTATCTATCTATCTATCTATTCTCATCTATCTATCTATCTATCTATCTTTTTCACATTCTATTCTCAGGCAATTGAAACAAGAGATACAATTGCCAAATTTATTTATGCAAGCTTGTTTGAATAGCTTGTACAACAAGTTAACAAGTCACTTGCAGTGGGTGAAAAACATAGAGAGAAATTCATTAGTATCCTTGTTTTTTATGGGTTTCAGCCATTCCAGGTATTCAATATATGCTATTATGCTTCAAAGTGATGGTACTACTGGAGTTGTTGTGTGGCTGGATCTCTTACATCTTGGAGGTTTTGTATGACAAACTACTCACAATGATGACTGAAAATCTACATATTGCAAAGACTTTTGTAGTGGCTTTAACCATATGGTAAGCAAGCATGAGACTATGTAACAATTCATATGGACTATACTTGTTCTAATTTTCTGCTGTTTTTTAGTTGCTTTATTTGATGTGGCAGCTTGACAATAAATATATCGTTGCTTTCTGGAACACAACACATTGAACAATTCTTCAGTCAATTTGTTACAACACATGTAACCTTCTTAACTCTAATCATTTGCAATATTATAACACTAGCAGTTCTACACACAAAAAACTGCCACACATCTTTTCTACCTTTTCATTTGAATGAAACTTTCTATCTAAAATATTAAATATTATTGTCTGATTTTCATTTTCTTTTCTTTCTAATAGGGCTCTACAAAGAATTTGCCTAGATCATGTACTTCAAGGCTCAGTCCAAGGCTGGTAAGTTTGTGAACTATAGTTCTATTTTCTTATCATTGCGATTTCATTTTTGGTGTTACTAATACTTCCGACTTCTGAACTATGTTGCAGTGATTTTTCCCTCAATATGTTGTATCACAAATCACCACACCAATCTTCTTTGTAAATGCGACATATGACTCATGGCAGGTTAGATTGTTTTGTTGCCCAATATAAATTAGTAATTGATGTTTTTGGTGTTAGCTCTGAATAAATGAGATATACAACAAGTCTTTATCAAAGTCGTGTTGTTTACCCTTCAATGTTCTCTCAGACTCTCTAAAAATCTATATGAAATTAAATGAGTTAACTTTGCCTTTCTTCTATAATATGCAGTGGTTGACGTAGAGAGCTGCAACTGGAATTAAACGCATTAATTTTGACAGTCTCTAGTGGCAAGCTTTTGATACAAAGGTCTAGGTGAGTATGTGGTTGCATTGTAAGCTTTTATTGGAATTGTAGAATATGTCATGGTTTACTTACTAGTTTATTGGATGAATTTGCAATGCTTCTTGAGAAAAGAATAAAATGTAAGATAATAGGTTAACGAGATGATTGTCTTGCATCTCATATAGTGTGCTAGTAGGATTGAAAGTTAAAGAAGATTAAGGGAGTAGAAACAATTTCACATTGATTTTTTGAATTATACCAATACAGATGTGAATACTATAATAATTAAATAAATTATAACATTTTTATCGTGTCGGTGTTCACTTTTTAATTTTTAACTAGTTAAAAGACCCGTGCAAATTTTATTTGATATTTAAGTTTGTCATTATATTACGGTAAAAATTTATTTAGAATAAAATATTTAAAAGTTTATTATATAATATTGTTAAAATATAAATGAAACTATTGTGTTGTGTTATTTCTTGTAAAACAGTTTTTTATATAATATTACTAAAACTTATTAAATGAATAAATTATCAATCACAAATAATGGTCCCGTGTATATTTTTTTATACAAAAATTAGAAATTTGATTAGGAATATTTAGCGTAATTTAGTAAATTCGATAATAATTAACTTTATTATATTTTTTATAGTAACTTTATTATTATATTGCTAAAAAAACTATATTATTATTATATATTTTTTATAATAACTTTATTATATTATTATAAAAAATTAGTAGTAAATTTGGTGGTAATTTTTTTTATAAGAAATATTGTTTACGTTTATTTTTTTTAATGAAAAAATATTGTTTATGATTCTATTTCTATATTCCTATTTTTATGCGTATTCATCTTATTTTTTCTATCGTTTTTTATTCGTATTTTAAGCATAAATATATTGTCCTATTTTGTTCCTATCTATAATATGTTTTATTCCTATTTTTAAGCACGTTTTGTTGTATTTATCTTATATTCTTTCTATATTTTTTTTATATTTATCTTATATTCTTTCAATATTTTTTTTTGTGTAATTACAATGAAGAATATAAAACTTGCAATGTGGTTAAAAGCATTAAGGATAAATTAGTAACTTTAGTGGTAATCGATTTTAATATAATAGTAATAGATTCTCTCTTTTGGTTAAGGTTTTGGTTTAATTAAAACTTGTTGTATGCCCGTGTTGTTTAATTTCCATGTATAACAGGGTGTGTTAATTCAAGGTGTTGATAAGCCTTGGAACATTCAAACTTCCAAAAGCATACAACGGAGTTTGGAACAGATCAAGGTAAAATTTTCAAAACAACTAGTGATGTACTATTTTCATCTAACTTCTATTGACTTTTCATTTGTTCATGAATATGTAATAACAAAGAGATTATAATTTGTAGAAATGACCTTTTTGTACGCCTAAGAATCTGCAACTTTGTAACAATTAATACAAGAGCATGCAAAGAAGCATCTCAGGTTAGTAACACTTTCAAGATTGATTAAATAATAATTTCCACCAAACGAATGAAACGATAAACCTTGAAAATATCCAACAATAGGAATGATCAAATCCTGATCAATTTTTTTATTATGTTTGTTGGCTGCAACTTACTACTGCCATGGTCCAGTCATTGACAAGGGTAACATACAGACTAGTCACATGACCTTCTAGTGAGTGTGTGATTTTAGATTTATCTTCTTTCATATATGGACCTGCATTATTGCATTTCTTGTTAATGGCAAACCATTTTATTTTCTCAATCTTGGTTTGGATCCTTGTTAAAACTTATTGTCTTGAATCCTTGTCACAATTGCTTTTAATCGTGTTGATTATATGTGATAGGCTCGTGTTGATTATATATATCAAATCCTCAAGGGTACTGACAATCTAGCATAGCTGCAAGCTAGATATAAACAACTGCTCTTCTAATCAAGTTGATCTAATCCAAGGTGGATTTTTTGTTCTGAATTTTTTCCTTCATAGGTTGTCAAATCCTAGTTCCTAACTGCAAGATATCACAGAATTTATCTAACTTCACTTTTACCATGACTTGATTTTCAGGCTTTAGAACACAATTTCTAAGAGCAGTGACTGTAGCTTCAATTTCACGAGTAGATTCTAATTTATGAATGATTTTGTGTAGTTTATTTATCACAATGATTTTGACTTTGTTCTTGCCCTTGCCACCACATCGCCTTCATTGCCTGAACTAACTTGATGATTCCCTGATGATTCCCTTTCATAAGGTATTCGACAAGATCGACATGATTCGTTTCGTGTGACCGACTTAGATGATTCCCTCTCATAATATGTAGGCATCTTCTTCCAACTTCTTGGGTTTTTTTGGATTCTATTTTCTTTTCAATTGTTTTCAATGTTTCTCATATGGGTTTTCGATTTCAACTCGTAGCTATTCTTCTTTCAATTCTAATTTCTTTCCTTTTATTATTAGGATTTATTGTTTTAGGTTAATCTTTTGGTTGTTTATTATATAGTGAGAAATTAGTAGCTTCAGTTTCACGAGTGGATTCTAATTTATTGATGATTTTATGCTGTTTATTTAACACAATGATTTTGTCTTTGTTGTTGTTGGTGATTTCTTTTGAATGATGAGAACTGGTTTTAAAAGCAAGGCTTAATTAATAAAATGGTCCCTTAAAGACATTTTTGATTTCATATTGGTCCCTTAAAGAAAAAAAGGTCTAAATAGGTCCCTTAAAGAAAAAAAGGTCCGAATAGGTCCCTTAAAGACATATCCGTTAATCAGTTTGGTCCTATTTAGACCTCTTTTTAGGGACCAAACTGATTAACAGAGATGTCTTTAAGGGACCTATTCGGACTTTTTTTTCTTTAAGGGACCTATTTGGACCTTTTTTTCTTTAAGGGACCAATATGAAACCAAAAATGTCTTTAAGGGACCATTTTATTAATTAAGCCTAAAAGCAATTATTATACTAAAATTGTTTTGTGAATTTTTATCAACTAGATGGTTGTGTGTAACATGTAGTTCACTTTACCTAGTTGAAACCGTCTTTGGTAGTTGTTTTATGTATTTGTTTTTTATAGAGTTTCTTGTTTCTAATTACTACACCCCACTTTATAAAACTTTGGCTAATTGTAATTGGGTTCTTTGGTCTATCAATATGGTCCTTATAAAATTAGAGCACCATTTTTTTTTGTTTGTTTTATGATTTGGTCAATTAATATGGTCCTTTGTCACGAGTCATGAATACACATTTCCACTTAGAGAAAAAGATCAAAATACTCTTCAAGAATGATGTATGAGAAATATACTTTGTGTATGATAATTCTTTTGTTATATATATGTGTGCGCGCTATCATCTATTATATTTACATTTTTTCTTTTGTTATATATATGTGTGCGCGCTATCATCTATTATATTTACATTTTTAATAATTATAATAATTTCACCATATCATCTTTTATATGTTCCCTCTGCATATTAGTGTTCAAAGAGGTATATTGTTTTGACTTCTAATTTAAATTACCATTTCAATTGAAAATATGATGTTAGCATGCAAATAAAAACTAGTAGTTTATTTGTCTACTACAGTTTTTCGCTTAATGGTCAATACATTATTCATGGGATACGGAACTAGCGTAGAAGTATATTTGATTGACAATTAAATTTCAATTTATTTTATATTTTTGAAACAAGATGAATGTTTTTGTTTCTCATATGTGTTTATTTGTTATTGTTATCTTTCTCTGCTGCTGTTGGATATATGATATTCTGTTTTACACAATAGTGTTTGATTTTCTATTTGGTTCCAATGTTTGAACTTTGTTGATGATGCTAATTGATAGGTAGGTACTAATCTTATCTAACTGCTCAACATTGTGCTTCAACAAATTACTTGAATATCTAACACCTATTCTTTGTTTCCATTTTCATGTATGACGGAGAAAATTGGTAAAAAGGAAACTGTTTTTGTCTGACCAGCTGAAATCAAATTTGTTTTGGAGTTGCATCCTCTGTTAGCTAATAAATGTTAAAGCGCCATGTCTTTGTCAAAAGTTGACAATGAGACTATTATGGTATGTTGTTCTTTAAGTGTTCTTCTTTCTCCTTATCCTTCATCTCCATAGTGCATGCTCTACTAAGATGTCTTTGTAATTGTTCATCTAAAATTTTCGGATCTATTTGATATGCCCTCACATATCCACCACTCTCACTCTTCTTCATATCTTCAACTCAACTAAAAAAGCATCAAACTTATTTCCCAAAAATAAAAACAATCTTTTACTCCTTTATCTACCAAAGTTTCAAACTTTGGAATCAAGTACTTGTTTTGAACAAATTTTCATTGGTGGATCAGTTTTTGTTATTTTCGTTTTTTTTTTGTTGCTATTACTATGTGCTACTTATTTCTGGCGAAGACATAAATATAATTGTGGCTGTTTAATAATGTAGCATAAATAGAAGTATAAATAAGTTGTTTTTTCTTTTTCAGTTTCTGAATTATTTATTTCTAGGTAAGAATACTGATCAAACTATTATCTTTTATACATTTTCATACAAAAACTGATGTCAGAAGAAGGTCTTCTTTCTAATAAATCTAATCCTTTGAGAAAACCTTCCTCTTCCAGGACAGAGGAAATGCGAGAGCTATTCCAGACTGACATGAAGGATAAAAAGCGGAAACAGAGGGTTGCTTGGGGTTGCATGAACGTAACCTCAAATAAAATCAAATCAAATTGAATTAATGTTGTTATTGGTCACACTTTGATTGAGCATGTATAGCCTTTCCCAGCTCTCTCACTAAACTATATATTTGTTGTATAACTTGTTAAACAGTCACAATTCTCAAGGATATCTACAGGAGCGTAAAAACCCACAAGGGCTGAAAGGATGGAATGGTGGCGATCCTTGAGAGGAGTCTTGGATTACAGTATCCCTCATCGCTCCTGCACTGAGAACGGTTAGCACCCCACACAGTCTTCATCAGCTTACAGCTGCAACACATGCCCCTGTCACGAATATTGAGGCCTAACTCATCCTTACAAAACCGACTTGTAAGGTGGGGATTGCCTCCTCTTTATGAACTCTTCTCAAGAGTCATATCTATCCGATGTGGGACTAAATCCCACCAAGTGTTGGCCGCTAACACACACCCTTATGCTCCAGCCCGACCCAATAGGCCTGTAGCGTGAACGATGTCGGAAGCCCAACGATAGACCCGATAGGCTCTGATACCATGTCACGAATATTGAGGTATAACTCATCCTTACTGAAATTCTGGTATCACTAGAATGATGTTGTCAAAGATGTCCCAACAACAGCTTTATGAATATTGTTGAATGGATTGTTGGCACATCTTACATAACATGTAAATAAATAAAGACACTGACAGAAAGTAAATCACACAAGTAATTGTTAACCCAGTTCAGCCAACTGCCTACTCTGGGGGATACCAATCCAGGAAGGAAATCCACTAATAGTTCTAGTTACTAAGACCTCCAGCAAACCCTAGGATTTACGCCTTACACTAAGACCTCCAGCAAACCCCTGGTTTACGTCTTATAACCCTGACACTACTCATGCAACTTCTGCCTAGGAACTCCTAGACATGAGATCCCATCTCACTTTCACTCACACAACACAACCTGTGTTGTTTATACAATGTTGGGAATGATGTGGCAACAACTTACCAAGACACTACTTCACTTTTGCTTAAAAGCTTCAAGTGAATCACACACGGTAAACTCCGTACTTCAAAGCTTAGGAGTAACCTTACAATAATAAACTCAGTTCTTAACTCGTGTTATAGAATCCATAAGTAAGAATCACAATTAACAAATACAAACAAAGACTCAACAAAGACTCAATATGTGTTTCTAATATTTTTCAATGAGATGCTTAGTCTTGAACTTGGTCTTCATATATATAGCATAATAGCACGCTCCTCTTGCTTCACAAATGCTAGGACGCTCCTTGAGAGCCATAAAGGGTGATCTGATACATTTTTAATCTTCATCAAGGATATATCAAAACTTTCCATAAGTGTTTAAAGGACTTTAGAAGATAAGATAAGTCATACAGCTATTCCATTAAGTCTGACTTATCCTTAAAACACCTGATCAGATCAAATCTTCAATAAGCGTGCTCTTAAGTGGATTTCCATATATAGCGGATGCTCATATTAAATGCGCGAGATTTCCTTTAGCAAATAGGATGTTGTAACATGTTTTCCAACATTTTGTTAGCATATTTGTTTTAGCAAAATTAAGCCAATTCAAATATCCAACAATCTCCCTCTTTGGCAATTTTTGGCTAAAACAATTTCAGGCCAGTTAATCACCTTTGAGAGATAAAAAAAGCGCAACCCTTCAAGTCACCATGATCACACAAAAGAAGGATGTTAGAGCATCTCAAATAAAATTCACAATGGTGAAAAATATATGCATTAGAGGCAGCAGCAGCGGAGTTATCATCAAATAGCCTCGAGCAAAATAAAACATGTTTAGCAAAGATGTTTTAACATGTCTATCTTAGCGTGGCATCAGAGCAAAATATGATCAATCATAACATATGTCATATGTCATCAAAGATGTTGTGACATATGGGAGCACAACTTCTAGCACATGTCACGTGATCTGACAAACCTTTCCGTGATAAAACTCATGTGTATAATTACCCTTTTACCCTTATGTCTATATTGAACACAAGGCATAGTACGTCACCCTTGTTAAGTTCAATATTGGGCCCATAGACATATCTCCTGTTATGTAGGAGGGGTAAATTCCATCTAGGTCACGCATGTCCCTTAGCATGATTCGTGGAATACCCATCAACCAACTTTATAGTCATCCTGTTACGGATAACTTTGAATGGCGACAAAGTACTACACTCCTACATCTAGGGAACATAGTGGTTTCAGGTCGAAGGGTGGAATACACCACTTATCACTATGAGAATATCCTATGACATTTCATAACATACTATGTAGTATTCTCATGGTGGGTCAATCCGATATAAATATTACTCTTAATATTTATATCTATGTGAAGACTTGATAACTCTTTATCTATGATCCGTGAGATGTGATCATCAGTCTACCAACATAATAGTCTCTATGTTTTGATGTTATCCCAATTCACATTAAAGCTCGACTACGGATGTTTTAAGAATAGTGTTCTTATGTGTAATGGACTCTCACGATTAAGTCACACTTAACGTTCCATTCAATGAACTTACTATTCTAGGGACTCTATTATTATTTAACACATAAACATAATAAAGAAAAACCTTTATTTAATAAGTAAATTATCCAATACAAGTATCATGCAATTATAAATAATTGGCCTCTAGGGCTTACACCAACAGTACCCAATTAGTAGATCATATCCTATTGAGGATGACATACTTCACATTCAGCTTACTAGTGGGTATCAGCTTTTTCTTGGGCCAGACCTTAACCTTACCAGCAGTTATTTCAGCACTTACAACATCATTTGCAACCTCTAATTCAGCCTTAGGTTCTACAGATCTTCCTAAGTAATTATTGATGACAACAGGAGAAAAATTGATACATTTACCTCTGACAAAAACTTTGTGGTAGTCCTTGCTCAGTGGGTTATCACATTCTTCAGGAATGTTCACAAGAAACTCTTTCATCAGCATCTCATAGCAGGGACTGAAGTCACAGACTGTCTTCAGTAGACCAGCTTCCTTGATGTAGTCCAGGATGTCTTGACATTTCAGAGCATCTCTGGTCAATTCCCTCTCCACAGTTAATCTCCTCTGGTAGATGTAATCTCATCTCAGTATAAAGGCAGCACGATGAAAGGAGATGTTGTCACAGGGAGCTTCTTCAATACCTTGAGGAATCTTCTTTGCAGTAGCCTTTGTTTTAGGGGTGGGAGATGAGATGTTAGCAACATCTTCAGCAGCATCATAATCTGAGTCACTAGATGACTCCTTCTTCCTTTTCAGGGTCTCCTTCTTCTTGCTGGGAGGAGAGAAAACTTTACTCCAACCTTTGACTGGTCCAACACCTTTTGTTTTCACTCTTGGTGCAGGAGTCTTGCTTGCAGTGGGCACAGCCTTGCCTGTACAGCTCCTCAGCCTTTTAGTTATACCACCAGTTGATCTTTCTGCAGGTTTGGTGGTTTCATAAGTGTCAACATCAACAACAGTTTCTACTTTCTCCTTCTCAGCTTCCACAGCCTTCTCAGCTTCCTTCTCCTTTTCATTTGTGGGCATAGACTGGTTGCTCTCTTCAGACTGAGTATCCTCTTCATCATCAGAGGTATCCTCTTGAGCAGTTCCAGTTTCTTCATCAGAAGACTCAGATGCTGTGACAGTTGTCTCAACATCTTTTTCAGCAGCAACTTCCTTCATAGTTTCCTTGTCAGCAGTTTCAACCTCTTCATGCTCATTCAAGGATGTCTCAACATCTGGCATGACAACCTCTTCAGTAACAACATGGGTTGATTTTTCAGTCACCATCTCAACAATTATTGGTGATTTATCAGCAATTTCTGTTTCAACTTCTGTAGGGGTGTCCTCCATTTCAGTTTCAACAGATTTAGGATTAAGATCCTTCTTTTCAGCATCAGATCCCAAATTCACAGAACTAGGGTTATCAGCGGTTGTTTCAACAACTTCAGACGCAGGTTTAGGGTTCTGAGGTTCTCCTTCGTTGGTTTAAGATGTTTTCTCAGATGTGTTGACATTGGACTCAAACACCAAATCAGACATAGAAAGAGGGATCCTAGACTTATAATCCCTTCTTTTCCTTTTAGAGGTCCCTTTCTCAGATTTATTAACAGAGGGAGAGATAGTATCACTTACTTTGATAGTTTCCTTCTTTTTCTCAGCAGTTTTCATCTTTCCCTTCTTCTCGGCAGCAGTTACAGGCTTGAGATTGCTGGGATGTATGGTTGTAACAGGAACGGCGTCCTTGATGATCTGAGAAGATTCGATCTTTGCCATTAATCGAGTAGAACGAGCAGACTTTGTAGTTTGTGATGATTCAGACATATTTGGATGATGGTTTTTGAGGTTTGAGAAGATGAACAGATGAGAGTTGTAGTGAGAAGTAGAAGAATAGGGTGTTGGTGTAAACCCTAGAGGCCAATTACTTATAATTGAATAATAGATGTATTGAATAATTTACTTATCAAATAAAAGGCTTTTCTTTATTTATTTTATATATGATAAAATGATAAAGTCCCTAGAATAGTCAGTTCACTTATGGAACGTTAAGTATGACTTAATCGTGAGATTCCATTAAATATAAGAACACTATTCTTAAACATATCCATAGTCAAGTTTTATTGTGAAATGGGATAACGATAAAGCATAAAGACTATTATGTTGGTAGACTGATGATCATATCTCACTGATCATGGATAATGAGTTATCAAGTCTACACATAGATATAAATGTTAAGGGTAACTTTATATCGGATTGACCCACCATGAGAATACTACATAGAGTGTTATGAAATGTCATAAGTTTTCTCATAGTGATAAAAGGTGTATTCCACCCTTCGACCTGAAACCACTATGTACCCTAGATGCAGGAGTGTAATACCTTGTTGTCATTCAAACGTTATCCGTAACTGGATAATTATAAAGATGATTGATGGGTATCCCACGAATCATGCTGAGGGACATGAGTGACCTAGATGGAATTTGTCCCTCCTACATAACGGGAGATATGTCTATGGGCCCAATATTGAACTAGACAAGGATGACATACTATGCCTTGTGTTCAATATAGACATGAGGACAAAAGGGTAATTGTGCACAAGATATTTATCACGGAAAGGTTAGTCAGATCACGTGACATTCCTATGACTTGGGTAACAGTGATGTGTTGCTAGATACCGCTCACTGTTTATAATACTACGATTAATATTATTGCCAACGTCATAAGAACCTACAGGGTCACACACATAAGGACAGTTAAGAAGGGAAAAATAAGTAAGACTTATTGTGGGGGTGCAGTTAGTGAAAAACGGTTATTGGGCTTGAGAAGCCCAATTTCGTGTAAACTAAAGACCTCATAAGAAACTCTATAAATAGAGCCTTATGAAGTTCAGAAGTTACACTTTTGAAACCCTAACTGAGTTTAGAAAAATTCTGAATTTCTCTAAACCCTAAACCGCACAAAATTCCCTCAGCCTTCATCCAAGAACAGCTAGCACTGTGAGATCGAAGGTTCCTGTTCGTGTGGACTAAGTGGAGGTGCTGCAAGTGCGGTGCTTGTGATCGATAAAGGCGGCCACAGATTTGTTCTTCAAAGGTAATATTCTAGACCTGATCATGCTCATTCGCAAGAATCCATTGATGGGAAATCTTAATTTTAAAATTCCGCTGCGTTTATAAAAGTGTTTTATGAAACGATTTCCCAACATAGGGTTCACGATCAAAAGTTAGAATTTGGAAGAAAGTGCATTGATTGCGTGTGAAGACATATTTAAGAGAAGTGTGTAATGATTTCCCTAAATTAGCGTGCATTGATGGATTGGAGAGAGAGCGGTTTCCTTTTGCACGCCATAACTGCAGTAACTGCTATGCTTCTTCATGCAGGCAAATTCCTAATTTGCCCTTTAAAAATTCAAACTGATTTGCATCAAGCACCTTTGTAAAAATATCAGCTAACTGTTCACTTGTACCAATATGCTTAAGTTCCACGCAATTTTCTTCCACAAGGTCTCTAATGAAATGATGCCTGATGTCTATATGTTTGGTTCTTGAGTGTTGAACTGGATTCTTTGATATATTGATTGCACTCAAGTTGTCACAATATAATGTCATGACATCTTGGTCGACATTATATTCTTTCAGCATCTGTTTCATCCACATTAGCTGGGAACAACTGCTACCTGCAGCTATGTATTCAACCTCTGCAGTAGATAGAGACACACAATTCTACTTCTTGTTGAACCATGAGATTAAATTGTCACCCAAAAAGAAGCAACCTCCTGAGGTGCTTTTTCTATCATCAGCACTTCCAGCCCAATCAGCATCACAATACCCTGCTAAGGTAGAGTTCTTTGTTTGTGAGTACAGAATTCCATAGTCACTGGTGCCATTAATATACTTCAGAATTCTTTTGACTTGCACAAGGTGACTCATCTTTGGTTTGGCCTGATATCTTGCACATACACCAACAGCAAAGGTGATGTCAGGTCTACTTGCTGTGAGATACAAGAGACTGCCAATCATGCTTCTGTATAGGCTTTGATCAACATCAATGCCTTTCTCATCTTTGGTTAACTTCAAATGAGTAGCAGCTGAAGTTCTTTTGTGTGCTGCAGTGTCCATTCCAAACTTCTTGACCATATTCTTTGCATACTTGCTTTGAGAAACAAATATGGTGTCTTCCATCTGTTTGACTTGCAGACCAAGGAAATAGGTTAATTCACCTACCAAACTCATTTCAAACTCTGACTGCATTTGTTGGACAAAATGTTGCGCCATCTTTTCAGACATTCCTCCAAATACTATGTCATCAACATAAATTTGGGCAATTATCAGCTTCTCTTCCTTTTCTTTAACAAACAAAGTTTTGTCATGACCTCCTTTTCTGTACCCTTGACTAACAAGAAAATTTGTCAGTCTTTCATACCATGCCCTAGGAGCTTGTTTTAGCCCATATAGAGCTTTCTTTAGCTTGTACACATGATCAGGGTTGGCTGGATCTACAAATCCTTTTGGCTGCTCTACATAAACTTCTTCATGTAAGTACCCATTAAGAAAGGCACTCTTGACATTCATTTGATATAGCTTAAATTTAAAGATGCATGCTATACCAAGAAGTAGCCTAATAGATTCCAATCTTGCTACTGGAGCAAATGTTTCATCAAAGTCAAGTCCTTCCACCTGAGTATACCCTTGAGCCACTAGTCTTGCCTTGTTCCTTGTAACCACACCATTTTCACCGGATTTGTTCTTGAACACCCATTTTGTGCCAATGACATTAACACAATTAGGTCTAGGAACAAGATCCCACACATCACTTCTTCTGAATTGAGTTAGTTCCTCTTGCATGGCTTCTATCCAAAATTCATATGTAAGAGCTTCTTTTACATTCTTAGGCTCAATTTTGGAGACAAAACATGAATTTGTAACAGCCTCATTTGACCTTCTTGTGGCAATTCCCTGATTAGAATTTCCAATGATGAGATCCTTGGGATGGTTCTTCTGTATTCTTATTGAAGGAACTTTGCTAACAGGACCAGGCGTAGGAACATTTGATTCATCATCTGAATCTGATTCTTCCTCTGCTACAGCTTCATCAGATGTTGGCAAAGTTGTTGCAACATCTTCTTCATTGTCTGATGTTCTTGCAGATGTTAAGTCATCTATCACAACATTGATAGATTCTACAATTACCTTGGTTCTCATGTTGTAAACTCTATAGGCCCTGCTGTTTGTTGAGTATCCAAGAAATAACCCTTCTTCACTTTTAGGATCCATTTTTCTTCTGTGTTCTCTGTCAGATAGAATATAGCATTTGCTTCCAAACACATGGAAGTGTTTCACAGTTGGTTTTCTGCCTTTTCACAGTTCATATAGTGTAGTGGAGGTTCCAGTTCTGAGAGTGACACGATTGTGAATGTAACAGGCAGTATGCATAGCTTCAGCCCAAAATTGATATGGAAGATGTTTTGCATGCAACATTACTCTGGCTGACTCTTGAATTTTTCTGTTCTTCCTTTCAACCACACCATTTTGTTGGGGTGTGATTGGAGCTGAGAATTCATGCTTGATTCCTTTAGAGATGCAAAATTCAAGGAAGTTTGCATTTTCAAATTCTTTGCCATGATCACTCTGTATTCTCACAATAACAGAGTTCTTTTCTCTTTGGAGTTGAAGGCAAAGTTCTTTGAATGCATCAAAACTTTTAGATTTGTCTTTCAGAAATTCAATCCATGTGTACCTTGAAAAGTCATCTACCATGACAAATGCGTACCTTTTTCCTCCAAGGCTCTCCACTTGCATTGGCCCCATAAGGTCTATATGCAGCAATTCTAACACCCTTGTTGTGGTAAGATGTTGCAACTTTGGATGCGACATCTTTGTCTGCTTCCCTATTTGGCATTCTCCACATATACTTCCTTCCTCAATTTTGAGCTTAGGAAGACCTCTGATTGCCTCTTTAGCTATTGCCCTTTTCATGCCTTTGAGGTGCAGGTGGCCAAGTTTTTGGTGCCACAACTTTACCTCATCTTCTTTGCTAATTAAACATGTGGACAAATTGTCTTCTTCTTTAGGAATCCAAAGATAACAGTTATCTCTAGACCTTATTCCTTTCATCAACAGCTCTCCTAGATCGTTTGTGACTAGACATTCATTTTTTGTGAAGTTAACCTTCATGCCTTGATCACAGAGTTGACTTATGCTGATTAGATTTGCTTTGAGACCTTCTACAAGCAACACATTATCTAGCTTTGGTAAACCATTGTTTGTAAGCTTACCAATTCCCTTAATCTCTGCTTTTGCTTCATCTCCAAAGGTCACAAAACTAGTAGCATATGACTTCAGATTTTCAAGATAATCTTCAACTCCTGTCATATGTCTAGAACAGCCACTATCAAAATACCAGGTTTCTCTTGAGGAAGCTCTCAAGGATGTATGAGCTATTAGACTTGTGATCTTCTTCTTTTCTCTCCATTCCTTTCTTGTTGCAACATTAGAAAAGGCAGGAGTATGGAATTCTTGATGAACTCTTCTTGGGTATTCGTGCAGCCTATAGCAGAAAGGCCTAATATGTCCTTTCCTTCCACAGTGATGACATGTCCAGTTATAGAACCTTGGCATAGGATGTCCCATAGGATGTTGCGACAATCCTCCTGACACAAACGTGCTATTGATGGGAGTATGTATGGTGGCACTGTTGAACTTCATCTTCTGCTTTACTCTTTCATGTTCAAAACCAATGGGTTTAGGTTTCCCATAGTTTTGTCTTTGTATCATTTCTTCAAAGGCATCAGTCCCTTTGGTCATCATTTTAGCTACCTTTTTGACTTGATCTAAGTCAGCATTTAACTTGGTCACTTCTTCACCTTGTTCAGCAATTTTACCTAGAAGATTTGATTTCTCCATTAGCAATTGATGGATTTGACTACTCTGATCTTCAACCTTACTGTTGAGCTTATCAATGTTTGTGAGTAAGTCATTTCTTTCAGCTTGCAGTTTCCCATTAATTTTCTTTTGTTTTTCCAATGCTTTGCAAACCTCTATGCTTCTACTATGGAGATCTTTGTAAGTAGCAGTTAGTTCTTCATAAGTTATCTCATCATCACATGATTCTGAGTCAGATACACACACTCCAGTTAAAGCATTAACAAACTTAGCTGATTCCTCCTCCTCTGAATCTGTATCAGACCATGAAACTACAAGACTTTTCTTTTGTTTTCTTAGAAAAGTTGGACATTATGTTCTGATATGGCCAAAACCTTCACATTCATGGCATCTTACTCCTCTTTCATCTTCATTTGTCTTCTTATGAAAGTTGGACTGTTTGTTGTTGTTGAAACGACCATTTGACTTAGGCCTCTGGTCCATCTTCTTCATTAACTTGTTGAACTGTCTCCCTAGCATAGCCATAGACTCAGATAAACTTTCTTCACTTTCAGATTCATTTTGTGAATCATCAGCAACACTTTTTGAAGCAAAGGCTAGATTCTTATCTTTCTTTTCATTTCTCCTATTCAAGCCAATCTCATAAGTTTGAAGTGAACCTATGAGTTCATCAATATTTAGACTTGAGAGATCATGAGCCTCTTCAATGGCTGTCACCTTCATATCAAATCTTTTAGGCAAAGATCTGAGTATTTTCCCAACTAGCTCCTCATCTGAAATGGGTTTTCCAAGTGCATCAAACGAATTTGCAAAATCAAGCACATTCATTTGAAAGTCATGAATGCTTTCTACTTCCTTCATTCTGAGATTTTCAAAATTGGTTTTGAGCATCTGAAGCTTAGATAGCTTTACTTTAGATGTTCCTTCATGAGCTTTTCTCAGAATTTCCCAGGCATTCTTAGCAGTAGTACATCTCTTGATAAGCCTGAACATATTAGCATCCACACCATTGAAAATTGCATACAAGGCTTTGGAGTTGCCAAGTGCTAGATCATCCTCATCTTTTGTCCATTCATCGTCTGGTTTCTTTACATCAGTTTTGTTGCCATCTTTGTCAAGAACTGAAAATCCTGGCACACAGTGGACAGGTGTTGATCAAGGTGTATCAACACTTGTCTGTTGTAGACAGATGTTGTTACCGGTGCGCCAACACTTGTCTATAAACAGAGTACTTAACATAAAACAATAAAAATAATAAAGTAAATAACACACAAGAGTTGTTAACCCAGTTCAGCCTAAAGCCTACTCTGGGGGATACCAATCCAGGAATGAAGTCCACTATCAGCAGTATTACTTCGAAGCTAAACTCACCCGTTTACAACTTCTCACTTAATCACTACCCAATGACACTTCTACCTAGAAACTCCTAGATATGAGACCCCGTCCAAATTCCCACCTTAACAACACAAACAGCGTTGTTATAAACCTTAACGATTACAACAGGTGGAGACACACTCCTATGAAACTAGGATTCACTCTTGCTTAAAAGCTTGCGAGCAAACCACACAACACACTAGAACAATCTCCGTACTTCAAAGCTTAGGAGAAGTTCACACTTACAACTCAATAACACTCAGGTCCTAAGCTTGCATCAATGAGACACAAGAAAGGCTCACAATTAACACTCTAAAATCCCTAAAAACACACGCTTTGTAAGAACACAATTTTAGATGCTTGAAACTATATGCTTGCCTTCGTATTTATAGTAGTAGAACGACTTGGGCTTCAAGACAAAATTAGGGCTTCTAGAATTGCGGCAGCAGTGATATATTTCTGAAAATAATAGTTATATTTTTGAAACGCAAAAATATATTTTCCAAAAATATAATTCCTTTAGAAAATATAACTAGGGTTTCGGCTGCCTCCTGAAACACATTAAACACGTGCGCCTTCCTCTGTAAGAAACCTTGAAACAATTCTTCAATCAAATCTTCAAAAGATTGAGTAGAAATTAAAACCCGCTAGCTGGCGCGCACAGTCAGACAGACAGGTGTTGTTCCAAAGTGTACCAACATTTGTCACAACACTTGGGGTCAGCACATATGTCTCAACACTTGGCTAAAATATATTTTTGCAAAATGTAGCCAACATACAAAAACCCAACAATCTCCCCCTTTGGCAAATTTTGGCTAAAACAATATTAGACCAGTATATAGAGAGATACAGTATTACCTTTCCTTCGAGTCAACATGATCACACAACTAGGAAGGAAAGTAACACATAATAAAACTACTTCCAAAAGAATTAAGTAGCATCAGAGGCAATGCAACAGCGGAATAAAAACACAACTAGCCTCATGGAACAACACAAGAGAGAAATAAACTCCCATAGTAGATGCTAAGAAGTAGGAGAAATAAACTCCTAATAGTGTAAAGCGCATTTCTTCAACATAAGAACATCAGGGAAAAATAAATTCCCATAATCATCTGAGAGAAATAAATTCTCAGTCATAGTGGATAGTGGACTCAATAGTCAGGTGCCATAACACTTGGCAAAACATTTGGCATCAAATACATTCAGGCGATCAAGAGATAATATCACTCACACTCCCCCTGAATTCATGCATACAATCATCAGATAGAGAAAGAATATTCACTACTCCCCCTCAACACATGCATATTATTCACACTCCCCCTCAATACGAGCATAGATCATTAGCGCAGAAATAGTCACCAGATGTAAGAACATCTGTCCACACACTTGTCACACACACACACACTACTCCCCCTTTTTAGCCACAATTTTGACAAAGATCATGCATATGAAAACGTAGAGTAGCAGACAATAGAAGTATCAGGGTGCAATTATTACAGACCATAAAGCACACACAGGTGCTAGAAATCCGGGGCCTTGCCCATAAAAGGAACAAAAGAGAAATACCAAAAGTACATCAGAAAAACAAATAAGAGAACATCAGAGATCATATAGAAGAACTTTCATCAGAGTCCTCCTCCAAATCCTCAGTGTCATCATCAGAGCCACTAGTTTCCTCACCTTCTTGTCCATCAGGCTCACCCTCAGAATTCTCAGCAGCTTCCTCAGCCTTAAGGGCCTCAATCACACGATCTATTTTTAATTTTCTGACCTCAAGAGCTCTGCTAGTCTCAGTTAGATCTGCAATCATCTGCTTTCTTGAAAGTACACCAGCTTGGACAGATGTGCCAACACCTGCTGCAACATTTGTCCCTTCAAGCAGCCTCTGCTCAATAACCAACACCCCTTTCCTTTTACAAGGAACATCAGTGCTTCTCAGAATATCTGGGTGTTGCTCAAGGATGATATTACATAACAGAGTGGGAAGGGCTACTGGTTTCTCAACAGCATAGGTCAGGGCATGACTTAAGGTTTCTTGAAAGAAATAGGACCCATAATCAAATTTTGCCTTTGTACCCACATCATAAATGAACTTTCCCAATCCTCTGGCCACATCACCTGAGTGGGTTGTTGGCACCCAATTGTGTGCAGCAATCCTATTTAACACAACATAGAATGGAGAGAGAGAAGTTGCAGCCAATTTTGCCTTGGTAGGCCATACCTTTATTCTGCCACCTGTGAGGACCTTGCAGACCTCATTGTCTGTGACTTTTAAGGCAGCCACCTCATCAGAACTCCTTAGCAAATGTTGGTTGATCACAGTTGGTGAGAATTTGACACATTTCCCACGAACAAAAACTTGCCTATATTCAGGACTCGTTGGATCATTACAATTCTCAGCCACATTAATCAAAAACTCTTTGACAAGCCTGTCATAGCACTTGTCCAAACCACAGACAGTCTTCATTAAACCTGCATACTCAATAGCTTCAACAACACTTTGGCATTGGAGGATGTCTTCCTTCAGGTTCCTCTCTAGTGCCAACCTCCTGTGATATACAAATTTCCATCTAGCAGACCCATTCTCCAGATGGAATGATACATTATCCAAGGGAGCATAGGGAACAGATTGAGAAACTTTCTTTCTTCCTATACTCTTTCTAGATGTGCTGCCAGATGCAGCCACATCTGTCTCTGGCTCAAAGTCAGAGTCACTGGTTGGTGGAGCTTTCCTTTTCCTAGCTTTTTCCTTTTCCTCAGATCTAGGAACCACCTTACTCACAGGTTTTGGAGGTCCATATAGGGGCTTTCTACCAGTACTTTTTCCAGCCCTAGATGGTTTGGGTGTTTGGACAGGTGTGTTAGCAGCTTCTACACCTTTACCAGCCCTACTTCTAGTCCTCCTAGCCACACTAGCCTCAGAATTTGTAGGAACAAACTTATCACTAACTGTAGTTTTATTGACAATTATAACTTCAGGATTTTCATTAACAACCTTATCAGCAGGAGTCTCTTTATCAGCAGACTTAGGTTGGGGACTCTCATCAGACTCAGAATAGTCCACAATATTTTCCTGTGCCAAAGATGTGGTAACATCTGGCACAACATTTGGCGCAGCGCTATGTGTTGCAGCACTTGGCGCAACATGAGTCTCAGGAGCAGTTTTCTTGAGAGACTCATCAGCAACATCCTTATTGGTCTCAGTAGAAGCACCAATATTAGCATCAACAGCAATAGCGGAGTTAGGAACATTTTTCCCCAAATTTCCAGACACAGCAGGGTCCTTTAAGCCTAGGGTTTCAGCAGGATTTGGAACATCAAGGTTTTGATTAAGAGAATTCTTACCAGATGCGTCAACATTATCCTCTGCAGCATTATCAACAGGAGTAGAAACATCACTCGATGGCAATGGATCAATATATAGTTCAGACATTGTATAAGTCCTTCTCGATTCAGTTCGCGATTTCTTGCTTTTCTTCTTCGTTTTCTTAATTGAAGCGGAGGGAGATGAAGAGTTGAGGCTCACTTGCGATAGCTTCTCCTTCTTTGACGCTTTCTTCACCTTTTTAGCAGGACTAATAGGTGGTATACTTGAAAGTGGAATGACATTGATGACAAGAGAATCCATATCCACAGCGGACTGAGATTGATTGATTTCGTCGTTAATTGGAGTTGATTTTGTTGAATCAGACATGGTGAGTGAAATGAAGTGAAATTTGTGGTTGATGAAGATGGAAGTTGATCGTTCTCTGAGAAAGTACAAAGTTGAAGTTGAGTTGATTTTCGTGAAAGAGAGAGGAAGGTGAGAAGTTTGCGTGAAGATAGGTTGGTTTTGAAAAACCAATAATAACTCCCTTAAGTTAGCGTGCACCAAAAGTGGGAGAGAGAAATCAACTGCTGCACGCTCTCCATGCAGTAACTGCTATTGATTTTCAAAAAGGCAAATTCCTAATTTGCCCCTTAATTTTTCAAATTGACTTGTGTCCAAAGCTTTTGTAAAAATGTCTGCTAATTGTTCTTCAGATGCAATGTGCTCAAGTGTAACAATTTTTTCTTCCACAAGCTCTCTTATAAAATGATGGCGTATATCAATGTGCTTTGTCCTACTATGCTGAATAGGATTTTTAGAAATATTTATAGCACTCAGATTATCACAGTAAAGTGTCATGACATCTTGCTCAACACTATACTCCTTCAACATTTGTCTCATCCATAGTAATTGAGAGCAACTACTTCCAGCTGCTATATATTATGCCTCAGCTGTGGATAGAGACACACTATTCTGTTTCTTACTAAACCAAGATACTAGATTGCTTCCCAAAAAGAAACATGCACCAAAAGTGTTTTTTCTATCATCAGCACTTCCTGCCCAATCTGCATCACAATAGCCAACTAGGGTAGAATCATTACCATGAGAGTACAGTATTCCATAGCCACATGTCCCATTGACATATTTGAAGATTCTCTTCACTTGAGTCAGATGACTCATCTTGGGTTCAGATTGATATCTAGCACAAACACCTACTGCAAACATGATATCAGGTCTGCTAGCTGTGAGATATAGCAAGCTTCCAATCATACTTCTGTAGAGACTTTGATCCACATCAATCCCTTTCTCATCTTTGGTAAGCTTCAAATGTGTAGGAGCAGGTGTCCTTTTGTGACTACCACCTTCCATTCCAAACTTCTTCACAATGTTTCTTGTGTATTTTTCCTGAGAGATAAATATGGTGTCTTCCATTTGTTTGACTTGAAAACCTAAAAAATAAGTTAGTTCACCAACAAGACTCATTTCAAATTCAGATTGCATTTGATGCACAAAATGTTCCACCATTTGTCGCGACATTCCACCAAATACAATATCATCCACATAAATCTGAGCTATCATTAGCTTCCTTTTCTCCTCTCTTACAAACATGGTTTTATCATTTCCACCTTTCTTGTATCCATGGCTGACCAGGAATTCAGTCAATCTTTCATACCATGCTCTAGGGGCTTGTTTCAATCCATAGAGAGCTTTCTTTAGTTTGTAGACATGGTTAGGAAAGCTTGGATCTACAAACCCTTTTGGTTGTTCAACATATACTTCTTCATTTAGATATCCATTTAGGAATACACTCTTTACATCCATTTGGTATAGCTTGAATTTTAAGATGCATGCCACGGCCAAGAGTAATCTTATGGACTCCAAGCGAGCAACTGGAGCGAAAGTCTCATCAAAGTCTACTCCTTCTATCTGGGTGTATCCTTGTGCTACAAGTCTGGCTTTATTTCTAGTAATGTCACAATTTTCATCAGTTTTGTTCTTGTAGACCCACTTTGTACCAATAACATTTATACCATCTGGTCTAGGTACTAGATCCCATACCTCACTTCTTTTGAACTGAGTTAGTTCCTCCTGCATAGCATTGATCCAGTACTCATCAGTCAAAGCTTCTTTAACATTCTTTGGTTCAATCTTGGATATGAAGCATGAGTTGGAGATTGCTTCTTTTGATCTTCTTGTTGCAATTCCTTGATTTGGATTTCCAATGACAAGTTCCAGAGGATGATTCTTCTGTGTTCTAGTAGATGGTCCCTTGTTTGGTCTAGGAGCCTCTGTAGTAGATTCAGAATGTTGATCAGGTTCAGGTTCAGTTTGATCATCATCTAGTGTTGGGACAGGTGTGATGACATCTGTCTCTTCAGTTGGATCTGCACTTGTTGTATCACTATCATCAACAACAACATTGATTGATTCCATCATAGTTCTTGTTCTGGAGTTAAAAACTCTGTAGGCTCTGCTGTTGGTTGAGTAACCTAAAAATATTCCCTCATCACTTTTGGGGTCCAATTTTCTCCTAGGTTCTCTATCTGCCAAAATGTAACATTTTGACCCAAACACATGGAAATATTTCACAGTAGGCTTCCTATTCTTCCATAGTTCATACAGTGTTGTAGCAGTACCTTTTCTTAATGTTACTCTATTGTGAATGTAACATGCTGTATTCATGGCTTCAGCCCAGAACTTATAAGGAACATTTTTGGCATGCAACATCACTCTAGCAGATTCTTGTAAGGTTCTGTTCTTTCTTTCAACCACACCATTTTGTTGAGGTGTAATTGGTGAAGAAAATTCATGAGTTATTCCTTCAGCAGCACAAAAATCAGCAAATTTAGAGTTTTCAAACTCCTTACCATGGTCACTTCTGATTCTTACAATACCACAATCTTTCTCTTTTTGAAGTTGTAAGCAAAGATTTTTTAATTCTTCAAAAGTCTCAGATTTTTCCCTAATGAAATTGACCCAAGTATATCTAGAGAAGTCATCAACAACAACAAGAACATATTTCTTACCTCCAAGACTCTCAACTTGTATGGGCCCCATCAGATCCATATGTAGTAACTCAAGAACTCTAGAAGTGGACAAGTGTTGCAACTTCTGGTGCGACACTTTGGTTTGCTTCCCAATCTGACATTCACCACAGATGTTGCCTCCCTGTATCTGTAAACTTGGTAGTCCTCTGATAGCTTCTTCAGATATGACTCTCTTCATGCTCTTCAGGTTAAGGTGTCCTAATTTTTGATGCCACAGCTTAACCTCTTCATTTTTAGTTAAGAGACATGTAGATACATTAGCTTCTTCAAGAGGGATCCACAGGTAGCAGTTGTCCTTTGATCTAACACCCCTCATAAGGATGTCTCCTCCATTATTGCTGACAAGACATTCATTTTTTGTAAAGTTGAATTTCATGCCTTGATCACATAGTTGGCTTATACTGATTAGATTGGCAGTTAGCCCTTTTACAAGGAGAACATTTTCAAGTTTTGGTAGACCATGGTCAATCAGTCTTCTAATACCTTTAATTTCCCCCTTTGCTCCATCTCCAAATGTCACAAAACTTCTGGCATAGGATTTTACCTCCTTCAAATACTTTTCAACACCAGTCATGTGTCTGGAACAACCACTATCAAAGTTGTTGGAACAAAATTGATTTAAAGATGTTAGCCCCTAAATCTATAAAGGTTTTGATGATAGCAAAGTATTAATAAACAATTGGAAGGACTAAAAATTTATTTTAAGTGTGCAGATATAAGCATCAGGTAAGCTCTGAGTGAAGCTCAGAGGATGTGAATTCAGAAGTTCACAAGCGCTCAGAAGATGTTGGACTTCAGAAGTTACAACCTTCAGAGGATGAAGTCTTCAGAACTTCTTGAGTGACTAAAGCCTCATCAACCTCTGAAGATCTTTTTGATATCTGTGAAGATTCCCTTTGCAAGTCAACTCTTCTACCAATGAAGAAAAGGACCTTTCAAGCCTGATTAGTTCAGCTACTCTTGTTTTGTCTGTCCTCACTTGAGAACGTGGGTCTTCAGAATTGTTAGCTGAATAAGGAAAGTCCACTCTGCAAGTAGTCAAAGTATCTGAAACTCTTACTCAGTTTAGATACAAACAAACTGCATCAAGACAGACTGCTTGAAGACAAAAGATTATCAACTCCAACGGTTCTTTTTACAACGACTCTTTTCTAGTCATATATATACTAGAAGAACCAGCTACAACATATATACAATTATCAAGGACTGAACGTGTGCTGAACAAACTCTGAATTCTGTGTATACAAGCTCTGAACCTCTTATCAAGTGTTTTTGCACTTTAGTCAAATACTCTGAATTATTTGTATTTGCTCTCTTTAGGTTCATCTAAGAGCATTTGTATATTTTCATATACTTTACTATTACTTGAGGAAACTTAAGCTTGTGTGCTTAAGTGTGAAGTCTTAAGCTTGTGTGCTTGAGCATTGTTGAGAAGTCTCTTGCTTGTGTGCTTGAGCAGGTGTAATCTTGTGTGATTATAGTGAAATCCCTTGGAAGTGCAAGGGGACTGGACTACTCTCGTTTTGTGAGAGGAACCAGTATAAATTGTTTGTGTGATCTCTCTCTCTCTCTTAACGTGTTTATTGTGTTATTTATCCGCTGCCGTTGTAGTTAAGTTAAGAACTTGAAAAAGTTTTAAACTTGACTAAAACACAATTCAACCCCCCCTTCTTGTGTTTTCACACCTTCAATTGGTATCTAGAGCTCTGGTCTGTTACTTTCACTTAACAGTGAGACAGTAAAGATCTTGTGAGAACACTATGTCTGGAGGAGACGATAGTAGCACTAGAACAACCGGTGAAGCCGGTGAGGCCAGTGGTGCTGGTGGTGGTCCTAGAAATGCTTTTGGTTTTGACTACTTAAGTAATGAATCACATGAACATAGTGGCAATAGGAAAGCCCCTATATTCAATGGTGATGCATCATTATTTGAGTGGTGGAAGGAAAGACTGTATAGCAATATTACTGCTATTGATCATGAGTTGTGGGATTTGGTTGAGCTGGGAGTAACTTTTGAAAACTTAAATGAACATGGAAGGTTGTCCATTGAGCATAGAAAGTTACTCACACCAGCTAACTTAAAAACCTACACTAAGCATCATAGAGTAAAAGACATTGTTGTTGGTGCTATTAGACATGAGGATTATGTCAGAATAGAGAACAAATCTACTGCTAAATCTATCTTTGATTCTATGTGTGCTACCTATGATGGTAATGAAAAGGTTCAAGAGGCTAAAGCTAGTCTTTTGATAAGGCAATATGAACTATTCACTATGCAACAAGATGAAAACATTGAGACTATGTTTACAAGGTTTCAAATCCTTGTATCTGGTCTTAAAGCTCTTAAGAGAAGTTATTCCACCTATGACCATGTTCAGAAGATTCTGAGAAGTCTTCCTATTGCTTGGAGACCCAAGGTCACTGCAATAGAGGAAGCTCAAAATCTCAAGACTCTGAGTCTTGAAGCTCTGATAAGCAATCTCAGAAGCCATGAGATGGTTCTGGATGCTGATTCAGAAACTAAGAAGAAGTCCAAGTCAGTGGCTTTACAGTCAACTAGGACTACTTCTAAGGCTCTTAAGACTCAGCTTTTTGATATTGAAGAAGAATCTTCTGCTGATGGTCAAGAGGATGAGATGAATGAGGATGAGTTTGCTTTATTCACCAAGTTTCAGCAATGGAACAGATTTAACAAAAGAAATTTCAGAGGTAACAGCTCCAGAAATTTTGTCAGCAAAAAGGATGATCAGAAGAACTGCTTCAACTGTAAGAAGCCAGGACACTTTATTGCTGATTGTCCAGAAATGTCTGCTAAAGACAAAAGCAAAAGATACAGCTCAAAGAAGCAACAATTCAAGAGTAAATTGAGAAAGAGTCTGATGGCTACTTTTGAAGAGCTATCATCTGAGGAAGAAGTTGAGGAAGAAGAAGAGGCAAATCTAGCCCTGATGGCTTCAACTGACTCAGATGCAGACTCAGACGATGAATCAGAATCAGATTCTGAAGTAACTGATGAGGTATTTTCTGACTGCTCTAAATCTCAACTTATAACTGCACTTAACAAGGTCATTGAGAAACATCTCAGAGTGTTAAGTAAACAAAAAGTTTTACAAGAAAAGCTTAACACTCTGACTGAACAAGCAGAACATTTTCAAGGTCTATATCAAGAAACTCTGAATAGAGTAAATGACTTTGAAAAGGGTTGTGCTGTTTGTCACAAACCTATTGATGAGCAGGAAATAGCTCTTCAACAGTTTGTGCATCTCAACCTTGGGAAGAGCAAAGCTGCTAATAGAATTTATAATGTTTTGAGACATAGAGGAGAAGGACTTGGCTATGAATATGGTAGAACATATTCAAAGCTGAAGACCTTTGCCAAAAAGGTTGGAAAATCTTGGGTTTATTATGTTGTTCCACCAAGTGAAGAGGGAAAGAATCCTGGTATTGTTGAAAATGACAATGATGATCTGAGTGATTTAGAAGCTGACAGCTCAGAGGAACCTAGTTCCTCAGGATCTGGAAAGAAAAGTTCAGAAGATAGAAGTTGTTCAGAACCTGAGAACATCAGTTCAGAAGTTCTGAAAGCTTCAACATCTGAGACTTCAAATTCTGGATCCAAAGGAACTTCAGTACCTGAAGCTAGTCAATCTAAAAGATCAGAAGTTTCTAAAAGAAAAAATTCTAACTCCAAATCTCAGATGAAGTACAAGACTCAGATTATTTATGATTCTAGAGTCAGTAGATATAATCAATCAGAACATGGGATTGATGATAAATACAAACCCTGGAATCATAAACAATCCAAATCTTGGAACAATAACAGATTTCAAACAAAGAAAAGATTTCAAAAAGGTTATTATTCCAAACCAAGATCTTTCTCTAACACTAGACAACATAGTAAGCATGTGTGGACTAACAAGCGTGGACCCAGAAGATGGGTACCAAAAGCTGAAATAATGTATCATTCAGATTTACCAACTAGGAAAGGATATGTCCTACCTAAAGTATGGAAACAAGTCCTATGCAAAGGAAGAAGGGCTTATGTCCTAGACAAATGGTTGACAAGTTCTCAAGTTAACAATCAGAACTTGAAAAATGAAGAGGAAGAATACTGGGATGACTTTATCATTAACCTTGATGAAGAGTTCTATCGCAATGATTAAAGTTGTTTCTCATACAGCCTGCCACTCAAAGAAGTATCATGAATCATTCATGGTATCTGGATAGTGGATGTTCAAGGCATATGACTGGTGACAAACAACTATTTTCTAAGCTGACTATGAAAGAAGGAGGATCTGTTGGCTTTGGAGGTAATCAAAAAGGAAAGATAATAGGTACAGGTACAGTAGGTAATTCTTCCCTATCTATTAATGATGTTTGGTTAGTTGATGGACTTAAGCATAATCTATTGAGCATAAGTCAATTTTGCGACAATGGTTATGTAGTCATCTTTAATAAGGAATCATGTACTGTAACCAAACAATCTGATAATTCCATTATATTCAAAGGTCTTAGAAAGAACAATGTTTATAAAATTAATCTTTCTGATTTGAATGAACAAAAAGTGTTGTGTCTTTTGACTTTGAGTGAAGAAAAATGGGTCTGGCATAAGAGGTTAGGCCATGCTAACTGGAGATTAATCTCTAAGCTTAGCAAGCTTGACCTTGTCAGAGGTTTACCAAAAATCAAATATCACTCAAACACACTTTGTGGTTCTTGTCAAAAAGGAAAAATTACAAAATCTTCTTTTAAACCTAAAAACATTGTTTCTACCTCAAGACCATTGGAACTTCTTCACATTGATCTTTTTGGGCCAGTTCACACTGCCTCTATCAATGGAAAGAAGTATGGATTAGTAATTGTTGATGATTACAGTAGATGGACTTGGGTAAAATTCTTAAGAACAAAAGATGAAGCTTATGATGAGTTTAGCATCTTCTGCAAACAAATTCAAAATGAAAAAGGCTACACCATTTTAAAAGTTAGAAGTGATCATGGTGGAGAATTTGAAAATGAACCTTTTGAAAACTTTTGTGAAAAATATGGCATCCTGCATGAATTCTCTTCTCCTAGAACTCCTCAACAAAATGGGGTTGTAGAAAGGAAGAATAGAACTCTGCAAGAAATGGCCAGAACCATGATGCATGAAACTAATGTAGCAAAATTTTTATGGGCAGAAGCTGTAAACACAGCATGTTATGTTCAAAATAGAATCTATATCAGATCTAAATTGAACAAATCTGCTTATGAATTGTTCAAAGGAAGAAAACCTGACATTTCTTATTTTCATCAGTTTGGATGTACATGTTATATCTTAAACAACAAAGTCCATCTAAAGAAATTTGATGCTAGAGGTTATAAGGGTATCTTTATAGGATACTCTGAACGCTCAAAAGCATACAGACTGTATATTTCTGAAACACACACTGTGGAAGAAAGTATGCATGTCAAATTTGATGACAAAGAGCCTGACCAAGTGTCAGAGCTTGTGGAAGGTTTGTCTAGATTTCAGGTATCAGAGGATCAATATTCAGATATTCCAAACTACTCAGAACATCCATTCTCTGAAGAACCTCTGAACATAACAGTTCCTACAGACTCTGAACAACAAAGAGCTGAAGCAACTGCTGAACCTGATGTTGATGAGTCTGAAGATGATGAGCCCCCAAGAAATACCTTCAAATACAAATCATCACATCCAGAGGAACTGATCTTAGGCAACAAGGATAGTCCAAGAAAGACAAGATCTCAACTGAGAAATGAGGAATCTTTAGTTGGTCTTATCTCAATGATGGAACCTTCAAAGATTGATGAAGCTCTGAAGGATGATGCTTGGATTGTAGCAATGCAAGAAGAGCTGAATCAATTTCAAAGGAATGATGTATGGACTCTAGTGCCCAAACCTTCACACAAGAACATTATTGGAACAAAATGGGTATTCAGAAACAAGCTGAATGAACAAGGTGAAGTGGTAAGAAACAAGGCTAGATTGGTTGCACAAGGTTATAGTCAACAAGAGGGGATTGACTACACTGAAACCTTTGCACCAGTTGCTAGACTTGAAGCAATCAGGTTACTTCTATCCTATGCTGTTAATCATGGAATAACCTTGTATCAGATGGATGTTAAAAGTGCTTTCTTAAATGGTTTTATTTCTGAAGAAGTGTATGTTAAGCAACCTCCTGGTTTTGAAGATGTCTCAAACCCAGAACATGTTTTTAAATTGAAGAAATCACTGTATGGTCTGAAACAAGCTCCAAGAGCTTGGTATGATAGACTCAGTAATTTTCTTCTTGAAAAGGGTTTTGAGAAAGGGAAGGTTGACTGCACACTCTTTAGAAAAACAACCAAAGAAGACATTTTAATCATTCAAATTTATGTTGATGATATTATTTTTGGTTCAACTAATGCTTCCTTGTGCAAGAATTTTTCTAAGATAATGCAGGATGAATTTGAAATGAGCATGATGGGAGAATTGAAATTCTTTCTTGGAATTCAAATCAATCAGAAGAAGGAAGGAACTTATGTTCATCAATCAAAATATACCAAGGAACTTCTGAAGAAGTTCAATCTAGATGACTGCAAGATAATGAACACTCCTATGCATTCAACTACCAACATGAGCAAGTCAGATGATGAAGGAAAAGTAGATCAAAAGGTCTACAGAGGTATGATTGGTTCTTTACTCTATCTGACAGCCTCTAGACCAGATATTTTATTCAGTGTATGCTTATGTGCAAGATTCCAGTCAGATCCTAGAGAATCTCATCTTACTGCTGTAAAGAGAATCTTTAGGTATCTGAAAGGAACAACTAATCTTGGACTTCTCTATAAGAAATCCAATGATTATGTGCTAAATGGATTCTGTGATGCTGACTATGCTAGAGATAAAATTGAAAGAAAATCCACAAGTGGCAATTGTCAATTTGTTGGTGAAAACCTTATCTCCTGGGCTAGTAAGAGACAAACTACTATAGCTTTGTCTACAGCAGAAGCAGAATACATTTCAGCAGCTAAATGTTGCACACAACTGCTCTGGTTAAAATATCAGTTAGAAGATTACCAAGTAAGCAGTCACAATATTCCTTTATATTGTGATAACACTGCAGCCATTCATTTATCTAAAAATCCTATCCTACACTCTAGAGCCAAACATATTGAAATTAAACACCATTTTATCAGAGATTATGTTCAGAGAGGCATTATAGATATTAAGTTTGTTGATACTGAAAATCAATGGGCTGACATATTTACTAAAGCCTTACCTGTTGAAAGATTTGATTTTATAAAGAAACATCTGAACATGTTTTCAATCTCTGAATGAAAATTTTTTTTTTGGCTTTTAAAGTGTAAGAAGTTATGTATATCAGAACTTCTGATTCAGATCATCTGAAACACAAGCTCTGAAGTACCTAACTCTGATAGAGAATTTTAAATATCTCAGAGGCTCTGAACTATTTAAGTGGGAAACGTTTAGTATTCACTGCTGAACAGTTGTCCATTAAAATAGCAGCTACCGAGTAAATTTCTGCACGTGGTCTACGTGTGTCAGGTAGTGGGTGGTTAATGATGATTTTTGGTATTCAACTTTCTGTCAATTAGCGTAACTTCCCAAATTTGCTATTTTCGTGTTAACTGTGTGCATTTAAATAAAACTTACACAATACACTTGCACACTTCTCACTCTCACAACCTACATTTTTTTTTCTCTCTAAACCTTCAACAAACTTTCTTTCTCTCTCGTTAGTTTCCAAACCCTACCCTAATCTCCAACAATGGCCGGACCTTCGTCTTCTTCGTCAACTAAGATTCCACCATTTTTGTTCAAGAACCTTCAGATTGTTGGGAACGAGATGGAATTCCCAGAATCTGAACTCACGTTTCTGTCAGAGAAGATAGTTGATTTCGATGGCTTGAAAGCTAATGGTTTCGACGTTAAGCCGTATTTTATCACTCAAGGTTGGGATAAGTACTTCGACATGCTTAACGGTCCTATCTACCCAGATTTGTTGAAGAAATTCTGGATGAAAGCAAAGGTGTTTGATAAGCATGAAGCTAAGAAGGAAGAGCTTGCTGCAATAGAAAGGGATCCTAGTCTGAAGGGTAAAACTAGGAAGGAAATGGGTTTGCTGGAATATACAGGTGTACAGATTAGGTCTAACATCTGTGGAATGAATATGAGTCTCTCGCCCATTCATTTCAATGCTCTTCTTGGTCTGCCTAACTCTGGGATAGAGTTAGATGTTTTTGAAAAGGATACAAGATACAGAGATGATCTTCTGCATCTCATCTGCACAGACTTCTCCTTAAAAGGGAAAGTAAAGGGATTGACTGATGAATGTAGAGTTCTCTTCAAAATCATCTTAGCAACTATCAGTCCAAGAGTTGGTGGGACTGATACAATCTCCTGGACTCATCGTCATCTTCTGTATTTCCTTCTGACAGGAAAGAAGGTAAATCTTGGAGATTACTTCTTTGAAAGGATATGTGAAGCCATTTTTGCAAGTAAATCTCAGAGGAAAACTACTATAGTTTATCCTAGGTTGTTGTCAGACCTTCTGCATCAAGGTCATGTTGTTCAGAACTTAAAGAAATTTCACCCAGAACTTGTGGAGAAGAAGTTCACACCTGAAATTCTACATGCTAGTTTCCTTACTAAGATGCGTCTTATTGCATCTAAGCCTGTTGCACCTCCACAAGAGCTATCTGCTAAACTTGAAGATCGTCTGTATGTGGATGGATATCCAGTTATCTCAGAAGCTGATGCTGAGCACATCATTCAGGACTATTTGGAAGAGCTCAGAAAAGAAGGATTCATTGTTGATAGAAGTATGGTTCCTCCTGCTCCTGCAAATTTGTATAATCCTACAAGGAGACCTAAGAGAAAGGCTGTTGCTCAAGCTGATCAACCTAAGCCAGATCTCTTGGCTCAGAAGAGGATTAAGGTGGAGCAAGCTGATGCTGAAAAGAGAACAAAGAAGAAGCATGAAGAAACTGCAACCAAGGCTGCTGAAGGAGCTTCCAAAGAGCCTATAGTTGTTGAAGTTGACAGCTCATCTGAAGAGTCTGAATCTGAAGATGAGACTGAGTCTGATGAAGAGACACTGACTGAAAGACTTCGTAGAAGACCTGTTCCTGTTCCTAAAGGTAAAGGTAAGTCTTCTAAGTTTGTCTTTAATGAAGCTGAAATTGGGATAGGTTATACAAAACCTCTTAGGACTATACTCCCTGAACCCACAATTATTCCAACCTCTGATAACCCTCTGTCTGAACTAGAAAAACATCTTAGTCCAGACCCTCTGAATAATCAAACCTTCACCCAGAAATCTTCATCACCCCCTAAACCACTTTCACCTCAACCCCAATCACAAAAAGAAACACCTACCATTCCATCATCTGAACCAAAATCACATATTCCAATCACTGAACCAATCTCTCCCACAAAACAACCCTCTCCACATAAATCTCCTGAACCAACAGCTGAACACAAAACTCCTGAACCATCCCCTGAACACATTTATCCTGAATCAACCTCTGACATCTCATCATCTGAAGCAACCCCTGAACCCAATCCTAACCCAAGTGCTGAACATGCTTCTCCTGAGCGTATTCACACTTGTGCTCCCAAGCCTTCAGAGGCAGAAGTTGTTATTATTGACAACCCTGCTACTGAAACACCAAACCTCTCTACCATTCCCAATCCTTCACCCTCATCATCTAACCCTTTTAGTAATCTATCCACTCAGCTTCATGATGACTTACTTAGATTATCTAAGATAAAGGACAGGTTCTTAGTTTGTCCTTCTGATGTGGACCTAGAAGTGTCAAGCATTAAGGCAAGGATTTGCAATGCTTTGGATGATGCTGCTGAAGAGATTAAGGCTGTTGTTGGTAAGAGGGATCTGGATGTTATAAGCTTTATGAAGGTCAGTTTGGCTAGGGCTGAGTTGAAGAGGTTAACGTCTTTCAATCATGAAGCATCTGAGCGTGCTAAGCTTGAAGCCATTGCTGCTGCTGAACAGCGTTTATCTGCTTTCAAGGTTTGCTGGATTGATTCCAAGCTTTTTCAGAGTCTTGAAGCTCACAGGGTTGAGAAGGAACGTCTGGAAGAAGCTGCTGCTAGAGTTGCCCAGTTGGCAAATGAGCTACATCATGAGGATGCCACAGAAGAGGATGTACTGAATGTACTGAACCAGGATGATGTCCTGATGATTGATTATCCAGAGGAAGGTGAACCCTCTGATAAAGGCAAGGCACCTTTGGTTGAAGAACAAGCGCCTTTGGTTCAAGATCAAGCTCCGGTGGTTAATCAGTTGCAGATATTTCAAGAAGCCCTGAGGGAACAGCAGGAAGGTTTGGAAAGGCAAAGAGCTGCTCACCAAACATTGGAAACCAAGGTGGATGGTTTAGTTTCCAATGTGGGATCGCTGAATGACAAATTTGACCAACTCTTAGCTTTCCTTAAGAAACCCTAGGATTCTATGCACTTGCTTTAAGTTTCTTTTTCTTATCATCTTCTGAACAATTTTATTTTAAGCTATTTTGTTTTTCTTGATTATGTGGTTTGTTATATTTTTGTTATATTTTTGTTTGTTTTGCTTGTGCTAATTTTCTTTGATAAATAAGAACATAAGAACACAAGATGTTTTTAAACGGAAATTTTTTTATTAATGATCTAACCATGTTGAGTACATTGGTAAAAAGAAAAAGAAAAAGACAACCTAATCCTAATCAGATGGATAATACTCAGAAGAAATCTCTGATTTCTCCTCAGCATCATCTGATGAAATTTCTATGGGATCTGGGTTTTGCTCTTCTTCTTCTTCTTCTTGTTCTTCTTCTGGAACATAGCCAGCCAAGAACTCAACATAGTCTGCATCATCTTCATTCTCTTCAGCTTCAGAATCTGATGAGATGATTATTATCTCAGCATCTTGTGGTTTCTTGTTGTCTTCTTTATCTTGCTCATCTTCTTTCTTTCTTCTAAACTCTGCAATGCGTGGACTAAACCTTTTCATTATTCCTAATCTCTCTTGTTTCACTCGTTTATTCTTGTTTTTACGTGAAGCAGGCATGTTAACTCGTTCACCTTTTTATAAACCTTTGAGCGCGTTGGTTTTTTGTTTTTGAAATTAATTCACCTTTGTAACAACCACTCTTCTTCTTTGACTGTCTTGGTTTTATAAATTTTTTTTACTTTTTGATAATGACAAAAGGGGAAGTAGTTACGCATTAATTGATAAGTGATAAGTTCCAAAAACTGAAACCACACTTTTATCTCGCTTTTATCCGTTATGTTAAAAGTTGTTACTTTTAAGTTGTTTTACGTATTTCAATGCGGAGACTAAGTTAGTTGAAACTAAAATAAATTTCATAAGTAAGGATAAGTTAAGAGTGCAATTTTAACTTAGCCTTATGAGACTTAGGGGGAGAGCTTGCAAACCTCTCACTCTGAAGAAAGATATGAAACTTGTTTTATTTCAAATTATCTTAATCTTATACTAAATTAAAATATCATGGATATAATTTAAAGTTTTGGCTTTAAGGAGTATCAATCTTAGGGGGAGCTTGCAAACCTCATAAACCTAAGAGAAACATGATAAATTAATTTAACAACAATTGTCAATTAATACTTATGTTTGTCATCATCAAAAAGGGGGAGATTGTTGGAACAAAATTGATTTAAAGATGTTAGCCCCTAAATCTATAAAGGTTTTGATGATAACAAAGTATTAATAAACAATTGGAAGGACTAAAAATTTATTTTAAGTGTGCAGATATAAGCATCAGGTAAGCTCTGAGTGAAGCTCAGAGGATGTGAATTCAGAAGTTCACAAGCGCTCAGAAGATGTTGGACTTCAGAAGTTACAACCTTCAGAGGATGAAGTCTTCAGAACTTCTTGAGTGACTAAAGCCTCATCAACCTCTGAAGATCTTTGTGATATCTGTGAAGATTCCCTTTGCAAGTCAACTCTTCTACCAATGAAGAAAAGGACCTTTCAAGCCTGATTAGTTCAGCTACTCTTGTTTTGTCTGTCCTCACTTGAGAACGTGGGTCTTCAGAATTGTTAGCTGAATAAGGAAAGTCCACTCTGCAAGTAGTCAAAGTATCTGAAACTCTTACTCAGTTTAGATACAAACAAACTGCATCAAGACAGACTGCTTGAAGACAAAAGATTATCAACTCCAACGGTTCTTTTTACAACGACTCTTTTCTAGTCATATATATACTAGAAGAACCAGCTACAACATATATACAATTATCAAGGACTGAACGTGTGCTGAACAAACTCTGAATTCTGTGTATACAAGCTCTGAACCTCTTATCAAGTGTTTTTGCACTTTAGTCAAATACTCTGAATTATTTGTATTTGCTCTCTTTAGGTTCATCTAAGAGCATTTGTATATTTTCATAGGACAAAACTTACATGCATTTCCATACATGCATTTCTTACTTTTCCACTCACAAAGAGGTGGTTATTTGTGTTTTTTCATTTTGAAAAAATAAAAGAAAATTATTTTTTAATAAAAAAAACTACCTCTTTGTGAGAGGAAAAGTAAGAAATGCATGTATGGAAATGCATGTAAGTTTTGTCCATTTTCATATACTTTACTATTACTTGAGGAAACTTAAGCTTGTGTGCTTAAGTGTGAAGTCTTAAGCTTGTGTGCTTGAGCATTGTTGAGAAGTCTCTTGCTTGTGTGCTTGAGCAGGTGTAATCTTGTGTGATTATAGTGAAATCCCTTGGAAGTGCAAGGGGACTGGACTACTCTCGTTTTGTGAGAGGAACCAGTATAAATTGTTTGTGTGATCTCTCTCTCTCTCTTAACGTGTTTATTGTGTTATTTATCCGCTGCCGTTGTAGTTAAGTTAAGAACTTGAAAAAGTTTTAAACTTGACTAAAACACAATTCAACCCCCCCTTCTTGTGTTTTCACACCTTCAAAAGTACCTATCTTCTTTTGATGAGGCTCTGAGAGACGTATGGGCAATCAAACTTTTCCCACTGCTTTCAGCTGTATACTCCTTGATATTGGTTGTATCATCCTTTTGCTTCCATTCCATCCTTGTTTTAGTAATGAATGGATCAGACTCTTGAGGAATTTCACTTGGATACCCATACAATTTGTAGCAGTAGGGCCTTATGTGCCCCTTTCTTCCACAGTGATGACATCTCCATGAGTGGTACCTGCTTCTGGGTCTAGGTATAAATCTAGGTCTCTGCCATCTTTGCTGATGTGGTGCCACATGTGGTAACACTTGTCTCTGCTGTCTAGGAGCCAGGTGTGGCGACATCCTGTCATGCATTTTTGGAGAAGGTTGTTTACTTATCTCAGGCATATATTTCCCTTCTTTGTTGTAATCCATAATCCTATTAACATTTTTGTATTCATATCCAATGCCTGTTTTGGATCTACTAGGAGTAGGCAATGTTTCTAGGATTTCATCTAGATCACTTCCTTTGAATAGCCTAAGAACATGCTTCTTTAAATTCTCAAGATGAGAGTTTAATTCAGTTACCTCTTCATTCAGATGGGCTATCTCTGTCAGTTGTTTGATCTTGTCTGCTTCTAAGTTGATGATAGTTGCCTTCTGTTCCTCGATGATCTTTAAACTTTCTTCCCATTTAGCACTAAATTCAGAGATTCTTGATAGATTGGCAGTTCTCTCAGTTTGCAACTTAGTAATTGTTTCTTTTTGCTCTTCAGAAACTCTGCAGACTTCTTCACTCTTCAGACACTGTTTTTTATATGATTCAGCAAGTTCATCAAAGGTCAGTTCTTCCTCACATGATTCAGTGTCAGATGTACATACACTTGTCAATGCATGTATAGCCTTTGCAGTATCAGCTTCTCCTTCAGAATCTTCATCTGACCAAGTTACAGTTAACCCCTTCTTCTGTTTCTTTAGGAAGGTTCCACATTCACTTCTAATGTGACCATACCCCTCACATTCATGGCATTGAACACCTTTATTTGGAGCTGATTTCTCATCTGTTACAGGTTTTCTGAAATTCCTGTAAGTGTTGCGACCAGTGTCAGCTGCACCTGTCTTAGAGCGTTTGTTCATTCTCTTTAGCACCTTATTAAATTGTTTTCCCAAACGAACCATTGCATCAGAGATGCTGTTTTCAGACTCTGTGTCACTCTGTTGATCTTCTTCCTCAGCATTTGAGACAAAAGCAATGCTTTTGTTTTTCTTATCCATCTTTTCATTTGTAGCTACCTCATAGGTTTGTAATGAACCAACCAGTTCATCCAGCTTCATATCTGTGATATCCTTTGCTTCTTCTATAGCTGTGACTTTCATGTCAAATTTCTTAGGTAAAGACCTAAGCATTTTCCTTACCAGCTTTTCTTCAGGTATCTTTTCACCCAAGGCATCAAATTGATTATCATAATAAAGTATGGTCATGTGAAAATCCTGAATAGTTTCATCATCATTCATTCTTAGATTCTCAAACTTAGTGGTTAGGAGTTGTAGCTTTGACAGCTTCACTTTAGAGGTACCTTCATGAACAATCTCAAGAATTGTTCAAGCTTCCTTAGCAGAGACACACTTTTTGATGAGTCTGAATATGTGCTTGTCAACACCATTATATAGTGCATATAATGCTTTTGAGTTTGCAAGAGCAAGCTCATCCTCTTCTTTGGACCATTCTTCAGCAGATTTCAACTCAAGAGTTGGTTTACCATCTTTGTCCATCTTCACAGGTGGAGTCCACCCTCTCAGAACTGCCTTCCATGTTTTGCTATAAATTTGTTTTAGGAAGGCCATCATGCGGGACTTCCAATAGTCATAGTTTGAAGCACCAACCAGAAGAGGTGGTCTGGTAACAAACCCTCCTTCTTTGTCCATCCTTGCCAGAAAAGATTTCCCTGGAGCTCACCCTAAAATTCAGAACAGGGTGCCAGCTCTGATGCCAATTGAAAATCCTGGCACACAGTGGACAGATGTTGATCAAGGTGTATCAACACTTGTCTGTTGTAGACAGATGTTGTTACCGGTGCGCCAACACTTGTCTATAAACAGAGTACTTAACATAAAACAATAAAAACAATAAAGTAAATAACACACAAGAGTTGTTAACCCAGTTCAGCCTAAAGCCTACTCTGGGGGATACCAATCCAGGAATGAAGTCCACTATCAGCAGTATTACTTCGAAGCTAAACTCACCCGTTTACAACTTCCCACTTAATCACTACCCAATGACACTTCTACCTAGGAACTCCTAGATATGAGACCCCGTCCCAATTCCCACCTTAACAACACAGACAGCGTTGTTATAAACCTTAACGATTACAACAGGTGGAGACACACTCCTATGAAACTAGGATTCACTCTTGCTTAAAAGCTTGCGAGCAAACCACACAACACACTAGAACAATCTCCGTACTTCAAAGCTTAGGAGAAGTTCACACTTACAACTCAATAACACTCAGGTCCTAAGCTTGCATCAATGAGACACAAGAAAGGCTCACAATTAACACTCTAAAATCCCTAAAAACACACGCTTTGTAAGAACACGATTTTAGATGCTTGAAACCATATGCTTGCCTTCGTATTTATAGTAGTAGAACGACTTGGGCTTCAAGACAAAATTAGGGCTTCTAGAATTGCGGCAGCAGTGATATATTTCTGAAAATAATAGTTATATTTTTGAAACGCAAAAATATATTTTCCAAAAATATAATTCCTTTAGAAAATATAACTAGGGTTTCGGCTGCCTCCTGAAACACATTAAACACGTGCGCCTTCCTCTGTAAGAAACCTTGAAACAATTCTTCAATCAAATCTTCAAAAGATTGAGTAGAAATTAAAACCCGCTAGCTGGCGCGCACAGTCAGACAGACAGGTGTTGTTCCAAAGTGTACCAACATTTGTCACAACACTTGGGGTCAGCACATATGTCTCAACACTTGGTTAAAATATGTTTTTGCAAAATGTAGCCAACATACAAAAACCCAACAAGAACCATTGGTGGTTCCCATCCACGTAACACAGCCTTCCATGTCCTGCTGTCAATTGATTTTATGAAAGCCTCATTGCGAGATTTCCAATAATCATAGTTCTCATGACCTGTCAGTAAAGGTGGTTTAGACACTGACCCTCCTTCTTTATCCATTGTACCAGAAAGTGTTTCCCTGGAGCTCACCCAAAATAACAGAACTGGGTGCCTGCTCTGATGCCAATTGAAATTCTGGTATCACTAGAATGATGTTGTCAAAGATGTCCCAACAACAACTTTATGAATATTGTTGAATGGATTGTTGGCACATCTTACATAACATGTAAATAAATAAAGACACTGACAGAAAGTAAATCACACAGGTAATTCTTAACCCAGTTCAGCCAACTGCCTACTCTGGGGGATACCAATCCATGAAGGAAATTCACTAATAGTTCTAGTTACTAAGACCTCCAGCAAACCCTAGGATTTACGCCTTACACTACGACCTCCAGCAAACCCCTGGTTTACGTCGTATAACCTCGACACTACTCATGCAACTTCTGCCTAGGAACTTCTAGACATGAGATCCCATCTCACTTCCACTCACAAAACACAACCTGTGTTGTTTATACAATGTTGGGAATGATGTGGCAACAACTTACCAAGACACCATATATATAGCATAATAGCACGCTCCTCTTGCTTCACAAATGCTAGGACGCTCCTTGAGAGCCATAAAGGTTGATCTGATACATTTTTAATCTTCATCAAGGATATATCAAAACTTTCCATAAGTGTTTAAAGGACTTTAGAAGATAAGATAAGTCATACAGCTATTCCATTAAGTCTGACTTATCCTTAAAACACCTGATCAGATCAAATCTTCAATAAGCGTGCTCTTAAGTGGATTTCCATATATTGTAGATGCTCATATTAAATGCGCGAGATTTCCTTTAGCAAATAGGATGTTGTAACATGTTTTCCAACATCTTGTTAGCATATTTGTTTTAGCAAAATTAAGCCAATTCAAATATCCAACACTTACAAAATCTGCTTGTAAAGTGAGGATTGCCTCCTCTTTATAAACTCTTCTCAAGAGTCCTATCTATCCGATGTGGGACTAAATTCCACCGAGTGTTGGCCGCTAACAGCCCCTTTTGTTGAGGTCTCTCAAGGTTCGCTATTTTATCCTTGAACCCTATGAAATTGTGTTCGACTATTTTTTTTTGCTATTCCTAAAACATAAATTCGATTTTCATTCTTGAAACCTTTATTTGCTTCTATTGTGTTTGATTTTATTGTCCATTTCCCCTTTCTTGCTTGTTGATTTGACAGTTGAAACTCATTTTGAGAATTCTAGACGCCTCCAATTCATGATAAACTGATATTGTTCTCCATAGATAATTAGAATCTGGTAGAATTTTAAAATGTGTCTAATGCTTGGTGAAAAATTATTGTTGATTTGATAGCTCTCTAATCAAATTATTCAATTTTAAAATGGTTGTTTCAAATTTTTTATTTGGTTATTTTAATCTTGAAAAAGTTCCAAAGTTGTAGTTTATGTTTTTCTGTTTCTTGGATTTTCAACTTTGAGTCGTGACATTTGAACATATTAACGGGAATAAGGTTATTGGATTGCAGTTGTGTGTGGCGCAACTGGAGAGTTCTACTCATTTGTTATTGCATTCCAAATTTACGATCGGCGTTTAGTATGCGGTGTTCAAATGGTATGCAGTGTTCAACTGGTTGGTGTTATGTTATGTGATTGTTGCTGCTATGTTGGTCTGGTTATTTTTGATTTTTTTTTGTCAGTACTGTTTTGTTGGTCTCTGTGTGATGTGGATATATAGATTGTCCCTTTAAGGTTGCTTTTCCTGGAACTCTTAAGTGAGTTCTTTCTTGGGTTTTACTTTTTGTATTTTGTTGTGCTAGAGAGACTGTTGTGTTGAGTTTTGCTGCTCTGGATGTTTTTGCTTCTTGCCTATGTTTTGTACCTTAGGGTATTAGTTTCTCCTGATATGTGTGGATTAGTGTTTTAAAGGCCTGTCTCTTGATAATTAGGTTTGTCTCCTGAGAAAACTCATTAATTTGACCCTTTGTGATCTTTTTCTAACACACCATTGTAAGTTTATAATTTTCCTGAATTGTTCTGTTGAATTTTGACCCTTAAAATTGTTTTTGATTCTCATTTTTTGGGGGTGTATTTTGGGCTTTTTCTGGGATAGTATACAACATAATAATAATGGTTAGATGAGAGTGAATGGCGAGGTACTGAAGCCACAAACAAATTGCACAGTATGCTACATTGTCATAAATTTTGGGTTTTGTTGATCAACGTCATGGATTTTATTGGAATTATCAATGTGCAAATAAAGTTTATGAATTAAGATGTGAACAGTGGCTGCGTGATATAATACATCATATAATAGTAGTTCATGGAATGAAATAATTAGTAACCAAAAAATCATTAGATTTGAACAATCCATAACTTAATAGTGCAATTTGACTTAGTGAGTCATGTCATATAGGAGTGTGTAATCCATGTTAAAAAATGATCACTACAAAAAATGAGCAGGATAGGGGCAGTTTTTTAGCGGAGGTTTAGTATAACACCCGTTAAAAGGTAGTTGCTGAGGAAACCATATGTCAACTTAGCGGGGGTTTCAAACTACCGTAATTTAATGAGTTAATTTTCCTTACCTTTCATTCAGTGCGCCTCTTTTGTGTGATTCTCTCTTTTCCACTCTCTTTCTATCTGAACAACACAGGAACAAGGGTTTTAGGTCTCTCTTCTATTTTTCCACTATATTTGTCTATTATGATTACTCGATCTCCCTATGGAATCTCTAGATTTGACATCTCCTTCTAGGTTTGATTTTGTTAGGGAGTATTCTGTTATCAGAATTGTTTCAACAATTAGTGGATCGTCTGTGTCTGTGTAAGGCTGAAATTATTCTGTTTGTATTCTTTAATAAGCAATCAAGCACTAATTTCTTATTAACGTGAGGAATCAAAGTGATTTTTATTTTGTTCTTAATTTTTTCCTACATAGGTTGTCAAATCCTAGTTCCTAACTGCAAGATATTACAGAATTTATCTAACTTCACTTTTACCATGACTTGATTTTCAGGCTTTAGAACACAATTTCTAAGAGCAGTGATTGTAGCTTCAATTTCATAAGTAGATTTTAATTTATGAATGATTTTGTGTAGTTTATTTATCACAATGATTTTGACTTTGTTCTTGCTCTTGCCACCACATCGCCTTCATTGCGTGAACTAACTTGATGATTCCCTGACGATTCCTTCTCATAAGCTTTCTTACAAATGAAAGTATAATATAATACACCTAAGACTTAAATAAACACAAGTATGATAATTTACAAGTGTTTAAAGAACTATCAGATTATGACAGAACAAGAGCTTCAGAGCATTAAGTCTTTTGTGCAGAGGTTCTTTCAATTCGATTGTGCGCGTAGGATTATTGTATGCAACAATGCAATTTGTCTTGTATTTATATGCCAATGAAAAATATAAACGTTGCAGATGACCGTTGATGAAGATAAGATTGTCAGCTTGAACTTGTCTTGACATGAATTTGAATAGCATCAGATTATGACAGAACAAGAGCTTCAGAGCTTTAAGTCTTTTGTGCAGAGGTTCTTTCAATTTGATTGTGCGCGTAGGATTATTGTATGCAACAATGCAATTTGTCTTGTATTTATATGCCAATGAAAAATATAAACGTTGCAGATGATCGTTGATGAAGATAAGATTGTCAGTTTGAACTTGTCTTGACATGAATTTGAATAGCATCCAAAACTGAACAAGAGTTTCAGCTACTTTGGCTTGGTGCAGAGAAGACTTTCCATTCTAAGCTAAGAAGACAGACAAACCACGTTTCTTCCTTAAGACTAGGGATTATGTAAGAAAACCATTCTGAATCACTTGTGAGGTCGCTTTCTTCGTTGATAGAAGTGTTGATGCAATGATTCAAACTTCATAACCCAGTCTTCACAAAGATCAAGATCAATCCAGAGGTTTATCATCTTCTGACTTATCAACTGCCGAGGTTTCCAACCTCTAAGACTAACAACTTCTGATGTTGATATCCTCTGAGCTTTAAGAATTTCTGAATGGTCATCTTCTGGCATGTGTTCAGAACTTATCTTCAAAATAATTCTGCATACTTACAAATAAATTTTTAGTATCTCCAATTATACATTTAATATTTTGTTATCATCAAAACTTTAATAATTATAGGGGGAACAATTAAATCTCAGTTTTGTTCCAACAGTTTAATATTCACTTTTTGTATCGAATCTTAATGTTATTGTATTGATTGATCATCCGAGACATCAGAGGTTAATAGGTATAATAGATATCTCGGCGTTATCTGGACACGGAGACGTACGACGAGCGATACGTGATAATATTGGTAGATGGCTAAAATCTATATAACTGATTAGGGAAATACAAATGTATGAGTTAATGAAATTTAATCCCAGCAAACTTACCTCTCTATGATTTCAACCATTTATTTACCATCGTTATAGTTTCGTACTTTTTCACAAACAAACACTTTCAATCACTTTACTTAAAATTATATTAATTGTTAAACAACATCGATATCGCACCAGTCCCTGCTAGACAAAGAAAGTTGTTTTTCTTGTTTGTTAAATCCTTTTTCAGATTTCCATCACAAGCATAATCATGATTGATCGTGGTTATAACAACTTCTATATTATGGGTGAGTATGAATCATATCAACAGTGTCCTCCTTATAATTATGGGCAAGCTTCAGAGGCTAGATTGGAAGAGACCATGATTAAATTCATGGACATGTAGCAGCAACAGAACCAACAACACCAGCAACTGATGCAAGACCAGCACCAACAATATCTGAAAAACAGTCTTGCACGGGCCAAAAACTTGGAAAATCAGCTTAGTCAGTTGGCACAACAAATGCCTAATAAGCAAAATATGGAAATTCAAACCAACACTCAAACAACTCCTGAAGAGAAAGATAATATTCTAAATGAGGAAAGTAGAGAGAGTGTGAAAGGTGTTGAAAACAATGAGTATGAATGAATGTGTGATGGATGTGGTGTAGAGAAAATAGTGAAAGAAATAGAGACACCACACGACGTAGAACTTCCTTAAGAATTGCCATGTATTGAGAAGAGTAGCATTGTTGATAATGAAGTAGTGATGATGGCTGCAGAAGAAATTGAGGGATTACTTGACAACGAAATATCAATTGAGGAAAAGAGGGAGAATGAGAAGAAAGCGGAGATTGATTGGGTGATAGATGAAATATGTGCCTTGTTCAATATGAAGCAATTGGGGAGGATATGGACTCCACAATATCTATATCTCAAATGCATGGAGTTGCTCCCTAACCGAAGGAAAAAGACGGATGATGTGCTTTCTGTCTCATTTTGGCCACCCTAACCAAAAAGGCGTCAAGCTTAGTGACATAAAAGAAGCGTTTGTTGGGAGGCAACCCAATTTTCTTTCCTTAACTTTTATTTAATGCATTTTTAATTTCTTATATGTTATAATAGCTTTTGAACATGTCCAGCCACTTTCGAAAACAAAGTCCTTTTGAATCGGTGTGAATTTAACTTGAAATTCTGTTTCTGCCATCCTTGCTAAGCAAGAACTTTTCTTGCTAAGCAAGCATATCAGAACCTTTGAAAAATTTGCAAAAGCCATGGACAATATGATTAAAGCAGAAGCAGATGATTAAAGCACGCCATATACGGTGACATTTTATTGTTTCAGTCATTAAATTCATATTTTATGTTTCATTGCAAATTTTGACTGACATATTTTGCGAACAAACATGGTTTAAACTTTTGTGATTGATAAATGTGCATATGAATTGAAAAAAACTTAAGTTTGTGATTGATCAAAAGCAAATGCATGATTAAAATTTTTAAAATTACATTGCTTGAGGTCAAATCTTTGTGAATTTCTTTGAATGATTGGATGAATTTGAACTAAGTAGCTTTATTCAATTTGATTTCATTCATTCCTTGTTAACATGATTGATTGATTATGAATCACTTAGACCTAGCCGGGTGAGATTGTGTGAACCTTCCATTGTTTATATATTTGAGAGCCGGCAATTGTGTTTAACTCTGTTGATTTTAATTGAATCTTGCTATTACTTGATGTGTTTGAAGTTGTGAATATGATCAAGGTCTTGTTTCTTTTTGAGTGATAACTACTTTGGCCAAATATAACCTACCATGTAAGTTGTGTGATCCTTTTGCTACCCCATTTGAGCCAAAATATTGGAAATTTTGTTTGATTTTGAACCCTTGAACCAAAATAAAGAAAAACAATGACTTAACCCTAGTCTTAGGATGATTGAGCATTGAGTTTAAGTAGGGTTGAAAACAAGTTGGGGAGAAAGAGGTTATTTGTTAAAGTAAAAAAAAAAGTAGTTGAAAAATATGAGATTGAAGATGGTGATTGAAAAAGAAAAACATTGAAAGTCATTTGACACACAATTGAAAATCTAATAAATGAATAGAAATTATGTCAAAACAAAAGAATCACCAAAAGTAAAGAATGGGGAAAGTGAAAGAGGATGAATAGCTTATGTAATGAAGATACTCCAAGTTTATGCTCTCTTATCCTTAAAGCTTTTTTAATCCAAAGAAAAACAATGATTTTTTGTAGTCTAGCCCAATTACAAGCTTAAGAAAGACCTTAGTGATCCAAGATTGATAAACATGTTTTGTGATTATGCTGAGATGTATGTTTGAATTGATTTGTTGTGAACACATTATTTGGATTGAGAGAAACATTACACCCTTGAGTTGAAACACTTGTGAGAATTGTGATTGTGATTCTAGTTGATTATCTTGTTGATTTGGAAAGCTTGAAATCTTACTTGAGTTTTGAGACTATTTCAAATTCATGCTTTGATTCTTTGATGATTATGAATGATTGATTTTGAACTTGCAACACATTGAATCATGTAAACAATGATGTAAATCCAAAGTTTTTGATTGATTGCAAAGCTTGAATGAACTATATGAAACAACCGATATTTTTAATAAAGAATTCACCAATTGAAACAACCCATATTTTTAATAAAGAATTCACTCATAAAAACTTCTTTTCTTTAAAAAGGTTTAACTAATTTTTTTTTAAAGAATAATAATTACTTAAGCTTATAAATAATCTTTGTACAATAAAAAGAATATTTCATTTAAATTACAAATTTATAAAACCCAGATTTGTTTAGCCCCGCGCACTTACAAGCAACACATCACTTCATATTTCACCTTTGGTACCTACAACCATATTTAATGTAAGGGTCAATTTCCTTATCCAAATTGAATCATGCCGAACGGAAGGTAAATGTTATAAACTAAAAATAAAATACTCGGCCATAAAAAGTAATAAAATAAAATCGATGCAAGAAACTCTTTTTAATAACAATTTATACAAACTAATAATGCATGAAATGCAACTAGACCATGATCCGGATATCGCCCCATTTGGCACTTGGAATTTAACGCCCCAAGTAGCGTATTCGCCCCATTTGGCACATAACAAATCGCCCCATTTGGCACTTGGAATTTAACGCCCCAAGTAGCGTATTCGCCCCATTTGGCACTTGGAATTTTACGCCCCAAGTAGCGTATTCGCCCCATTTGGCACATAATAACAAATCGCCCCATTTGGCACCTATGACTCAACTATATGTCATGCTATGCTTCATATACACACTTTAATATACACAAATATTAAATCGCCCCATTTGGCACTTAATATATAAACTTTCTTTTAAAATCATCGCTACTTCCACCAGATCAATCAAAATCAATTTTCTCTTTTAAACCACACCAAATATTCATTTTATCAAAAACCAACCAAATACTCATATCCACAATCAACCACAAAACACATCAATCATAGAATTACATATACAATCAGCCACACACACATACTCGGAATGTAATGAAATAGCATAGAGTTGTTATAAAAATAGTTCTTTCATTCCTTCTATTTTCATTCCTTCTTAACGGTTAAATATTCCATTATTAATCTATAACATAAACCCTATGTGCATGAGTGTATGGGGAAAAAGCCCTTACCTTGGCCGATTTCCTTCCAAGCACAATACTCTAAGCCTAAATTCGTAGCTACAGTGTACACGAGATATATCTCACTCCAAAGTTCATTTCGACGATCCGACGGTTGAAAATGGAGTACTATGTGTTGAGAAGCTACTGTCCAAAAATAAATACGATACCACAGTGAACGAAAGAGAAATCGAGATTTTACGATGACAGCTTTTGGAAAAACGAAAATAGGTTCATTGAATTGGAATTTTCATGAATCAAATAAAAATGGAATAGAAAGACTAATAAAAGAGGACTTACACAAATTGAATCGAATTAAAGGAGAATAAAGCTTATAACCAAGCTTGATGATCACTTGAGAATAAAGAGATGATTGCTTGAGAATCTTAAAATATTTGTAAATGAACTTATGATGATGGCGTATGAACATCTCATGTTGCCGAGGTAACTAAAATCTATATGTAGGTTGCAGATAATTTGAGTAAGCCAGCAATACATGGGATATTCTTTTGATTCACTGACCTTTGAAATAATAGATGGAATTAGTCTAAGGTAAATAGAAGGAATTTGAAACCAAGAGCTAGTATAGAAACAAGGGTATTTGCAAGGCAACTAAGGATGAAGGTGCAGCTCAATTGCATAAATGGCAATATATATAGCCTGATGAGAAGATAAAAGAACGCATGGAATTAGTGATACTCAAGAGGCTTGATGTACTAATTGATAGAATTCTTTAATTTTTCCACTAGTTGATGTACTAATTGATGTACTAATGGATGGAATTAGTGATACCATGAAGATAAAATTCTTTAACTTTTCCACTAGTCTCACACGTGAATAGATCATCATAATAAAGGGAAGGATGAATGGTCATAGAAATCAAAGGTTACAAATATTATTTAAGTTCTATTATTTTGGTCTTGGTCACTTATATGACTAGGTGCATTCAAATGCTACCACTTACTAACACTCACCCACATGAAAATAATCTCATACGCATTAGATTAAATAGATTAATAAAATAGTATATAAAATAGTTAAAACATATCTAAAAAGAATATATATTTGAAATAAATATAAAATATTGGGATGTTACATTATTATCCCCTTAAAAATAGTTTCGTCCTCGAAACTAGAAAATATTAAGAAGATTAGGTTAGGCTCCATTATTAAATAAAATCATAGGGTAAGAAAGTCACTTTCTAAAATTGAAGTTAAAATATTCAAACATGTAAATAGAATAAAATATTTAATCAATATATAAAGTAAAATTCTCGGGTCTTACCTTCTACCCATCAAAAATTAGTTTCGTCCCCGAAACTAGACATTAGCAAAATATTCAAGTAGGATTTAAAAAAATTCTCACGTAAAATGATTCAAGTTTTTTTTTTTTTTAATTCACTGTTGGAAATATTCGAAGGATGGAAAAATTAAATAAGACACTCTTTCAAATAGGTAACAAGAAGATGATAAAAGGTCCAGGAATGAATTAAAATATAAGTATCATGTTTCCGCTGCGCACTCTGACGTTAAATAAAAATTAATAATTTGCAAAGGTAAAATCATTTATTAAAAAAAAAATTCATGTAAATTAGTCTAATATAAATAAAGTAAAACAAGATAATAAAATTTAATATCGTTCAAGAAAATATATTCCTTGAAAGAAAAAATAACATTTTACACTTTTATTTCGACAAATAAAATTGCTCCAAAAGTATGAAGTAAAAATAGTTTAAAATGCTTTATATCCAAAAATAAGGCAAGTCATAAATTTGAGTAACGAAGGAAGGCAGTAAGTCAGAAAGGAAGGACAACTAAAGCTAAATACTTAAATCAAATCGTGTCTTAGAAGATTCGATAGATCAGAAAATCGATCACCAACCCCTTAGCACAAAAACGTCGCTTTGACTCTACATGCTCTAGCAATTGGTGAGGTTGGTACATTCCAGTCATCATGATGTCTTCTACTATTAACAAGAGATTGAGGGTGATCAGTTCCCCAATTTGTCAATAGTGAGCAAGCTATCATAATGGTAGTATAGACCATCCTACTCCCAAGAGTCATCTCGTTCTTTACATCCTGCACTTAGCATTTTTCGAGTTTCCGGAAGAAGTCACACTCTTGATTCACGCTTCTCACACAATGGTATGACTTATCAAAACTAAGCTCGGGATTTCAAGTATTTGTGCCCAAAGAAAACACTGGTTGATAAAAGACCTATGAAACAAGATTTGAGTGATGTGTGGAGGACACGCCATCTCTTGAGGATGAAAGACAAGTTATTTATGCTCTCCAATTAAATTGAGTCAGAAAAGATTGCTACCATCTAGTCTTAACTCTGGGGTTCCAAAACTCAAAACTCACGTTAACTTGCCACTAATAATGCTATTAAATCATCAAAAAGAATCAACAACACAATAACAACCAATATCACACAAACACACAAGACATGTATTTCATACCACATTTTAGACACCAAATCTTTTTCTTAAATCATACTTAAAATAAAATCAATCCACGATACTTTATACTCCCTCCGTCCCAAATTATAAGGGGAAAAAAAACCTCTTTTTTTTTTAACAATAACAACAGTTTTGCAGAAAATAGCTTTAGCGACAGACTCTTAAAACAAAATATACACAAAATGGATTTAGTGACAGACAGCAGACAACTACACATTAAGAAGACATGCTATAGTGACAGTCAACAATAACCAAATTGCACAGTCAAGACTTTTAGTGACAGACAACAGAAACATCTTATAAAAAATAAGTTTTAGTGACAAATAGCAGCAATAAGACAAATTATAATGGTGAAAACGTCATAAAAACGAAATAAAATACTAATCCTACAAAACTAAGGTCATTAATCGTCACCAATATAATCTCTAATTCACAAATTATGATTACAACATTTTTATTTTAAAAATCATTTCCTCGAAAAATTAGTTATTTACCTATCTCATAAAAATAGTTTCTTCATTTGATCAAATTGCTTTTATATATTTTATAAAGAAAACACTACTTAATTTACATGATCTAATAACCACAAAATTCAGAAACAAGAAGGAAACATTTTTAAAGAAGATTTAGACAATTACTTAATAATAACCTGCTTGTTAATTACCATATTCTTCTCAAACTTATCAATCATATTTCTCTATTCATAAAATGGAATCAACGCCAAAAATCAAATAAGAATTTCATAACCCATAATACACTATAAAAGTCGTCTCTTTTCTACTAATAAAATATGAGTTTAAAATTCAAGATTACCGTATATAAATTATGAATAAAATAAATAATTTATTTTTTTTTTTTTAAATCGCACAAAGCCAAATTACAATGAGGCCACTAGGAACAGAAACTTCGGTGCTTACGAACTAATCACACAATAAGGTCATATAGTTTATTCAAAAAGTCAAGAATGAATTACTAAATCCAATTATACTTCATTAATCAAGCATATACAAGCCTAGAAACAAAAATACCTATAAAAATTTCAAAACAGACAAACAATATTATATTTAAAAAAATATCTTTCTTAAAAATATGACTATACCATTGTACAATTGTGCTACTAAAACATAAACACCAAATACCAAATATCATTGTGGAAACATATAATTATACAATTCAAGACGGCGGAATCAAGAGCTTTACTACTATATTCTTATCATGTAAAAATTATTCTTTTCAAGACTAATGACAAAAAAAAGAAAAAAATATTCAACAAGTATTTCACCCAAAATAAATAATTTTATTTCTTAAACTTTAGATCATCATAAACCTTTTTTTTTTCCCTTAAGTAATAGTAAGCTACAAAATTGTTCCATAAAAAATTCACAAATGAAAATATATTTGCAAACAATCACAAAGTCATTTCTTTAAACACAAACACGATCGTCACATAATAAACTTCCAATAATCAAACAAAGAAGAACTAACCATAACAAAGTCAACCACAAAAATTCACACATCAATCAAGTCATACGCACAAAATCGCTCCCACCCAAAAATGTTTGTCCGAGGATTATTGCTCTGATACCAATTGAAACAACCCATATTTTTAATAAAGAATTCACCAATTGAAACAACCCATATTTTTAATAAAGAATTCACTCATAAAAACTTCTTTTCTTTAAAAAGGTTTAACTAATTTTTTTTTAAAAGAATAATAATTACTTAAGCTTATAAATAATCTTTGTACAATAAAAAGAATATTTCATTTAAATTACAAATTTATAAAACCCATATTTGTTTAGCCCCGCGCACGTACAAGCAACACATCACTTCATATTTCACCTTTGGTACCTACAACCATATTTAATGTAAGGGTCAATTTCCTTATCCAAATTGAATCATGCCGAACGGAAGGTAAATGTTATAAACTAAAAATAAAATACTCGGCCATAAAAAGTAATAAAATAAAATCGATGCAAGAAACTCTTTTTAATAACAATTTATACAAACTAATAATGCATGAAATGCAACTAGACCATGATCCGGATATCGCCCCATTTGGCACTTGGAATTTAACGCCCCAAGTAGCGTATTCGCCCCATTTGGCACTTGGAATTTAACGCCCCAAGTAGCGTATTCGTCCCATTTGGCACATAATAACAAATCGCCCCATTTGGCACCTATGACTCAACTATATGTCATGCTATGCTTCATATACACACTTTAATATACACAAATATTAAATCGCCCCATTTGGCACTTAATATATAAACTTTCTTTTAAAATCATCGCTACTTCCACCAGATCAATCAAAATCAATTTTCTCTTTTAAACCACACCAAATATTCATTTTATCAAAAACCAACCAAATACTCATATCCACAATCAACCACAAAACACATCAATCATAGAATTACATATACAATCAGCCACACACACATACTCGGAATGTAATGAAATAGCAAAGAGTTGTTATAAAAATAGTTCTTTCATTCCTTCTATTTTCATTCCTTCTTAACGGTTAAATATTCCATTATTAATCTATAACATAAACCCTATGTGCATGAGTGTATGGGGAAAAAGCCCTTACCTTGGCCGATTTCCTTCCAAGCACAATATTCTAAGCCTAAATTCGTAGCTACAGTGTACACGAGATATATCTCACTCCAAAGTTCATTTCGACGATCCGACGGTTGAAAATGGAGTACTATGTGTTGAGAAGCTACTGTCCAAAAATAAATACGATACCACAGTGAACGAAAGAGAAATCGAGATTTTACGATGACAGCTTTTGGAAAAACGAAAATAGGTTCATTGAATTGGAATTTTCATGAATCAAATAAAAATGGAATAGAAAGACTAATAAAAGAGGACTTACACAAATTGAATCGAATTAAAGGAGAATAAAGCTTATAACCAAGCTTGATGATCACTTGAGAATAAAGAGATGATTGCTTGAGAATCTTAAAATATTTGTAAATGAACTTATGATGATGGCGTATGAACATCTCATGTTGCCGAGGTAACTAAAATCTATATGTAGGTTGCAGATAATTTGAGTAAGCCAGCAATACATGGGATATTCTTTTGATTCACTGACCTTTGAAATAATAGATGGAATTAGTCTAAGGTAAATAGAAGGAATTTGAAACCAAGAGCTAGTATAGAAACAAGGGTATTTGCAAGGCAACTAAGGATGAAGGTGCAGCTCAATTGCATAAATGGCAATATATATAGCCTGATGAGAAGATAAAAGAACGCATGGAATTAGTGATACTCAAGAGGCTTGATGTACTAATTGATAGAATTCTTTAATTTTTCTACTAGTTGATGTACTAATTGATGTACTAATGGATGGAATTAGTGATACCATGAAGATAAAATTCTTTAACTTTTCCACTAGTCTCACACGTGAATAGATCATCATAATAAAGGGAAGGATGAATGGTCATAGAAATCAAAGGTTACAAATATTATTTAAGTTCTATTATTTTGGTCTTGGTCACTTATATGACTAGGTGCATTCAAATGCTACCACTTACTAACACTCACCCACATGAAAATAATCTCATACGCATTAGATTAAATAGATTAATAAAATAGTATATAAAATAGTTAAAACATATCTAAAAAGAATATATATTTGAAATAAATATAAAATATTGGGATGTTACACTATACACAAATGATGTTTCAATCATGTTTTAAGAGTTTATATTTTGGACTTTTGTTTGAGGACAAACAAAGTTATAAGTTGGGGAGAGTTGATAAGTGCCAAAAAGTGGTAATTTTATATAACATGTTTTGTTGATGTTTCAAAGTGCAATTAGGCACTTGTAACATGGTTTAATGGTATTCTTACATGATTGTTATGCTTATTGATGCCTATAATGCTCATTGCTAATCGTTGATGATTGTTAATCATGTATGGAGTTATAAATGAAGAATATTAAGGTTTTGTTTAATCTTAATGATGAAGAATGTTGGATAGTGTTCCACATTGTAAATGAAGAGCTTTATGCTAACTAATTGTGAGTGAATTCATGAAAACATATACATGCATTCATGAATTAAATAGGATATTGGATAACAAAGAAATATAAATAACAATAATGAAAGTAGGTTTTGATAACAAGAGTTGGAAAGTTGTTGGAATCAATGATCAGTTTAACTACGGTTCAATGCATGTGTGTGATAAGTGCTGTCAAGACTAATGTGAACAAGCTTCCTTGTGGTGTATGTCTACAACGTTAGATAATAAAATGAGGGTTAAGGTGGGTCCTATGTCTAGGTCACGCTTAGTCCAGTTTAGTTCAAAAAACCTTGCTTGTTTTAAATCACTATGACCTCAAGGCTTATGCCTAAGTCCTAGAGTAAGAAGTATGTGTTCATCCTCTATTTAATCATATTAGTTCATTCAATCCATTTACTATTAGATGTCTCATAATAATAAACTTGTATCTAATCCTAAGTTGATCAAGCTCAAAAACAAATATATAACAAAATAACAGATGAACCAAAATTGCATAACAACACACAACACATCACATGAATGACATTAAACTTTCATTAAACTTCACATAATTCCAAAATTAAGAGGTTTAGCTCATGGTGAGCTTTACAACACAAATAACAAGAGGAATAGATCTACACATCATAAGAGATAAGAAATGTAAACCTACAAACACGACCACCTAGAGATGATGTCTCAACCTCCAAGTCAGCAGCGTCGCGCCTCTAATTATCGGGATCGCATCAGAGTTGCGGCGGCGGCTCTAGTAGCTCTCCACCAAACTTAGGTATTTTGCCTCCAAGCTAGCACTCTCTTGTCCTCCACTGTCATACTGATATTAGGGTTATTGGCTCCTTTATATAGAGATAATCCTTGGATCCTAGGCCATAACCACTTAGATAAAGACGGCCCAAAGAATAAGGCATATTCCCTTAAGATGATAAAACTAGACAGTACAATCTGCACATGTGAAATCTGTCAGTTGTCTTATCGTCTGGTAGTACTTTTTGTCATCATTCGTAGCATACGTGGAGTTTGGACTGCACATGCGACTCCACGCAATCTTAGTTGTACGAAACTCAGGTCTTGACTCTAATTATCATGCATTAGCTCTGAACCCTTTTTTTCTTGCGTTAGTTCCGGTGGTCTGTCTTAACTCAAGTTATCACCAGAACTCCTCTTTTGAACGAAGGATTACAATTATCTCCTAATTACATACTAGACTCAAAATATATCAAAATGACTCAAAACATTGAATGATCACCTTATGGTCAGGCAATAACTAAAGTAAATAGGGATAACAAACATCACATAAAGTGAGTTATCAATAAGCTATTAACTTTTTTCATAAGCTATCTTAGAAAACGTATGAACATGTCATAAATTGTTTTCATAAGTTCTCTCAAACAGTCTCACAAGTGCTTATGACGATAGATAAGGTGCCCGTTTGGATTGGCAACTTATGCAAATAAATAAGTTTTTATGAATTGTTATAACTTTTTCAAGGCAGTTTATGAGAAAACAACTTATAAAGGTATAATTTTTGTTAGTGAAAACTTATAAATTAACATAAAAGTTTATTTATTTGCATAAACTATTTTCACAAGCTCAAAAATAAGTCAAATCCAAAGGGGGCCAAGTTCAAATAAGTCAATTCAAACAGACGTTATATGTGTTGTTGTTATTGTTGTGTCGGTGTTAGACACCAATATGTGTCAATTAGTGGACACGTCTTTAAATTAAAGTGTTAGTGCCTCAAGTTGTGTTGGTTGCAGTTGCCTGCACCTTTAAATTAAATTTATGTTTGTTGTTGAAGGTCTTGTGTTCCCCTTCTCTCATGGTTGCTCGCCTTGCGCTGTCTGCAATCCCAAAGTGTCTTTGCCCTCAAAATAGGTGACCATGTTTTGTTTTTATTTTGATATTGAGATTGCTCTATGATTTTTTATTTATTTATAAAGCATGAAATCATATGATTCTTGCCTTTGGGTCCAGATTTTGTTTTCATTTTGCTATCATAATTGTTCTGCATTTTCGTTTTTGTGAAGTATGAAAGAAAATCGATTCTTGCCTTTGTTCTGATTTTTTATTCTTCTATTTGTTTGTATGGAATATTGATGATGTTTCAGGACATTTTCATGTTGAATATTCCAGCACTGGAGTTAAGCTTTTGATTGTTTGAGGCAGTTTAACATTACGGTAAATTGAAGAAAATAATCAACTGTGTGTTTCAATCTTTTATTTTTTGCATTGATAAATTATTAAAATTTTATGTTGCAGGACACAAAATTAATTAAATTTCATATTTCTTTCAAGCCTATGAAGTTCAACAATTTATGGAAGGATATTGGTTGATTTCATGTATACTAATACTTATTTGATAATTTGCTTAGAGATGATTATATATGTTTCCACAAACATATGTAGCTTATGCGTATATATACACGTGTACCTGTCTGAAAAATGGAACAAAGTACCAGAATATAGATGTAATCGGTTAATATTAGCATGTCTCTTTAGTCTTTCTACTACTGTGTTTAAGTGTCTAAGATCAATTCTCATTCCACTTATTTTTACTGCATTCAGCTTGTAACAAATTGTTTCTCCTTTTCTCACTATTTTGTTATATACTTTAGATGTATTCTTTAAATTTCCTCTTCCTTTATTGTTTGCTAATTGTTTTTTTTTTTTTTGCTCCTATTTTTCATTCTATAGTAAGCAGAGAACAACAATTTGACGGTCATCGCTTTTGCAAACCAATGTCTGAGGATAAACATAGCAGCTGTTGCTTTTGCAGGTCCACAAATTCACACATCCTAACAAATAGAACACAACATGTTCTATTTGTTTGTGTGAGTACAAGGATTCAAAGATGCTAAGGAGAATTGACATATGATATTGCAGGTCCACAAATTCACGCATTCAGAATATCTGTAGTCATTCGATCAATATGGGATGACTCAGATTTGAATTTGTATGCCTTCATTTCCCTTCCATCTTGCCCTTTCTAATTTTAATCATAAAATATGTCAATGATGCATTTGATTTTATTTGCACTTTACTTTTCCAATATATGTGAAGGAACATAATAAAGAATGGGCTGCATGTTGCTTCAAAATCATCTTCTGAAACAAAGATTCGGTTGCGGGGTCGAGCAGGCAAGTTTGTTTTCTCATTCCTTCTTTTATTTATTTAAGGTTTATTATTTAGAATTAGAATAAATGAATCTTATTTTTAAATATATTGATTTGTAGCTTAATGATTAGCAATAAAATTTGATTGGATATTTTATTTTAATTTATGGGATTGTCATTTGAAGCATAATAGTATGGTTTTGTTTTACAAATTCCAAGTTTAATCTACATAATGTGCTTTACTATCTGATTCAGGAGACAAGGAAACATAATTGCTTGATTATTGAAAGAAGAGGTGTATGATTATAATGTTTATTCATTCAAATTTATGTATATCGTTGTGTCTTTGTGTATTTGGACTATGAATCATTGAGATTTGATAGTTTTTCTGTTGTTCCTATTTTTTTTTAATGTAAATATATCAGTGTCCAGTTTAACCATTTTGCTCATACAATTAATGGTACAATCATGTTACTTTAGAAAAATGGACATTTTTAATCTATATATGCAGACTATGAGGAACTAAGTTGAGTATGTTCCTAAATGATTGCTATTTGAGGTTGTAGCTATATAAAATTTTCTCCTCAAAAATGGATTGTCTACGATGATGAATTAATTGAGTTCAGGTTTGCTCCATTTGAGGGATTATCCATTTAGTCCAGTTAGAAACATGGATGCATGACATGTGGCAAAATAACATCCAAGGGTTGAAATTAAATACCGAAAAATAATTTAATTAAAATAAATCTATCTTCCCCCCTTCCTCTCCACCACACGTAACAGAGTTTCCTTCATTTTCTTCTCATGGCAGCCGTCATTCTTCTTCAACCCAGCGCTACCCAGAATTGTCTCTCCGTCCGTACCTGCATCACCCATCTTCCTCTCATAGCAGCTAGCCCCCATCAACCCTTGCCGCCGCAAAATTAGAGTCAATCAAAGTTGCAACTTTAAAGTTGGATTTTTTTTGCAAAATAAAAAATAGAACTCCATAATTCTGATCTCAAGTTCTATTTAACAAAACATTAGAATAAACAAAAATCAATAAAAAAATTGCAGTTTTGAAAATAATAATAGCTTCAAGAACAAAAGTGACGGCGTCGGCCGTCGGGTGGTTAATGTCGATGGTGGCGCTGTGTTGGAGGTGTTTGTTCTCAGTGGCGGTGGGTTGGAGATGTACGGCAAGAGGACAAAGAGAGATGGTGAAGCAAAAGTGACCGAAATGAGGGTTGTTGTTTGTTCAAAAATGTTTCCCTGCTGCTTTCCAAAGTTGAGATTTTTAATCACATCCATTGAAATTGTTGTGTGTCTTGAAAAGAAAAATCTAAGTTTTAGTCTTATCCAAAATATTTGGCGCACGGTAGGCGCAGAAGAAAACACAAGTCGTTTTGCCTTTGTATTGTATGGTATAAAAACTACCTTTTTTTTTGGGCATATTTGAGGCAGTTAAGGTTAACACAAACTGAGTGCACATATGAACCCAAGCTTAGGGCTTTATTGTGGAAGGTCTTTTGTGAGATTTTAAGGTTGAGAAACACACCTAAGATACATAGCAATCATTAAAAGGGAAAGTTTCAAGCTCTCTAATGAATTTTTGAGTGATTATCAAGTGAAGGGTTGACAAGGGAAAAAGAGAAATTTAAGAGTGCTTTTGGTAAACAATTGGGGACAATTTCTTAGTCAGTTTTGTAACATTCTTGCCATAATTGTGATAAGAAAGATGATAGAAATTAAAGTATGCTATTGTATAGCTTTTGAAGTTAATTTCTTGTAACTATTTTGTATCTCATATAAACACTTATTGGTAGTGGATAGGAGTATTGTTTTCTCCCACAAACGTATATCAATTTAGGCTAAACTGGATAAAGAATTTCGATAAGTTGTTCTTTTACTCTTTTTTTTTTTTTGGATTAATTGTGTGATTTTTCTATACATATCGACAGGGTCATCCATAAAAATTTAGATGCCCTAGGCAAATACAAGACAAAGGAGAAAATCTTCCAAAAAAAAGCACAAAAACCTTACATATTAAAGTTTAAACACGCAGAAGAATTAACCCACCAATGATTAAGATCAAACGATAATTCTTTTTTTTTCAAGAGCCTTCAACCACCACAAAGACAAGACTTTAATTTTATCGACCAAAACCTTAATAGTTATTCTTAAATACACAATCATTATGCTCTTTACAAATGGATTAACAATCCAACAAGTCAAACAAAATTAAAAACCAAACTAATATTTCTCCCAAATAAATGAGCGCCACTGTCCCGTGAGCTTAACTCAGTCAGTTGGTAGGAATATTGCATTATATATGTAGGGAGTTGGGATTCAAACTCCGATCATCCCACTTATCCACCCTAAAGGTGGAATTTCTAGCCACTAGGTTACATGAAGAAAAAAAAAAGAGCGCCACTAAACTAAATTGCATGATAAAACACTCAAATGGAAAGAATCAAAGAAATTTCAAACCAACTAAGACCAAGTGCAATGGGGTGTTGAATTTGTCTTTCAACTGCAAGAGATGTGTTGAAACCATTGCATTTGGGCCGTTGAAACTTATGTGGATGAAAGAGGTGATGAAGAGTTTAAACTGTGTTGAACACTGCAAAGCGGGACAGCTGGCGCGCTGTGATTCATCTAGACAGGCGCGTGTGGCACACACGCCGACAGCACGCGTGTTGGAGTGGTCTTACGCGGAGAGAGAACATTGGTTGGATAAAGCAGGCCACATGGTTGCTTCTGATTGGGGCGGGTGATTTTTTTGATTTTTATCCTTTGAACTCAATTATCTCATTGTAAATTTTTTTTTTTTTTATACCAAAATTCGTGATTTTTTTTCTCTACAAATAGAGACTTGGTTCATTTCATTTGGACACATGAAAAAAAACCAAGTTTTTCACTATCTTAATCTATTATTATCTTTCTAATTAGTCTTTCTTTTGAAGTTTTAATCTTTTTTTAGTGAAATGGATCCCAACAATTCTTCTAATTATCCCAACAATTCTCAAAATCCCAACAATTCTCAAAATCCCAACAATTATCAAAACTCCAACAATTATCAAAACCCCAACAATTATCAAAATCCCAACAATTATCAAAATTCAAATCAATTTTTCAACCAACATCCTCAAAACACACCTAATTTTGGTTTAACACCAAATTTCAACCAATCATCCTTTGTTCCAAACTTTCATTCATATTATGGATCTATGCTGAGAAATTCATCTCAAACACCCCCGTTTAATGGTTACATGCCGATGGTTAATGAAATTTTTTCGAGTGGTGGTACAACTAACTTTCCCGAATTTTCAACACAAATAACTATTGCTAATGAAGATTCAACTCCTAAGAGCAAGAAAAACCAGCAACCATCATGGAACACTAAACAAAATTTGGTGCTAATTAGTGGGTGGATCAAATTTGGAACAAGCAGTGTTGTCGGGAAAAACCAGAAAGGTGAAACATATTGGGGTCAAATTGCTGACTATTGTAATGAGCATTGCTCATTCGATCCTCCGCGTGATGGAGTTGCATGCCGAAACCGTTTTAATTATATGAACAAAATACTGGGTAAATGGATTGGCGCTTATGATGGCGCTAAGCGTCTCCAAGGAAGTGGTTGGTCCGAGAATGATGTTTTGGCAAAAGCGCAGGAAATATATGCATGTGGGAAGAATGTTCGGTTCACTTTAATGGAAGAATGAAATGCTCTCTGTGATCAACCACGTTATAGTAGTCAAGTAGGATCTGGAAGTAGTGGATCTAAGAGATCTCACGAGAGTGATGCATGTGGCTCAAACTCTGTAGGATCTAGTGCTCGTCCTATAGGTAGGGATGCAGCCAAAAAGAAGGGAAAAAAGAAAGCTTCCACACCCACTGAGGTGGTGGACAAAGAATGGGATAATTACATCAAAATGAAGGAGAAAGAGATGGAACATTTGGCAATGGTAGTTTCCAATCAACAAGAGAAAAACAAACTTAAGAAAATGAAAATGTATCTGAAGTTAAGTTCTGATGAGAATCTCGATGACCGGAAGAAAGCCATGTTGGACACATTGGCCCAAGAACTGTTTCCATAATTAATTTCAATCAATGTAGTATTTGCTTTAAATATTTGTCTGTAGTGTTTGCTTCAATTATTGTGATTGAATAAGTCTGTGTAGTCTTTGCTTTAATTATTGTGATATGTCAGTGTAATATTTGTTTTAAGTATTTGTACTACGTGTTTGCTTTAATTATTGTGTCCACCACCCAACTTACTTTAATTATTGTGTCCACCACTCAATCCTTATCTGATAAGTAACTCTATACAATAATTATTTGAAATCCGTCAGTGGACCAAATTGAATCTATATATATAGGGACTCATCCATTTATGTATCAATATCCTAAATCTCACCCAATCTACTTCCAATATCACAAACAATGGATCCATCAACCGGTGATTTTGATGTCGCAGCCTACTTGCAAAATCGTGAAGTTGAAGAAACTTATGTACTCAACCGATTTAGAGAGCGTCGAAAAAAAATATTGGAAGATGGTACACCTCGTAGTAGAAAATATGTCAATAGATATCATCCAGCTGCAAACCAAAGACTAATTGACGACTACTTTGCCAATGAGCCTACATATGACGATGCAATGTTTCGTCGTCGGTACCGCATGCAAAAACATCTTTTCCTTCGAATCGTTGGGGACCTTAACTACTTCACCCAGCGAGCTGATGCTGCCAAGAAAGAAGGTATATCACCTTTAGCAAAATGTACCACAGCAATGCGAATGTTAGCATACGGTATGGCAGCAGATGCGGTCGATGAGTACATCAAAATAGGAGGTACTACTGCATTAGAGTGCTTACGTAGATTTTGTAAAGGAATCATACGATTGTATGAGCAAGTGTATCTCAGAGCACCAACCCAAGATGACCTGCAAAAAATACTACATGTAAGTGAACTACGAGGGTTCCCAAGGATGATTGGGAGTATTGACTGCATGCACTGGGAGTGGAAAAATTGTCCTAAAGCATGGGAAGGTCAATTTACTAGGGGGGATAAGGGAACCACCACAGTTATTCTTGAAGCAGTTGCATCTCATGATCTATGGATCTGGCATGCCTTTTTTGGATGTCCGGGAACGTTGAACGACATAAACGTTCTAGACCGTTCACCTGTTTTTGATGACGTGGAACAGGGAAAGACTCCAGGTGTGAATTTCTATGTGAATCAACGTCCCTATGATATGACATACTATCTAGCCGATGGTATCTACCCTTCTTATCCAACTTTCGTCAAATCTATTAGACTTCCTCAAAGTGAACCCGATAAATTATTTGCAAAATATCAGGAGGGATGTCGGAAGGACGTCGAACGTGCATTTGGAGTGCTTCAAGCTCGATTTTAAAATCATCCGTGAACCAGCTCGCTTGTGGGACATAGCCGATCTGAGTATCATCATGAGGTCTTGCATCATATTACATAATATGATTGTTGAGGATGAACGAGATTCATATGCTCAACATTGGACCGATTTTGAGCAGTCTGAGGAAAGTGGATCTAGTGCACCGCAACCATATTCAACCGAGGTATTACCCGCTTTTGCAAATCATGTGCGTGCTAGATCCGAGTTCCGTGATCAAAAAGCTCATCACGAATTGCAAGCAGATCTAGTGAAGCACATATGGACAAAATTTGGAATGTTTCAGGATTAAAGATGATTTGTTTCGTACTATACGTTATTTGTGTGTTGTTTCGTATTTTAAGTTAATTTGCATCGTATTAATTACGTAACTTGTGTGTTGTATTGCATTTTAAGTTAATTTGCATCGTACTAATTACGTTATTTGTGTGATGTATTGCATTTTAAATTAAGAAAATAAAAAAAATATTTAAATAAATTTTGTTAAGTGTATTATTTTAATTTAATTTTAATCGATAATTATAATTTTATTTAATCATAAAAACAAAAATTAAAATTTAAATAAGAATATGAAATAGAAAGTGGTGGGGTAGAGAAAGTGGTGGAGTAGGGTGTTGAATAGAAAAATCATTGGAGAGGGTGAAAGTTGAATGTGTGTTGAATGATTAGGTGGAATAAAGAGAAAATGATGTGGAGTGAAATAGTGAGTGTTGAATGGTTAAAACCATTGTAAGTAGTCTAATACTAGCTAGAAGATAGTTGTTTATCATATGGCTATAATTAACTGATTTTTATCATACAACTATAATTAGTTGATTACATGGATGCATAGTTATCCAAATCATACAGGCAGAAAACTCATCTTCTTCCCCAACTAAAAAGTCTAGTCATGCATTAGCATCTGAGTTTGATCCCTAACTAAAATAATTCTGATTTCTCAATTATATTATACTACTTACCTCTCGACGGAATTTTAGATTATCGGTCTAATTTTAGATTATAAGGATAAATCCAAAGGAACTCAATTGACAAAAAAAGAAAAGTCACCTCCTTCGTCTCCGATCATCACCATACTGAGAAAGCGGAACAACCTCTTGAAGTGGAGTAGAAAGTGGTGTCGGAAGCGGCGAGTTTCGGCAAACAGGACAAGACCCATTAAGCTTCAACCACGAATCAAGACAATAGAGATGAAAGTAATGACGACATTCAGGCATCATCCTCAGCATCTCTGAATCCTTGTACTCACACAAACAAATAGAACATGTTGGGTTCTGTCCCAAAACAGTTGCACTGTCTCTGCTAAACTGAAACCTCGGATACGAATTTATAACATTGTCTTCTAGACCCATTACTGTGTTCTCTTCTCCAAGTTGATTTTCTTCATCGTTTTCAGCTATGAATGTGTCAAGTCGCAAAACAATGCCGTCAGTGTAGTTAAGAGTGTTGTTATTGTTGTTGGGATTATTGTTTTTGCGGCAACAGAGGTAGAAAGAGAGGATTAGAGTGGCGAGGAGGACAAGAAAAGCGAGGGTTATGGCTATGGAGTAGCCAAGGCCAAGATTGGTGAAGTAACTGTGTGGAGAGGACATGGAGATTGAGAAAAGAGGGAGAAAGGAGAGGAAGAAGAGAAGGAGAAAAATGGGAATTCTCCATTTGTTAGGGAGAGAAAGAGAAAACGAGGGAGAAAATTAAGGGGTGAGGATGGGATTTTTTTTTTTTTTTGGAGGGGTAATGGGTGGGTGAGAGTTTCATCTGCTGCATTTAATAGTGGTGTTTTTGTGTGGAGAGATTCAAGTTTCAAATCTCAATGAGGGAGTTAGGATGCATTAAATTTTGAGAGAGAGAGAGAGAGAGAGAGAGAGAGATATTCTGTTTTGGAAGTTTTTTGGTTTTGATTTAACTTTTTGGATTTTGGTCTCTTACAAGGATTAGTAGGAAATTGAGAGTCAACTAGAAGGAAGGAGTAAACAACCACTTTCGTCTCTAAAAGTGTCACTTGCTGTCATAGTAATCCCTGAATCAACAAAAAACATTTTATAGTCCTTGATTCGTACTTCTGTTAGTCAAAATAGTTTAAAACGTTAAATTGTTGTTAACTCTAATGATGTGTCCATTTTTTCTGCCACATCATATGCTTATTGGAATGTCCACATGGCAAAGGGACTAAAATGATAACAAAACCTCTTTCATCTTGAAAAGAAGAACAAAGTTAATTTTTCATCTTCTTCCTCCATTCCAAGATTACCATCAATCACCTTACTTACAAAACACAATCTAACACTAGTTATCCAAAAAAACACACCAAAAATAAAAGGGTAAATTATCATTTACCCCCCGCAAAATAAGCGAATTTTCGTTTACCCTCTTACGTATATTTTTTTTCTGTTTACCCATGCAAAAAATAGATCTCCTCATTTTGCCCCCTAGGTTTACAACATGACATGTGACTGTGCAAATACGATGACATGACATTACACGTGGAAAAAAATAATTTAGATTTATTTTTGAAATTCCAAGTCAGATAATAATAATTTTTAAAAAAAATTAATTTTTTTTCCTACAAACTTTACAACTTTACTCCCAGAATAAAAAATCGAATTTTCTTATTTTCCTCCCAAAATAAAGATTTACTCCCATTGTAACCAAAAAAAAAAAAAAAAGATTTACTCCCAAATAAAGTTATTTCCAAAATAAAGATTTTAAAGATTTATTTTCAAATCTTTTTTAATTAAAAAAAATAGAATCTTTAATTTTTAAAAACAAAACTTTATTTTTTTAAAAATTAGGTTGCTGCATTCATTACAATAATAAGGTTGCTTGCTGCATAATTTAATTTAGGTTGCTCCATAACTTCATTATAACACCTCATATTGATTTATCTAGAATATCAATACGACCATACATAACTAAATCGGGAACAATAAAATTGCGGAAGTAAAACTTATCTTTTACACGAGTAGTTTGAAGGAAATACCAAATATACATGATTTAATTAAACTGAATAAGCTGTCTTAATGTAACCGTTAATAAGTTTACATCAGAACCATGATAACCGATAATTACATGTACATATGGCATAATCCTATACAGAATCTTCCTTGAGTCTAACACAGATAACCATTGAGTAGACTTCCATAAGCCTTGTTGAACCGTCCAATCCTCAGCTTCTTGAACGAACAACTTGTTACCTATAATCAATAATCATGGAGTGAGACTTCTAAGCCTCAGTGAGTTTCTTACTACCCTCTACTTGGTGTACTAACACCGAGGTCCTGAAAATAGTTGATCACTAATAAACTCATATCTGTTAGAGAATAGTATAACATAAATAAAAGCGTATCACACAATCATAATCTTGTTCATTTTACAGGAAGAGGTGAGTATTTCTCGAAAGGTCCACTAGGGGTGGACAACGGTTCGGGTCAGGCGGGTTCTGGCCCAAAACTAACACCCAGCCCAATCCACGGGTCACGAATTGCAATCCACACCGAACCATTTTTGGACTTCGGTTTAAACGGTTCGGTTCAAGCGGGTCGCGGGTAAATCGGATGGGTTATTTCGGATTGATCAGGAAAATTTTCTCTTTACTAATTTTCACATAATAGAAGGAAAAAAAATCTAGATCTATCATTTCTAAAAAATAAGAAAGATTTTGCAATTTCTGTTGGGCGTCTTCTTCGCCTTCCAATTTCTTCTCTCACGACTGATCTGTGCTCGAGGTCTGCTGCCGGCCTCCGTCGGCGGCGACGTTCGCTGATTCCTAATGACCACCGCATCACAACTTGTTACTTGCAGGGGCTGACCTCTTCAAGGCTTGGTGTGGCTATAGCCACATCAGCCCAGCCCGATTTTTTCTAAAAAAAACAAATAAATATTTTATAAATAATTTTAGGTCGTTTTGTATATATATATTCGTACAAATATTAATGTAAATATTAGTTTAGAGTTTATTATTGATGATTGTAAGTCCCTTGTACATATATTAGTTTAAGTATTAGTGCAAATATTAGTTTCTAGTCTATTATTGATGATTTCAAGTCTTTTATTGTATGTAAAGTATTATTTTAAGCTATATATAGTTTAATTTTATAACAATTAACTTTAACTTTGTTTGGCAAAACAAGGTAAATAAGTAATTGAGTTTGTAGTATCGGGTAAAATTACCAATTCAACTGGAATATAAATATGAAATGACATAATTAATATTTAATTTTTTGAAGTAAGATAATACGAGTAAAATTGAAATAAAAATTAATAAGTTATAAACAAATTGAATTAGTTTATCAAAATAAACTATAAGCTAGTATAATTTTGTGTTCTTTATATTTTTGTCCAAGGTAGAATATTGTGAAGACTCTTACAATAGTGATGATATGCATGATTTAACAATTATAGTCTTTTTCTTATTTGAATAGAATTTTTGTGGTTTTTTTTTATGTTTGCTTTTTTTTAAAAAAAAAGAAATTCTATAGTTCATTGATTTGTTGTTCTTTTTTTGAATATACATGTTGTATTATTAAATCTCATATATTGTTTATTGTTCAATTGAATTATCAATGAATTTTTTTTCAAGCAGTGCCTAAATTTTTTAGCCCCACCAGTTAACTTTATTCCTTCACATATCAACACATAAATCTCAGCCATCTGATTTATTTTTGTCATATGTCAATGACATGTGTAGTGAAAAGGAATAAAAGGAGCCTAAGCTTCCCTCCAATAGGATAAGATAAGTAACAGGTTTATTTTGTCATTTCCAATTGTTGCACAGACACAGGATTTGAATAGGATATTATAATTTTATCATATCCTGTCTCTCTATCATGTGCACCAAACAGGTATGTAAAATCATTATTCAAAAATACACATTGGTTTAATAGTAAAGACTAAAACCATGTGCATAATAATTTTGTATTGAAAAAAACATATCATTAATAAAAAAAAATAAAAAAATACAAGTAGCCTAGTGACTAGAAAATTCACCTTAAAGGTGAATATAAGTGGAGTGTCCCGGGTTTGAACCCAGGCTTCTGCACATATAGTGTGATGTCTCTACCAACTGAGTTAAGCTCACAGAAACTTATAGAGACAAAAATAAAATTTAGTAATTTTATATGGGACAAAAACATATTTAACAAAAAAAAATTATAGTCCATTGAAATGCATATGGATAGGTAGATGTATATTTCATAGTGTATCTATATATATAAATCCTAAATAGTTCTCCTACAACTAATCCTAACCCTAATTGTATTAACCAATCATATTTTTTAGATCATTTTCCTTAAAAAATAAATAATAAAAAAATTAACAATTGTAATTAATTTCTTTTATTTAGCCCCATGCCACACTACTTCTAATGATTTGTCATATGCCACATTTAATCTGAAGTATTGATATGCCTTTTAATTTCATTTCTATTCATACACCATTATTTTTTTCATATTCTCAATTTAATTACCAAGAAATCTAATGGTTTCCAATAAAAAGTTTTTTTTAAGCAATGAAAAGTTGTACAAATTTAATTTCTTATAAGTGTAACATCCCAAAATTTTACTTATGATTTTCTTAATATTTTTGTAAAATCCCAGAATTTTATTTTAATATTTAGATAAATATTTTATTATATTTATATGTTAGCTTCGGCCTTGAAAAGTAATTCTCTTGATTTATCATTGATTCAAGGACCTACCTTATGTGTATAGGCATATTTTTATAAATAATTATCCGATGAATTTTTAATATTATTATCAACTATTGATATAGTCGCTTTGCTGCGGTGAGTTTACAGTAATCTAGTAAATAATATGAAATGTCAATATTTTATTTGCTAGTTTATTATTTCATACTTCTTTAATTATGACACTACTATGAGTATTTTAAAACAATATTTTAATCAAGTGTGAATGAAATGAAATTAGTGAGAGATTGAGAGTATGCATTTGTGTTAAGTGGACCTAAATTGAAGGAGTTAGTGCTTAGTGGGTGATGAGCCACGTTGGAGAACAAGTGATGGGTTATGAACCTAGATATTGGAATTAGTTTTGAACACAGAGTGAGAGAGTATGGCAGCAGCGACGGAGAAGAGGTGAGGAAATTGGTTTCGGTTTCAATCAGTTGTGCAATTAGCCTGCTCCTTTTTCGTTTAAATTTTGGTATGATGTTTCTACCTATGAGTCAGTTTATTTAATTCACTCTTTTGAATATATAGACATTCCATTGTCTTTGTCGAAACTCCAATTTTCTTCATCGACGAGATTCACCCTTTTGTTCCGATCTTTGTCATTGTAACTCCGATTTGAGTGAAATCAACGACGAATATTCTCCACCAGATTATTTTCTGATTTGGGGTAAGTTTCTTTGGCCCAATTTCAAAATTGACCATTTTAGAGCATATTCTTATATTTTATTTTTACTCCCAACCACAAATTTTCGAGTTGGAACAATCAGAGAACACGAGGAGGCGAAGGAACATAAGTTTATGCGTGCAAACCTGATCTAGGGTGCGTAAGCATCAAATTAGCTTAGAGTCGTATGCTTGGAAGGAAAGCGCCTAAGGTAAGGATTTTTTCCCCATACACTCGTGCACTTAAGGTTTATGTTATAGATTGATAATGGAGTATTTAACCGATAGAGAGAGATGGAAATAGAAGGAATGGCAAAGACTTATTTTTATAACATTTTATGCTATGTTAATATATGGAGTACTTATGTGTGTGGCTGATTGTATATTTAATTTTATGATTTTGTGTGTGGTTGATTGTCAATTTGAGTATTCTGTCAGTTTCGATAAATGGTGAATTTATCGGGTTTAAAAGAAAGTTTTACACTTTCAATTGATTTAATCAAATGGTGCTGGTTTTAAAAGGTGTCTATAGTATGCATAGCATGACATATAGTTGTTGTTATAGGTTTGGTGTGGTTCGGAACAATACCCAACGGTGGGGTACCGAACCTTAATACCCAACGGTGGGGTATTGTGTCCAACGGTGGGACACTGTCCAATGGTAGGACACTTTATTTTACTCTGCGGAGAGGTGATATCCGGATCATGGTTTAGATGCATTTCATGCATTATTAACTGGTATAGAGTGTTATTAAGAATAGTTTCTGGTATTGACTTTATTTTATTTTTTCTTTATGGCCGAGTATTTTATTGTTACTTTATGACATTTACCTTCCGTTCGGCATGATTCAATTTGGATAAGGAAATTGATCCTTGCATTAAATATGGTTGTAGGTACCAAAGAAAAATGAAGTTGATGTGTTGCTTGTACGTGCGTGGGGATAAATCGAAGGGTTTTTATTAGAGTATAATTGTAAATTTAAATAAGGCTTCTTAACAATTGTATAGCTACTTTATTGTAAATTTAACATATTTTGATATTGACAACTTGTAGTATTCTGGACTTAATAAGCTTTTTTAAATTTTTACAATAATTAGATAACTATATATCTTGATATTTTGAGAAAATAATTATGATGACTTGTTTTCAAATCAATTATAAAACTAAAAAGGAAAATAGTGTAGTGTTTTTCAATTAAGTGAAAGAATTGGTCTTAATGTCTCGGATTAAAAATCCGGGATGTTACAATAAGCATCTATCTTTCCGGTGGACATTATAAATATTTTTCTATTTTTTGTTTCTTTTTCAATTCTTTCCACCACCTGAGTCATTTGGAAAGAATTGATTTTATTATTTACCTATGCTTTTTTTTTTAATCTTCTATTCACATTCACTTCTTCATCCTTTTTATATTTTCATTTTGTCCATTTTTAATGTGCTTGCTCATGGTCTTAGGTAATAGTTCTTCATTTTAACTATTTTCGTTTCCTCCCTTAATTACTTGCATTCAAGATTTATGCAGCAGTAGGTTTAATTAATATGCTTTGAGTATCTATAAAATCTTTTGTTTTGTAGATATACTAATTTACATTGGTTGATCTAACAAATATTTATTTTAATTTTTGTCCAGGTAGATGTTATTATCATCATGGAAGTAGGATTTGGTGTGATTGCTTATATATTTATAATGTTACGACTATTATGCAATTGTCTTTATATATGCTAATATTTATTTTGGGTTTCTATTATGGGAGTATATATTAAATAGTGTATTGTTTTTTATTTATTTATACTTTTTTATGTTTGCATTATATATATTTTGATTTTAATTTAGAGATCGATATACTTGATCTATATGTATACATGATTTATATTATAATTGTGTTTCTCCAAGCAATTGACACTGTTTATGCTTAATAATTGATTTGTTTGTTTGATTTTTGGTTACAAAGTTGGAAGAACTTGAAGAACTATGTTTGTACCAAAAAAACAACTTATGAACTATGTATGTCTTTGCCTAAAAAAAAATGTATGTTCATGATTATTTTTTTATTTCAAGTTTCAACTATAAGTCATTCCTCCTTCAATTATTTAAATTTTTTAGTTGACGTTAAAAAAATTATTTAATTTTTTTAGATGTATATTTCATACTGTATTGGCTATATCAAAGTTTTTTTTTTTTTTTGAACCAAACAAACTTAATTCATATCATTAACTAATAAATATTCAATACATAAAAGGGAATAATCTCAAATCTATGGAAACTAGCCCAAACATTGGTCGCCCTAGCAAGAGTATGAGCAACCAAATTCGCTTGTCTTATAACAAACTTAACCTCAAAGTTTACATAAGAAGATGACATAAGAAGAATAATGTCGTTAACAATTAAATTAAATTACGAATTGCCCCGTCTTCTCGAATGGATAGCGTCAACCAACAACTTTGAGTCACTTTTAAATTGAACTCGCTCAAATCCACGATGTGTAGCCTCTTTCATAGCATGTAATAGGGTCAATGCTTCGTCTTCCACTATGAAATAAAAAGGCTGTTGTCATTGAGTCAAGTCAGCCACAAAATGCCCATTGGTATCACGAAAGCAAAGATCCATAGAAGTAACACCGGACCCAACTACAAACGCAGCATCAACATTACATTTTATTCATCCCACTCTTGGTTTCTCCCACCGAACCGGCCTAGGATCCTCAACAAGAACAACGTTATGACGCTGCAGTTGGTGGACAGTAAACCACTCATTCCAAACGACGAACGTCCTGCTTCCAACTTGGCTCGGGGACTGAATATTGTCATTCCAGATCTTGTCATTTAGATTATGCCAAATGCACCAAAATAACGATGCAACCCGTCCTATCATTGCACTGCCCTCGTTTTTGCACATTCGAAATACCCTGTCTGCTACAGTCCCATGCTGGTAAGCTGCATTATGCAGCAACTGTGACAGGCATGTGATCAACCAACATTCGCGAGTTGCTACGCATCCAAAAAACACATGAATATCATCTTCGACCTCAACATTGCACACATGACAACTTAGTTCACATTCTACATAACGTTGTCTCAAGCGAACTCGCGTCGGCAGACACCCCCTACACAACCTCCATAGTAAGTGACACATTTTGTGAGGAGATTAAGCTTTCCAAATATCATTCCAATTGCCCTCTACATGGTGCCTATCGCTTCGAATAATACATTTCATGGCTAGATTGTAACCAGATTTAACTGAATAACACACATTCCTTTCCTCCTCCCAAACCATGTTATCATCTTTAACCGAACTAATAAGAGGGGTTGCAATAATCTCGTCCACTACCCGACCTGTAAACAAGTTACGAATCTAAGCTATATCCCACGCTTTATAATTCTCAAGTAAAAAGTCTTTAACAACTTGATCACGGTCGTTTCGTGATCAAAATAATTTTAAAATAAGTAGTACAAGGTAGTGACCTTGGTCGTTTCGCAAGGACTCACAATCGGTTTAACAATGTTAGAATCAATTTAAAGATTGCAAATTGGGGGTTTTCGGTTTTGAAAACAGTAACAACAATAACGAATTTAATCAATGTGAAAGTAATCAATCCATTGGTTTTAGGAAATCTTGTTTATCATCTATCCTAGGTTCTCATAAGATTGTTCGTTAGTTTATGCTGGGCTGATTATGGAACTAATTTAACAAGCGAAAATCAATTCTATAAAGAATCGTTGATTAAGCACTAACGTGTTCAATTGACTATGGAGATGATCAAGCGTCACCGATAACTTAGATAAAATCATAACAATAATTCATTCAGCCCCTTTTTACAAGCGAAAAAGCATATATCAATTTCTATTCAAATTAATTTATACAAGCGATGAATGAATTCGAATGGTCTCGATAGTATGAATATGAAACAGAATAATTAAGCATCAATTGTATCAAACTCATACATAAAGAAGGAGACACGAAAATTGATATATGATAAGCATAAACATATGAATTGATAATAAAACCGAACCTCAAGAATCAAGAACAAAATTCCTTACACCAATGGATTGAAAATAAGTTTAGTTCTCCATGGAAGATGACGGCTGCTCTAGGGTTTGAATATTTCGTGAACAGTGAATGACCAACCCTAGCTGCCTTATTTTTGGTTTAAATAATACATGGAACGGGCCTTAAAACAATTGGGCCGAAAAATATAAAGTTGTGCTGAATTAAATTCGTCTGGAACATAAACGCAGTTATTTGACACACTTTCGCTCCGAACTGGGTTTTGGACTCAACATGAAAGTCGTAGCTCTTGATCTCAGCTTTCCAACGCATCTTCCCGCGCCTCAATCCGATATTTGTAACTCCAGTTATGACCTGCGGACCGGAAGGGTGTCAAAGTGCTATTTATTCATAAATTAAGTCCGAAAATAAAATAGAGTTAGAAATAAACTTAAATATAAAAACACCTTAAAATAGTGAAAATAGTAAATTAAACCATAGGAATACACTAGTACAATAGTAGAAGAATATGCATTAAAATGCACTGATCAAATTCCCCCACACTTGAACTTTTGCACTCCGAGCAAAACTCAAATGAAAAACTTAAAAACAAATCACAAGCAGTCAACATATTCCAGGTTTCAAGCTTCAAACCTTGGGTCAAAATTCAAAGATTGGCACAATTCTTATCTATCAACTTTCAATAATAATCTTGCGTGTGTGTGTGTACTGTCTCCCACTGTCAACCAAAGTAATGTCAAGATCCCTCTCTGAAACTACCATTCTAGATGCTAAGCTGTCATTCTTTTCCTATAATTTCAGATTTAACCAGAATTTCAGACTAGGGGGGGCTATTTCTTTTCAAGAGATCCAAAGCTTTTCAACATCAACTCAGGGGCAACTACTTTCAAGCTTTATTATTGTTTATTATTTTTTGAAAAGAATTATTGTTTATTATTATTTATTGTTTTTAAGCTTTAGGTACTACTCCACCTTTTCACCTGACGGGATCTTACTTGTAATAAGTCCAACCTGTTACTCAGAGTAGAGCATCCTACACAGCACTTGTTCCTCCAGTTTCGGGCACAGGAACTTGTTCCTCCAGTTTCAGGCACAGGAACTTATTATATTCATTAGTTTTAGCTCTTAAGCAGTTTCCCTTTTTCTCAATTAATAGCAATGATCGGTCCATCTGTTACTCTAGCCTTTCCCCCACACTTAGTTCTAATCATACCCTCCTTTATATTGAAATTAGAGAACTTAGTCTAAAGAATAAATATTTCAGAGATTTATCTAGACATTACTAAGTTTGACAGTGTTCAAGCAGTTGTGCATTAAGTTGCAAAGACTATCATGTCAAGTATCAAAACAAAAAACTCCAAAAATTTCACTGACCCTACAGTTATCTGCCCTAGCCTTAGAACATGTGACTACTCATGACAATTTTTTTTATTTATTTTTTTTTTTTAAAAAAACACAAAAATGTAAATGTAAATGTAAAATGTCCCTCCCCCACACTTAAACCAGACAGTGTCCGCAATGTAATCTAAACATAAAGTGAGAGTAAAGGAAGGAACACACCCGAGGGGCTAAGGTGTAGCGGCTGGTGCTGGTGCTTCTATGTCTGGTGGTTTTGGTGGAAGCCCTTCCACACTTTTATGGAGCAGCTTCAACCGCTGTCCTTTTGCTTTGAAAACCTTGCCAGTACCTGTACTTTTAATTTCTATAGCACCAGAAGGAAAAACATTAGTCACGACAAAGGGGCCAATCCACTTGGATCGAAACTTACCAACCATATCTTTCAGGCGAGACTTAAACAGCAAGACTTTTTGGCCAACAGAAAATTTCTTTTTGGAAATCATCTTATCATGGAAGTGCGTAGTCTTTTCTTTATCATGGGAGTGTTTGGTTGGGGCAGCCGGAATGTCAAGAACTTTAACCGTACAGACTGCCTCATTGACAACAACTTCACCTGTATGAATGTTATTATCCTGCAAATCAGATTCAATCTTAGCACAAACAGAGCAAAGGTTAGTGTTAGTAACTAAATCCATATAAAAAACAGAATGTTCTTCCACGGGATGTTTCATGGCATCAAAAATGTTAAACTTAGCGACAATGTCGCCAAACTCCATGGACATGGTTCCATCATAAACATCAACTTTTGTTCTTGCCGTTCTCATGAATGGTCGGCCTAGAATGATGGGTGCCCTGCTGGAATTAGTTTCGCCCTCCATGTCTAGAATGTAGAAATCTGCAGGAAGAATCAAGTCATTAACTTGCACCAGGACATCTTCTACCTTCCCAGCAGGGCGGGCATTGCTCCTATTTGCTAATTGCACGATTAAACCTGTAGGCTGCAAAGGACCAAGATCAAGGTTATTATAAATAGAAGTAGGCATAACATTAATACCTGCTCCCAGATCAAGCATACAATTTTCAAACTTGCGATCCCCAATGGAACAGGGAATAGCAAAAACTCCTGGATCATCACACTTTTCTGGCATGGTCTGACTGATAACTGAGACATTAGCTGAGGAACCAGTTTTGGGCTGAATGAAAGCAGAAACATTTCGTCCCAAACTGATTCTCTCATTTTCCTTCAACTTCCTCTTGTGTGTGCACAAGTCTTTCAAGAATTTTGCATATTTAGGAATCTGTTTAATTGCATCAAGGAGAGGAATGTTAACCGCACATTTTCTGAATACATCTAAAATCTCCTTGTCTTCCTCAACTGTCTTCTTGATATTTTTCTGCACCCTTTGAGGAAAAGGAATTGGTGGCACATATACTCTTTCTTTTTCGGGTTCGGTCTCAATTGTAACAGAAGGAGGTTCAGGAGCAGATGATGATGCAACGGTTTTCTTCTTCTTTTTCTCTGGAGCTGGTTCTGACACTCTTCCGGATCTCAAAGTAATTGCACTCACATTCACATTCGGATTCGGCACTGTTTGTGTAGGAAGGTTACCCGAGCCTTGAGCTTGTAGTTGGCCTATTGCATTGGCCATTTGTCCCATCTGCGTTGTCAGGTTTTGAATGCTAGCATCTGTTCGTTGTGCCAGTTGCTTGACAAGGTCTTCTAGTGAAGAAGTGGCTGGTGGGGCAGCAGGGGCTGCAGCTTGTGACTGATTCCCATATTGAAGGTTTTGATGATTCCTCCAACTAGGGTGATATTTGTTGGTGGAGAGGTCAGGATTGTTGTACCTGTTTTGATTGTAAAGGGCTGCTGCTGCAGCATATGCTTGAGGAAGCTCAGTTATTGTTTCATCTTGTAGAATGGGGCATGTATCAGTCGGGTGCCCAGAAGAAGTACAAATACCACACACTTTTGCTGGTTGAGCTTTGCTAACTGCCAACTTTTTCACCAAGGAAGTAAGTTCATCAATTCTAGCATCAAACTTGGTTTCGAGCGCCTTGATGGAGGAAGAGGAAGACTGAATCTCATTTACACTTACAGAATTATTTCTGGTTGTAAACTGTTGCGAGTTGAGTGACATGTTTTCGATCAAGGCCTTTGCAGCAGCTGGAGTTTTATCAACAAGTGCTCCACCACTTGCAGCATCCAAAATGTTTCGATCCATTGGTAGCAACCCTTCATAGAAATATTGGATGAGTAATTGCTCGGTGATCTGGTGTTGGGGACAACTGGAAACTAGATGTTTGAATCTTTCCCAGTACTCTGCCAATGATTCGTTTCCTTGCCTAATGCCGCATATTTCTTTTCTGATTGATGCTGCTCTAGAAGCGGGAAAGTATCTCTCTAGAAAGACCTTCTTCAGATCATTCCAAGTTGAAACAGAATTTGGCTCAAGGTAGTAGAGCCAGTCTTTAGCAACACCTTGTAACGAGAATGGAAAGGCTCTCAACTTGATGTGGTCTTCCGTGATACCTTCAGGCCTCAATGGTGTAGAACAAACTACCTGAAATTCCTTCAAATGCTTATGCGGATCCTCACCTGCAAGACCATGAAACTTGGGCAACAAATGTATCAAACCAGATTTCAATTCAAAAGGAATATCAACGTCAGTATATTGAATGCATAGACCATTGTAATTGACATCAGGAGCAGCAAGCTGCCTTAGTGTTCTTTGTTCATCCATGTTATCAAAAGCAAGTTTAGAATCAAATAAAGTATGCAAAGAGAAACTATGTAAGAATCAGAATCAGACTCGTTAATGAAACAAATAGAAAGAAGAGATATGGTTAAAATAGATTCAAAAAAATATGAAAACACGAAATTTAGTCTAATTAAGTAAAATAAGAATTTTGGAAATTAGTTTGGAATTTTCTGAAACTATAAAAACAGAAATAAATTAAAATAAAATAGTAAAACACGGAATTTGGACTTTTTAGGTTGCCGTCACCTATTTTGTCCCAAAATAGGGGATTTTAAACTCTGATTTTTTTCTGATGAACAGGTACAGGAAAAACTCGATTTAGAAAAGATTTTCCAGAAAACTGTTTTTTTACGAAAACTGATTATTAGGGCACGTAAAATCCAGAAAACACGAGAAAGCAAAAGGCTAGAACGCAACCACACAGAAACTGAGTCTAATATTAGCTAAAATCAATTGAGAGTCCCCGGCAACGGCGCCAATTTGATCACGGTCGTTTCGTGATCAAAATAATTTTAAAATAAGTAGTACAAGGTAGTGACCTTGGTCGTTTCGCAAGGACTCACAATCGGTTTAACAATGTTAGAATCAATTTAAAGATTGCAAATTGGGGGTTTTCGGTTTTGAAAACAGTAACAACAATAACGAATTTAATCAATGTGAAAGTAATCAATCCATTGGTTTTAGGAAATCTTGTTTATCATCTATCCTAGGTTCTCATAAGATTGTTCGTTAGTTTATGCTGGGCTGATTATGGAACTAATTTAACAAGCGAAAATCAATTCTATAAAGAATCGTTGATTAAGCACTAACGTGTTCAATTGACTATGGAGATGATCAAGCGTCACCGATAACATAGATAAAATCATAACAATAATTCATTCAGCCCCTTTTTACAAGCGAAAAAGCATATATCAATTTCTATTCAAATTAATTTATACAAGCGATGAATGAATTCGAATGGTCTCGATAGTATGAATATGAAACAGAATAATTAAGCATCAATTGTATCAAACTCATACATAAAGAAGGAGACACGAAAATTGATATATGATAAGCATAAACATATGAATTGATAATAAAACCGAACCTCAAGAATCAAGAACAAAATTCCTTACACCAATGGATTGAAAATAAGTTTAGTTCTCCATGGAAGATGACGGCTGCTCTAGGGTTTGAATATTTCGTGAACAGTGAATGACCAACCCTAGCTGCCTTATTTTTGGTTTAAATAATACATGGAACGGGCCTTAAAACAATTGGGCCGAAAAATATAAAGTTGTGCTGAATTAAATTCGTCTGGAACATAAACGCAGTTATTTGACACACTTTCGCTCCGAACTGGGTTTTGGACTCAACATGAAAGTCGTAGCTCTTGATCTCAGCTTTCCAACGCATCTTCCCGCGCCTCAATCCGATATTTGTAACTCCAGTTATGACCTGCGGACCGGAAGGGTGTCAAAGTGCTATTTATTCATAAATTAAGTCCGAAAATAAAATAGAGTTAGAAATAAACTTAAATATAAAAACACCTTAAAATAGTGAAAATAGTAAATTAAACCATAGGAATACACTAGTACAATAGTAGAAGAATGTGCATTAAAATGCACTGATCACAACTAAATGATACACATCTTCCACTTGAAGTGAGGACACCGAGCGATCACCCTTTCCACGCAGCCATGGATCATACATAACACGGATTCTGTCGCCACTACCAATCCGCCACCTACACCCACGTAAAAGAATTTGTCTAGCCTTCCAAATACTACGCCACACAAAGCTAGGATTAAAACCCAAAGATGCTTCGAGTAACGATGAGCGTGGGAAATACCTTGCTTTAACTATTTTAGCCGCCAACGAGTCCGGATTTTGAATGATGTTACATGCTTGTTTAGCCACTATAGCCATATTGAACGCTTCAAAATTATGAAAGTCTAAACCACCCTTCGCCTTAGGGCATGCAAGTCTGTCACAAGCTAACCAGTGGATCCCGTTATTGTTGTTAACTCTGCCTCCCCACCAAAAGGCATTCAATATTTTCTTGATATCGTCAATGAGTGAGGAAGGAAGGAGAAACATACTCATAACATATGATGGGATGGCTTGAAGCACAAATTTTATCATAACCTCCTTACCGGCCTTAAACAATGCTCTTCCCCTCCAAGAATTCATTTTCTTCCAAATACGATCCTTGATGTAAGAGAATATTACTTTCTTACTCCTTCCTATCATAGACGGAAGACCAAGATATATACTTGTTCCTAAAACACGACAGACACCAAGTATACGGGATAGGTCTTCTTTATCGGCATGAGACATATTGCGACTAAAATATACTTCGGATTTGGCCAAATTAATTTCCTGACCAGAGGCTAGTTCATAAGTATGAAGAATGCTCATAAGCTGATTTACCTCTACTACACTTGCCCTGCAAAACAAGAAACAATCATCCGCAAACAGAATGTGAGACACCTCTGGGGCACCACGACAAATTCTCGCTCCATGAACATCACCCCTCCCAACCACCTGGTGAATAAGAGAAGTCAAGCCCTCCGCTACCAGAATAAACAGATAAGGAGAAAGAGGGTCTCCTTGTCGCAACCCACGACCCGATATAATCGGTCCAACTCTGTCGTAGTTCATGAGTACCGAGTAATTGACAGAGCTTACACACATCATTATCCAACTTATCCAAACGTCACCAAATCCCATTCTAGTCAGAACTTCACGGAGAAAATCCCAGTCCACCTTATAATTAGTTAAATATAATTAGTTTATATTGTTCACCTTTTAATTCTTTTATTTTTCAAAAAATAGATTTTTATGCTAAAAAAATAATAATTAGTTTAAATTAAGATTTAATGACAATTAGCAAAAATCTACATATGAGTTTATTTAAGGAATATATATATATATATATATATATATATATATATATATATATATATATATATATATATATATATATATATATATATAGGAACACGTAATTTTAAAAGACCTCATTTATAAGGTATGAATGTAATTTTTCCTTTCTTCTTATTTTAAAACTAGTATCCAGACCCGAGCCAAGCACAGGTAAAAAATGCGTTTCTAGACTTATTGACTTATAAATAATATATTTTACTTTAAATTGAAAATTTTAAATTTTAATTGCTAATGAAAGATAATTAATGACAACTACATATATAGATATTTATAATTTTATATAATTTAATAATTAAAATAACACCCTGTGATAAAAACTAACTGGAAAATTTATGTATATTGTTATTGTAACGACCCAATTTTCAAATTATTAATTTTTGTGTGTTAAAATATTTTATTAACGTAGAATTTTAATTAAGTTAATAACTTGAGTTATTTATCGAGTACTTTAGTTATTAAGCGAGTAGATTTAGTTAACGTGTTATTGGGCCAAGCCAATTGGGCTTGAGGCCCAATGGGCCTTGTGAGCTTAGTGGGAGGCGCCATATGGCCAAGAGGAAGAGAGAAACATTCATTATTTCTCTTTGTTCTTGAAGATAGAGAGAAGGAAGAGAGCTTGAGAGCTAGGGCAAGAGGAAAGGGAGAGATTCAAGATCTTTCATCGAGTTTTCTTCGAATCCAGGTATGAGAGTAGGTTCCATAATCGTGGGTGACCCGAGGAAGGGGAGAATGTCGATTTCTCCTCACCCGAACTTCCTCCACCCCATTTTCGTTTTAGCATGGAATGGATTTTCTTGATGAAAATCGTTCCTAAGGTTCTTAATATGCTTAACATGCTTTTAACATGATTAATGAACGGATTTAATGGTTAAAAACGAGTTTTATAAAAGATTAAACTCAAGAACTTTGTGTTCTTGAGAGTTTTGATGAAAAAGTGTTCAATCCTTACTTTTTCGATGTTTATGATGTAGATCTAAGAAATGAACTGTCCTTTTGTGTTTATCCATGTTTGTTATGCTTGAATACAAACTCTTTTGGGATTTATAACATGAAAAATGGGATTTTTGGGTGATTTGGTGTGGAAAACGCAGGTTCTGAGCTTTCCTGTCAGGAGACGCTCGCTAGGCCTTCGCTCAGCGAACGTGTGGCGAACAGCTCGCCATGAGCAGGTGATCCACTGGTGTGGTTCGCTGAGGCTCGCTAAGCCTTCGCTCAGCGAACAGTTCGCTGATGTTCGCTACTGCTCGCCATGAGTCAGTGTCTTCCTGGCGTTGTTCGCTGAGGCTCGCTAAGCCTTCGCTCAGCGAACAACACTGTGACAGCAATTTTTGTTGATGATTGTAAGTGTAATTACGCACTTGTAACATGGTTTAATGGTATTCTTACATGATTGTTGATACATGTTGATGCTTATAATGCTCATTGCTAATCGTTAAATGATTGTTAATCGTGTATGAAGTATGAATGAAGAATATTAAGGTTTTTGTTAAATCTTAATGATGAAGTATGTTGGATAGTGTTCCACATAGTAAATGAAGAGCTTTATGCTATATAATTGTGAGTGAATTCATGAAAAACATTTACATGCATTCTTGAATTAAATAGGATATTGGATATTCCAATAAAGAAGTATATCGGATTATATTTATCCGATAAAGAAGGATATTAGAGGTGAGATACTCTAATAAAGAAGATGGTACCACATGCATTAGAAATGTCTAGGGTGACATTCATGAAGTTGAAGCATTAGAGTCGCATTAGGCTATGTGTGCATTTTTTTGATAAATGATATGTGACATATGTTTGGCTAATTGTAGTAATTGATAATTGATTGTTTGGGTATTCGATTATGTGTTTAAGAACTTCTAATTGGATTATAGATGTGGATATATGTATGTATATATATATATATATATATATATATATATATATATATATATATATATATGTATAATTGTGAGGTATGCTTATGATATTGAAGAAGTGTCTAAGTACCCTTTTACTTGCACTTGTATTTTGATTATGTGATCTAACTCTCATGCTTTGTGTTATGTGCTGGACCATTGGGGGTTCAGATTCTCAGGTTGAGGATCCCGATCAGAGTTAGAGGGCTGCTCGTGCTCGTGTAGTGCGCTTTTTGGTGAGGAGTTTAGCTTAGACTACTCCTTAGATATATTTTGTATATCTTTTTGACTGAGTTGTATAGAATTGCTCTGATTAGGTATTTACCGGGTCGGGTTATTCGATTGAATTGTATTAAGCCCGTGATGGCATATTTGACCTTGCTAATCCTTACTCTTTTGTTGTAAACATAATATCCTTGTTGTTGATATGGCCTAGAGCCTAGGGATATTATGTGAACAATTTGGTTATTGTATGACATGCACTATGTTAATTATTTGCCTTTAATCTCCGCTGTGCTAGCATGATTTTAATTATGCCGTGATTTTGTATTATTACCATGTGACGCCTAGATTGTCTTAAGTGTTTTATTTATTTATATTCAATAAATTCGCGTTAAGGGGTTTGGGTGTTACAATTATAGATTTTGTTAGAAAAGATTGCTATAGTTCGTAATGTTTTTTATCAAATAAAAAATGTATCGTAGTTGTTGTTTATATTATTCTCCACTAAAAGAATTATAAAGTTGATCGAAAATAATTTCTTTATGGGATATATGGAAGAGACTTTGAGGTTTCGTAAAAAAGTTTTTGAGGTGGATATTAATTACAAAAAAAATTGTATGTGTGTCAATATATGATCATGAGTAGAAATATAGGCTACAATATAAATAACAAAGAAAAAATTGATTCCTGTATTAATATTTAAGCAAAAATTTAAGTTCCCATTGAAATTCTTTTTAACAAAGTCTCCCTATTAATATAATGACTAAAAAATATAGATTCCATAAAAATTATAAAATAAATATAGGTCTTCGTATTAATATATGAGTACAAATATATGTATAAGTATAAATTATAAAATTAGTAAAAAAAAGTAGAAATTATAAAAACAAAAATATCATCTATATTGACGCATAAGTATAAATATATGTTCCCGTATAAATTACAATAAAAAATAAGACCCCGTATTGATGTATGAGTTGAAATATAGGCCACATAGAAATAAAAGTAAATAAGTTTTCATAAGTGCAATTAGTGAAGTCAGTGATTCAAAGTATGGCTATCTACAGCATCACAATCTACTCTTGGCCCTCTGCTATTCTCAAATCCATTGAATCTTGGACCAGGAACTTTATCTGGAGTGGTGATATTAGTCAAAAGAAGTTAGTCACTGTAGCATGGAAAAAAGTTTGTGCACCTTATGAAGAAGGAGGGCTTGGATTGAGGTCTCTTTTTACTCTCAATGAGGCTGCTAATTTGAAATTATGCTGGGATTTAATGAATTCTGTGGAGGATTGGGCAACTATTCTTAAAAGTAGAGTGTTGAGAAATGGTAAAGTGGTGAATTATCATGTTTACTCATCTTTATGGAGTAGTATAAAACAAGAAGCAACAACTATCTTTGATAATTCTTGTTGGAAGGTGGGTTCAGGGCGCAATATTGATCTTTGGACAGATTCTTGGTGTGGTAATGCCTTAGCTGAAACTCTCAATATTCATCCAAATGTCCTAATCTGGCTTCCTCGAAAAGTTAGTGATATCATCCAAAACCAGCAATGGCACATTCCTCCCTACTTAGCCAACCTCTTTCCAACTCTCACTAGCCTTGTGCAGCAAGTGGTCCTTCCTTTTGAACCTCTTCCTGATGTGCTAGTTTGGAGTGGTAATGACAAAGGTTTGCTTACTTTGAAAGATGCCTACAATTTCAAGAGAAATCACTTTCATGTTTTAAGTTGGGCCAAAGTAATTTGGTGCAATGATGTTCCTCCATCTCGGTCTCTTTTGGTTTGGAGAATTATGCTTGATAAATTGTCCACTGATGACAAGCTAATGGATCGTGGTTTTTGCTTGCCTTCTATGTGTTCTCTTTGTAAAATTCATACTGAAACTTTATTTCATTTATTCTTTGAGTGTGAATTTGCTTTTGGCCTTTGGCGTTGGCTGGCAACTTGTTTAAATCTAGTGCTGCAGTTCCAATCCATGGAGGATATTTGGAGTCTTTGTGATAGAGCGAGGTCCCCTCAGTGCAGGATAGTAATCAAATCTGCAATAATCAATGTTCTTTATGCCATCTGGATAGCAAGAAACAATGCAAGGTTCAAGGATAGAAGGCCTAACTGGAAATCTTCTATGTCTTGGGTTGCTGCAAATGTAGTTTTAGCAGGTAATCATACCAAAGCCCTTTCTTCTGGTACCATTTCTGATTTTTCTATGCTCAAAGCATTCATGGTAACCATACATCCTACAAAGCCTATGAACTTGAAGGAGGTTACTTGGCAGCCACCTCCCCCTCAATGGATTAAATGCAATACTGATGGTGCTTCAACACCTACGGCATCTGCGTGTGGAGAAATTTTTAGAAATAGCAATGCAGAGTTCTTGTGCGCATTTGCTTCTAAAACAGACATGGCCTCTGCTTTCAGTGCAGAGCTTTGTGGTTTTATGACTGCAATTGAAATTGCAGATGCTAGAGGATAGAGAAATATGTGGATTGAGTCAGATTCAATGCTTGTAGTGAATGCCTACAAATCCTCAAATCTGGTGCCTTGGTCTTTAAGTAATCGTTGGTTCAACTGTATTAAGCTTGCAGGTCACATGAACATTATTGTATCTCATATTTTTAGAGAGGGTAACCATTGTGCAGATAGATTGGCTAATGTTGGTCTTAATTTAGATAGGCTCACCTTGTGGAATGATATCCCTTTTGTTATTAAAGATAGCTTTGAATCTAACAGACTTGGTAAACCCTTCTATAGGGTTGTACTTAGTTAGGGAGGTTTTGGTCTAGTCCCCCTCCTTTTTTTTTTGTATCTCTATCCTCATCTATCTATATATATATCTTTTGAGGCAGTAGCACTTTGCTACTCCTCTTTTATAAAAAAAATAAATAAATAAGTTTTCATAATAATATATGAGTAGAAATATAAACTATAGTATAAATTACAAAAAATTGATCATGTGTTAATATATAAAAAGAAATATAAATTTATGTGGTAATTAAAAAAAAATTCTCGTATTAATATGAATAAAAATATAAATTTCATAAAAATTACAAAAAAAAATAGAGGTCTTCATATAATATATACTAATAGAAATATAAGTTTTTGTAAAAATTTTAAAAAATATAGTCCTAGTTTTTGTAGGAATATATATATAGAAGGAACACGTAATTTTAAAATAAGGTATGAATGTAATTTTTCCTTTCTTCTTATTTTAAAATACCTTTTTTTTTTCTTGTTTCCTTTCTTCTTACTTTGTTGCTAAAATAAAATGTAAATTCTACTTAACTATGAGTTTGACATTTGCTATATATAGAATACAACAACCCTCTTTTATCCAAATAAAACCTCTTCTCAAAAATAACAAAATGTAAAACAACTAAGAGAAATAAAACAAACATTTCCATATAATACGACAGATAAGAAACTTCTTAACGTTAATTTTTAGACTTTGATTTGTATACAACTTCAATCAGATTCAAGTTTATTCAATGTGTTGCCAACAAATAACATTAAATCTCGCTGATTTCACCCTAGCTAAACCTCAAAACTCCAAATTAACACTAATTCAAACCAAGTTGCTATAGTTCTATACATCATATATCACAAATTGTGTTTTCAAGTTTCAACAATCTCTTATACGTCCTTTCATACCACCTCCTATCCATCATCACTAGAGATGAACACCATCGTAGAATTAGACGTATTAACAAGGTTGTTTCTCTTAGTCATTTTTTTTGCCCTCTTCATCCGAGTTTGTTATGTTTATTTTTCCATGAAAAGTGATGATCATGTTCATCTCATTTCTAATTACAATGTGACAACAATACAACAACCCGATGATAAAAAACCCGTGACTGGGCTCCCTAGGAGCATCATCAACTCTTACGACACATTCACTTTCGACAAAAACAAAATTGCCACAATTAATAATGATTATGATACCACTTGTTCCATATGCATTTCGGATTATAAGGAATCGGAAATTTTGAAGATGATGCCGCAATGTCGCCACTTTTTTCATCAAAGTTGTGTTGATACATGGTTGATGGTTAATGCTTCGTGCCCAATTTGCAGGAATTCTCTATTACAAGCTAGTAATGATGTATCAAACTTAGAATCCGTCTAAATTAATTATCCCAATATTGAAGCAGGAAAATAAGATTTTGTTTTTATTTTGTGGTGCAACTTCTTATGGGTTCTCTTTTGTAATTTAGTATTATATCGAATAGATGAGTTGAATATATATTTTTTGTTATCTTTGGAAAAGCCAAAGCATTTGAATTTCAATTCATAATTAGTTTTTTTTTTTTTTTATAATAAATTCATAATTAGTTTTTACGGAAGCAACCTTGATTCATCATTTCGTTTTTTTTTTATATAGTTGATTCATTTCATTAGCAATAACATTGACAATAAAAATGTATAAATAAATTTAAAAAAAAAATATTCCGTGCACTTAACTCAGTTGATAAGTAGATTGCATTATATGTGTTGTGCATGAGTTAGGGTTCGAGCGCCGTAAACTCCACTTATTCACCTTAGGCTTAGGTGAAATTTCAAATTTTTATCTATTAGACCACTTGACCATAAAATAACCCCATTGTAAAAAAATTTATAGCAATCTCGCTAATGTAAAAAAAAATCCAATATATATATATATATATATATATATATATATATATATATATATATATATATATATATATATATATATATTGTAATATAGTACTAACAACTACTCGTATTATATTTGGCTCAAATTGTCTTAAACTTAACAAATTGAATTGACGATATCGGTTGTTAGATGATGACTTTTTAATCGGCCAGTCGTTAAATATGCAGTTCACTCAAAGGTCACTAAAAAAACCATTTAATTTATAGCCCTTAATTTGAGGGATTTTATATAAACCTATGCTATTTAACTTGTAGCGCAAGTAGCTTGACAATCAATAGGGATTTCATTAAGTGATTTGATATGCTCATTATTACCAACTAACATATTATTGAAGCACAAAGCAATATGTTCTGAGACTATCATTCCTTATAATAAGTGTTTCTAAATAATTTCCAGGAAACAAATATGGTAGCATGGATGAACATAAATAAATAGAAACACACAAGTTACGTCTTTTGCAATTGTAAACACTATGTCCCAAAATAAACAACACATGGGCACTACAGTCACATGAATTAGTGAGTAATTCAAAACCAAGAATATTGAATCTAAAGTCTAAACAACAATCAAGTTTCAAAAGAGTTAGAATGTAAAGAGTCTACAAAGGTTCATTGTGTTACACTTAAAGAGCAAGGTTATCAAAACCGGACCGGTCGGACCGTGAACCGGTCATGAAAACGGTTCGGTTTTGAGCAAAAAACAGATAGGAAACCGACCGGCAAAAAAATGCGTGAACCGGGGTCGAACCGGGTTGAACCGGCGAACCGGCCGAGCGGTTCAAGCGGTTTTGCAGATTTTTTTATTTTATTTTTTAAAAAAAAGGGCAAAACGACGTCGTTTTAATTTAATTTTTTTAAAAAAAAATCTGAAACAAAACAACGAAGTTGTAGGAATCGGAAATGTTTTTGTTTTTCATCTATTTTTCATTTGGTTTGAATTATAAATTTTATTTTATTTTGACTTGTGACATTTTATCTTTTTAATGTGTGAAATTATGAAATATTCAACAATTATTCATATATATTTATTTATATATTAATTAAAATATATATTTAATTAAAAACGGTTCGACCCCGATTGAACCCGGTCCGACCAATTGAACCTTGAACCGATGAGCTCGCCGGTTCGATGACCGGTCCGGTTCTGTCAACCTTGCTTAAGAGATTAAAACACAAAAGCCAAATGAGTTCTCATGAATGAGGAAGAATAATAACCTCGTGTTTAAATCCTTAAGAGAATTAAAATAGATTAACACATGTCAAAATGAAGTCACCATCTTAACTATTCAAAGTTAGCAAATTTATAGTTAAAATAAAGTGACTAAAGAGGATAATGTCATAACACTCAACAAGAGTGGTAAGAACATAGTTGACAAATACTAGGATTATTTTAACAATTATTATTCTTTTTAAAATTGCAATCCTTCTATTCAAAGTAAATAAAATAATGAAATATCAGAGTCACATGATTCTCAACGAGAGTTCAAAATTATAAGTTTTGTATCTATTCCTCTAAGGTACTCATAAAAGTCAAGACATCACACTAAAGAAATTGACAAATTCAGCTTCAATTAAAAAAAAAACTTATGTAAAAAAAAAAAACTCTTATGTTATGAAATTAAAAATCAGAGATTAATAAAAATTTTCAATTAAAAAATATACCTTATTTAAATTTCTGCAAGAATTGTGATAGTTGGAAAACCTTAATAATAAGAAAAAACCATTGTGTTATTTGAATTTAAAATGAAGGGTAATTTGGACAATATAAAAAATTCAGCTCAAACTCACTTATCCTTTTTATATATTGTTATAGATTATTATTATTATTATTATTATTATTATTATTATTACTACTAGTGGCCATGTGATCCACAATTTTTATTTTACTAACGTATATAAATAGTAAACAGTGGTTAATTATAAATTTGATTTTCATTTAAACTAATTTGTGTATTTTTAGTTTCCTTCAAAATAAAAATTGTAATTTACGTGAATTGGTTCACACCATATGTAAGTAACACATGTAGATATATATTTATTATCGATTATTGGTCGGTCTTTATTTAACTGGCGATCGATTTTCGAATTATCGAAGCCAGATACTCTTGAGAACGTCAGGATTAATACCAATATCTATACCCTATAAAAAATTTAAAAATAAAAAGAATTACACATAAAATAGAAAAATTATTTGCTTAAAAATTACACTTAAATTTGTAATTAATAATATCTATGATTGGGACCATGAGAGAAGATGAAAGGATTGTAAATAATCTTATATCTTTTATATATATATATATATATATATATATATATATATATATATATATATATATATATATATGATGATGATGATGATGATGATGATGAGTAATGAGTAAAAAAAATACATAATTGGCCTAAAATTAAAAGATACAAAGAACCTTTAAATAAGAGCAAAATATTTTCCATAATCCATACTTATAATCCAAACTTGAATTCATAACATTATGAGGTTGTGTATGAACTTTGACTTACCAAATTAAATGCTTTACTCTTTTTCTCTTTATTGTGACTTTTATTTTTTTCCTTCTTCTTTTTTCCGGTAACATGAAAGACATGTATATAACTTCTATTTGATGTGGTTACTATTTTATTTAGCTATTTTTTTAGCAAACCAGCATTGTGATTATTTCGTCTATTTTAGAACTTGTGTAAAAAAAAGGTTAAGAAAACGTAGTCACATAAGGGCACCATGAAAACAATTACATCAAAAGTCAAGAAAACAAAAATTTAACATAATTCTTCGATGATTTCAATCTTTATCTTTCAAGCATGACTATAGAATATGCGAACACAACAATAAAAGCAATGTTAAATGAATGACATCTAAACAAAAAGAGGAAATAAACTTTGAATTAAAAAAAGAAGGCAAATAAAAAATATGATATAATAGCATTAAAATACATTGAAATAACAAACTATATGTCAAAACCTTTGTGGCTAATGTGTGCATCTTTCAAAGTTGTCGTTTCTTGCATAGGAGAAATGAAAAAACGATATTAAAACTCAGGATAATTAACAAATTAGGAGAAAAGTTGTAGTGGTTACTAATGTATGCATATCTTTGGAAGAAAGTATAAGATAACATTTCGGCACTGTTGTTCCTGCCCCCTCCCATTCTGAATTGATTTTTGTGTTTCATAAAATTGCTCTCCTTTCATGTGATGCTTCATTGCACTTGTGCCTCTAATCACAAACTTTAAAGGTAGTACCCATTTCTAAGAAAAATGGAGTGAAACAATTAGTAATGAAAACATGTTGAATTTGGTCTTTATTGAAAAGTAGAGAAACCAAGTAAGAAGAAATTAGGATTTTAACCCATTTGCAATGAAAAAATAAATAAGAATGCCAAATCCGGATATGAAAAAGAAAATTGGAATAATAAAAAGAATGTCAAATTCTTGTAGTTACAACATGCCTTTGTAACAAATTAAAAATGAAGCATAAAACCATAACCTTAATTTGTTTGTAATTTTGTATATAGAAACACTGTATTCTTCCACCTTCTCACTCTCTTTATATGAAGTTTGCATGAGAACATTAATTTGTGACATAATCAAAGTACACATCAAATTCCACAAAAGAAAGAAAACACACAC